>NC_053460.1:5679263-5986513 GCF_015227805.2 Hirundo rustica
GGTCTCCCAAGGCACTGTGTGTGAGCCTAGGTTCTTGACTTCAGCATCTGGTTGCAGGGAGAAAAGGCTACACATGACAATGGGCAGCACTGAGCCTCTCCATCATTTTCTTCTTCTTTTTTTATATTTAGCCCGAGGACAATGATTTTCTGCAGCCTGAGGGTGACAAGGAGAGTCTCCAGGGACTTGATAGTACAGGGACAGGCAAAGCACACCCGTGACACCCCTCTGCACTCCTGCTGGAATGGTCCCCTTCTCCCACAAGAAGTTCAAAGGTTTTGGCTACTGCAAACAGCCACCAGTTCAGAAGCAAAGCAAAATGTGTTGGGAGCGGAACCTTTACTACTGAAATATTTATAACCTTCTCTCACCCATCCTCCCTGAAGATTTCCCTCTTTAGCAGCTCTGATCACATACACAGAGCAAATACTGTTCAGGACCCTGAAATAACACCTGCAGCCAGAAATCCCTTATTAAAATAAATGGTAGGTTTTCATCCTGGTTTTCCTAGCCATAGTGAAGAAACAATTTCTTGATTTTCTTTTTTATACAAAGATGCTGATGCAGAGCATTCTAAAATCCTTTGGATATGCTTATTTTGATGTCAGGTCAGTCATGTTAGATTCATATTTGAAGATCTGGCTTGGCACTGCAGGAAATGCAACAAGAAAAACTAATTTTGAATCTGAAACAATTTTAGGAGAACACATCTGGGAAAAGATCTGTTGGTACCTAAAGCATACAGAGGAGCCCTTCTGAAGAACAGCTTACATTTACCATACAGGCACATCTGGCACCTATAATGAGTCAAAAACTTGTTTCTGCCTTATGATTTCCTGAAGCAGTTTTCTTTTCTGCAGTTTTGTTCACTACATTGAAGCATGAACCGAGGCTCCTTGCATCGATCTCGGGGTGCTGGCGTTCTGCACCCTCACAGGTTTTTCCATGCAATCTGGGATGATCCCACTACCTGCTGCCTGCCTCCCAGACACCCTGGCTTAGGACAAGGCCTCCTTTGGATCCCCCACCCTCACACGCTCTGAGCACTGATGCCAAGGGATCTGCCAGCTCAGCTGGTCTCAATGTTCCTTGTGGGAACACACGCTTCCAACTCAGGATATTCTGTGAGTCCATGACTGGCACTGATTTGCTGGGGCTTTCACATGAGAAAGAATTCACTATGTATTCTTGGTGGTCCATAAGAGGCAGTTAGGGTTGACTAGTCACTAACTAGTCCAAAAGGCTTGGGAATCATTACAATGAGGATTTTTCCAGTTGTCGGATTTCTCTAAGGTGGCAACCTCTCTGCACTATCAGAAGAAGCCCCAGCATCAAAAAGGTCCATTATCCTTCTCCTGGAGTTTTGCTTAATAGACCCTTTTATATTCCCCGATATCCAAATGTCCCTGTCCATTCTGCCAGATTCATTTAAACAAGCCCCACAAGACAACAGTGGCTGTGCCATGGGCTGGAGAATCATTCCCACTCCACTCCTGTGCACAGAGAGGCATGGACAGGGTTTAGCCTCACTCTCTGAAAACCGAGGCTCTCCCCACTGGAACATATTTTGTTCCATCTTCTTCAAATATCTGGAGATCCCTGCATCACCATCTCTTGTTGTGACTGCGTTAAATCCACTGCATTTCTGGTCCTTCATGATTTGATGCTGGTGTCTGCAGTCTATCGTTATTCATGGTGTGTAGTGATTAGAAGGAAAGAACAAGAGATTAGAGGAAACCAAGAGCAATCTGAAGCACACAGAAAGAAAAAAAAAGAAGGGGAAAACACTTTCAAGGCCACTGGAGTATGAGAGGTCTCAGCATGTGGTCGAAAGACATAAGCAAGGGAAAAGTTTAACAAAGGCCACTGCTTCGGCTGCTCCTATGATTGTTTCTCAGTAGAAAGAGCATAATACTGATTCCCAAAACACTGTCTGTCCTTTTACCTACTGTGTGTTTTGGTAGTCAAAAGTATATAGCTTTTGTGACAAAAGCGTTAAGGAATCGCTATGGAAAGTACCACAGCTTAAATGTCCATGTATTCTTTCTTCTCACTCTTTAAAAAAAAAATTATTGCCATTGCTAGGACGTGCATTTAGAGCTCTTTGTTGTCTTAATGGAGACTGAAATGTGTAGAGTTTGGCGTTTGCTTTTTTATTCATCAGCTGAATGAAAAAGCCAAGCAGACAAAGCATTTGTAGTGCAAGAGTGGAGTGCAAATCCCTCCCTGTAAGCTGAACAAAAAAGCTCATTAAGAGGAGGTGGGATTTCCTGGTCACAGCTTTTAACTAAAGGGCAAAGGTCTCCTGTTAAGTACCATACAGTCTAAACAGGGCTGCGTAAAATTATGGGGAGGGGGAGAGAGTCAAATATTTGTTCTTAATTCTCAAGTTAGTTTATCCAAAGTGGCAACCAGGGAAGTGTTGGGAATGATTAAATGGCTGCATTGAGGCTACAAATTGCTGCTACTTGCTTTTGTAGCTGGACTTGTTGCAGTTGAGTGATGTCGCCCATCAGTGCATTGTGTGCACAGTAAAACAGTCGAGCAGTGACAGATAGACTGAAACCCAGAGCTACTCCATCACCGCTGAAGGATCCTGCTCACTGGGAATTGAGAATGAACACAAGCCACGCACGTTGACCAGGAACAGCTGCTTTCACTCCAGCCCAGCTCCTCAGCTGTCCAGGGCAAGCAGCAACTAGTAAATAAGTTTTATCTCTGATCTCACCAGGGAGAAGAGCCAAACAAAACACAAGCAAAATAAATAATTTGGCAAAATGCTCTACTGATAGGCCTAGATGTTCAGATTGTAAAGTTCCCAGCCAACAGCACTCCACACCAAGTGAGAAGATGATTTGCAAGAAGCGCCCGAGGTAGCAGTGCTGGACACAGCTGGGAACATGCACAAAGTGCTCTGACAAAGGGGCACTGAGCCCACAGCTTGGCCCATCCCTCCCACAGCTGCTGGAGCAGGGCAGAACCTGGGTTGTGGTGACTGGCTTGCAAACACTGCCTCTGACATGCAAACGCTCCCACAAAAATGGTGAGGAAAGGTGGTGCTGGTGGCACGGCAGAAGGTGAGGGCAGCGAGGGACTGAGGAAACGTGAAAAAATAGGATGGTGGCCAAAAGACTTGGTCCAGTTTGAGTGTTTCCCTTCTGCGCCTGGCTCAGCCCTGAGCACAAACTCTTCAGCACAAGGTCCCTGTCACGTAGGCAGGGCTTCATCAGTAGGATGGCTCAGGTGCTGTGCAGCACCTCTCACCCAACCAGAGAAGAATAGGCAAAAACACCTTTTATAACAGGTGCCTTGCCCAAATCTGTTCAGTTCTGCACTTTGCAGCCTCGCTCTGCCTGTCCACCTGAGGGCAGGTCCCTCGACCATCACTGCACCAAAGGGAGAGGGAGGAACATCCCCAGCATCTCCTCCCCACTCGTGTCTCTGCCTGTTTCCTCCTGCGGTTTCACACCTTTGGTCACCGGAGCTCTGCTCGCTGGGGCCTTGGGTTGCTGTTTTGTTGCTCTGTTGATCGGAAAAGACGACAGAAAAACGCAGCAGCCGTGTAGATGTGAAGGTTTAGAAGACTCAGTTCTGGGAACAAGTGTATTTTAGGCTGGAAAAGAAAAGGAAATTTAGTTTATGCAGATTGTTCTCACCACCTGTAGAATCAGCAAGTTTTATGTATGGGTTCATTATGAGATTGAAATGACCGGAGCTTAATATATGTTGTGAGTTCTAATTGAAACCATTAATTAACATTAAAGCCAAATTCTTCCAATTGCATGCTAAACAGAAATCAGGGAGAAGCATGTAGGCAGGGTGGATATCATTTGGCATTCTTTCTGAGACACCGATTAGCATTTAGAGTCCAATCCTCTACAAAAACTCATTAATGGGCAATTATTCTTTGCAATTTGTACCTACGCTTAACTATGTGCAGAGCAATAGAAGCTGCATTAAACATTGCTACAAAATCAAAGTAAAATGAAAGCCCACCAAAGAGAGTGGTTGTGCCAAATTTGAATGTAGTCTTCTGTACCAATGTCAACTCCCTATTTACCAGGTTAACGAAATCTATCCCATGGAAGGGCTAGAGGAACCTCAGCATGAAGTTATGAACTGACCCTTGTAATTGTTTCATTCTGAGGAATGAATTTTGGTGCTTCTATTTTTGTACATGTTCTGGTTTTAGTCATGAGCCAAGATGGCTGATGACAGGCAGGTACGTGCGCTAACATCCCTGTGCTCTGAGCATAACTGCTTTTAACAGGAGCAGCCCAGCACCAGGATATGGAGCATCGGACAAACAAGAAACTGCCAAGTTAGAAAAAGCTCCCATTCTAGAATTACAAGATTTTTACCATTTAAAAAATTGGTGTGGCTTTTAATCAAACCTAGTGCCTTTTTTTTTTTTTTTTTCTTTCCCTTCGGCTTCAGGTGGAAAAAAAAGGCAGAAACCTGAATGTCAAAGAGAAACTCAGAAGGTGAAATAACCCATGTGAACTGAAACCAGAAACAGCTCACACAAACCTGCTGAAAAGCAAAACTGCCTTTGCTTAGGCACAAACCAACTCATTGTCCTTTTTGGTTTTATTTCTTTTTATCTCAGGAGCTTCAGGAAGCCCAAATCCTTGCAGTTTGTTGGGTGCATGGAAGTCAGTTACAAAGGAGAGAGAGAAATTGAGAAAAGGGTGTCAAGGAGAGACAGAGGGGTTGTAATGCAACAGGAAAGTGGAGCAAATCATGTATTATGCTGTTGTAAAGAGGAGGAAGCTGAGAGTGGCTGCACGACCCGAGGGCAAACAGGATGTCTGTTAGGGTTGGGAAACAAACACGGGTCTCTTGTGTCACCCTGTTGAAAGTGACTTTTGAACCCAGGTACTCAAGAGAAGAGGTGTGGATGTTAGAGCAGCAGGCCAGGTAGAGACAAGTGTTGTTACAACAGGCCCACCTGGGGGCCTAGCACTGTTTTGATGTGAGCTAGTGACACAACATGGATTTTTGAGGAGAAAGGTTCTGGTGAAAAGCCTCCAGGCCTTGGCAGCTAAATGAACCATGCTGAAGGTGCAGCAAGTGCCTCCTGGCAGTGGGAAGGGGTGGATGAGGGCAAAGCAGCACCTACAGTCTGGGGATGCACAGCTGGATGGCAAGAACTCGATGTCCTCCAAACCTTAAACTGAAGTTAAGGACTTCACACTTTGTGTCTTCTTTCTTGAAACAGGAACGTGGAAACATCTGACCATCATTTGTGGGCAGTATGGGTCTATTCATGGGCAATAGAACATCCAATAACCACAGAGTCATGGAATGATAGGAAAGCTTGGGATGGAAGGAACCCTAAAGATCAGCTAGTTCCAAGTGCTCTGCCATGACCAGGGATGTTATCAATGAGACCAGGTGGCTCCAAGCCCTGTCTAACCTGGCCTTGAACTTTGAGGACTTTTCTGGCCAACATGTGCCTGTGCCTCACCACCCTCGCAGGGAAAAACTTCACCCTAAAATCTAATCTAAATCTTTCCTTTGTTGGTTTATAGCAATTTCCCCGTATCCTATCACTCTCTGCCCATGTAAAAAATCACTCTTCCTTATTCTTTATAGCACCCTTTAGGTAATCCCCATGATAAGCTGAAGGGATAGAGAAGCCAAACATCTTATCTGGCCGTGCTTGGCCATCACCCAAGAAACTGAAGTTCACCAGTTTGGGTCGTTGCCTGATTCTCTCCAAGTGCAAGGGGCAGCAGGGCCTTTCATCTCTGACGTGTAACACAGCAGGAGACAAACATTTGAGCACCTTGCAGTGTTGTGAGCTGACATAGCTCAGGGGAAGCCTAACCATGGAGTGCCAGTGATGCTTCTTAATAAATATGAATAATTCTGAAAGCTAATTCTCTGAATAAAGAAATCCAAGAAGATAGGCTGGATAATTTTTGGATATGAGAGAAAGTTCCTGATGGCTCCCCCAGGTAATAATGAAGGAACTGAGATGATCAAAGGCTTTGCTGTCTTCTAGAGCCAGGGCCACTTACATCAACCTGCTGGGAAAAAACACAAAGCAGGTAATCAGAGATCCTTGAAGAAAAAAAAAAAATTACAGCATTCAACTACTGATTTATTTGTAAGAAAAGCTGATTAAAATTTGGAAGAGGGAAAAGGCTTTGAAAACATTTTCATTATTTATTAATTAATCATTATTTCACTAATGCCTGCCATTTTGACCTCTAACTGGTTGACCATGCACAGTGAATACATGGAAACATTTGAATTTGTATCCATGTTGATTTCATGGAAGAGGGCAGCAAAAAGCATCTTACAAATAGAAGCAGCTTTCATCCTAATATGTTTTTAAGCTGCAAGTAAATTCATCTTCCCAAGGAAACCAAACACTATTTTGCAAGGGACTTCCACAGAGAGTGTTTTCCACTACATAGGTATTTTTGTCTCTAAGCCAAAAGGATAACTTAAGATTTTTAGGTTTTCACTGGTGGCTTCACTGACAGGTTTGCTGTGGATAGACATCTGTGACTTGGCCATATTCACCCATGCAGCTGCACATGTCCAGTTGTCACCTCCAGCATTTCTGAGAGCATTCCCTCCTTGGCTGGCTCACATCCTGGATGGGCATTCAGGGGGAGCCTGACCTGGTGTTGGTGATCAGTGTGGTTTCATGGAAGCTGCCTTTCTGCCTGACGTTTTGGGGCTGCGGAGCAGATCTGAGCAGCTGCTGATGGCTGCAGGTCTTCTCCTGCAAAGGCAAAATCCGAGGAGCTACAAAGGCACCTGCAAGGTCCTCCTCTGGGTAACGCTCACCCAAGAAAGTCAACACACTCCTCTTTATGATGACCTTGCAGGGTAGGCCTTTAGGATGACCCTTGAGGGTCTTCCTCAGCCCTTGCTGAATAATTTTGGCATGTAGCTGTTATGCACAGGAGCCCGACTCTGTGATCACACACCACTTTCCTATCAGCACCGCTTCTTTCAGTACGGAATTCTCCTTCCCGTCACCAAAGTACAGTTGCTTCTGCCCTGTTTTGTCTGGTAGCTGTTTAGGGTTGGAAGAAAAGAAATCATGCAGCATCTTAGTGAAACTGCAGGGGCATGGGCTTTTAGCACTCAATTAACCACCATCACAGATTTCTAGGTATACAAGGAAAGGAAGAAACACCTTGAACTTTGTTGCCTCAAAGGGACAGGGGGAAAGAAATGGTTATTCTGGGCTTCATTCTCATTCTTTCTTAAAAGTCTTCTTCAGTAAGCTCAAATTATAGAGCTGATGAAGTGATTTTCTGTGCTGCAAGTATTATGGGTCCCAGCTAATTTAGCTATCATGATAAATACCTGCTAGGAGCCTATTTTCTTGAAAGAGCAAAGAAGAAAGGAAACCTTTTCTGAAAAAAATGGATAGAAATAACTGTATTTTAGTTTGTATGGAAAATATTTTGAGGGAAAAAAACCTCAGATAATGTGGGACAACATGGGCTAAGGTGCTATTTAGGGAAAGGACATGAGATTCAACTTCTAAGACACGGACAAGGGAGGAGAGTGGCAATACTGTGTCCTTGTAAATCTGTCTGGTTGCTGGCACTTGGCTGCAATAATTAGTGGAGCTGTTGTAAAAAGCAGTATGATCTTTTAGAGGAAACTATATTAAGCAGCACCAAGCTGCTTGAGGTGTCCTGGGCTACCTGTGGCCCAGATGGGCTGTAGAGAGAGTCAGGGATTTGCCAGACATCAGAGACGACTTTGCCCAGCAGTAGCTCCATAGTCCAAGGGGTACCAGGAGGAGACAAGCCCGTTTCCCAGCTGTCCCACTGAGGTATGGGGGTCTCAACTGGTTATACTCAGGATGGCAGGGCTGACTGACCTTCTGCTAATTGGATATTGCAGGGTCAAGAGCTGATCCCCTGTGTGATCTCTCATTTCAACACTCGCCATTTACCTCCAAAGGTTTATTATGGAGAATTTTGGCATGGCTCTGCCAGAAGGGTTCCCTCTTAGAGTTAGGAATGGCAACTTCAGAAAAAGCAAGCAGGTGCAAACCAGGAGAGAAATCTGTTGGGGAAATTATTTTAGCTGTTTTTGTCCCTCTCCTACATGAGGACAGCAGGCATTGGGTGTAGAAAGGTGGGCAAAAGGAGAGTGTGCCTTGACTCCTCATGCAGGTTTTTATGCTTTTAATCCTTTTTAGGCTGCCATCTAAGCAAAAAAGAACCCAAACATGAGTTTGGCCTCTTTTCGGCTGGGTGACTGTGTCCCCGGCCCTGAGGATGCTTAGTTCTTACACCAGCCATATGAAGACCTCAAACATCTTGCTCAGCCTCTCTCTGAGAGAAATGCTGGGCAGCTGGGCACAAGGCTTTGCACAGCTCCCTCCTCAGCTCCCTCTGTCACCACAGCAGAACCATATATAGATCTGAATGAATATTACTATAAATCGCTCCTCTGAAACTGGATGCGTATAAAAAGAAAAGTTAACTCTTCAGCTGAGCTGCTGAATCACAAGTTTTTGCCTCAAGCACATTTTCACAGCCCCTGCAAAAACAGAGGCATTAATGGAAAGTCTGACACTGCATTAACTCCTGCTGTACTGGGAGTGGCTGCTGAGTTTAAAATGGTCACTGAGTGTTTTCTTCCTCTCCATCACAAAGCCTCGTGCTTGGAAAACCACACACGACATTGGCATCGCAGGCTGCTCCACTCCTTTTTCCATGACGAATTGCTGTTTTAACTAACAGTGCTCCAGTGCCAGGCCCCATGCTTTTAGCAGCCCAGTTGCCCACAAGCCCTTTTTGTGGCTCCCTTGTCTAGCTCAATTTAAACCCAATGTGACTCTGGGTAAGAGAGGCATTTTGCAATCACCTACCACAGAATGATAAGAGGCTGCTGCAGCAGATGACTTGTGTGCTTCCCCAAAGAAGCTCTTCACATTTAGGAAGGTCGGCCGTGTCATTTCTCTAATTTTCTGACCACAGAAATTTATATTTAGAAAAGAGCAAGGAAACTTCCCTTACTCTAAGCAATATTGCATAATGATGTAGGGGGGGATTAATGCAAAGGTTTTTCATTGAGCAGAATTCGGAGAGATTGGGAGCTGGAAAGCCTGAATAATGACTCCTTTCAAATACTCAAAGCCAGGGCTTTCTGCGTGTTTCAGATCCATTCCTGTTTCAGGTCGGTGTTTGCTGCAGTGGGTGCAATCTTTGCAGCTGTGGCCCATGTCTTAGTCTGTATTTCTCTGGTGCTGCTCTCTTGAAGAGCCATGGCCCCTCCAGGATACTCCTGCCCTGACATTTACCAGCACAGCCTCCTTCTTGCCCAAGCCCCTTCCAGTCCTGCCAAACATTCCTGCCCTTGCTATCCTCCCCAACTCCTGCCCCTTGATAGGTTTTAGAGAGATTTAGGCATTGCTGTTATTGCAGTTGCACTACTGGGCTCACAAGTCTGAAGTGTTTAGTCACAAATGCCAAGAAAAATAACGAACAGTCCTCAGTGCCCTGGGGCTGCAGCCACAGCTCAGGGATGAGGTTCCAAACCCTGCGAGGGGAGAAGCTGAAGTGGGGGAATCCTCCTGTGCAGTGTGCTGAGGTTCTTGCACCAGCACTCTCCTCCCATGGGCTCGTGGCTGTGAGACATAAAAGAGCCTCGTGGCTGCTTTTGGAGCAGTGGGGTTGGTGTGGGGTCACCTGGGGCTCTGCTGGGGATGGACACTGCCCTGGGAGGGACTGTGGCTCTTCAGGGGTGCTGGGGAGCCCACAACACTGTCATTTCAAGCTCAGAAGCTCTCAGCCTTCTCCAACACAGCAAGGTCATTTTGGCCCCTTTTCAATGTTTTCTGGGAACACGTTCCTCAGGGATCTTGCTGTCCTCATGAAGTGTCCATGAAGCCCATCAGCTCGGCTGTGCAGAATAGACTGGGTGGTAGCTACCTTCCAGTTGGGTGTTGAACTGTGTAATTAACCTCATCAATCTGGCCCTCTGGGCCTGTGATGCTTCAGGAAATGCAGCTGAAGCTCTCTGAAAGCCCTGATTTCAGCTCACACACAGAACCAATGAGGTCCTCTCCGGTCTCTCCTGATGGTGTTTCCTCTAGAAAAAGGAAAGTTCTTACCACGATGCTCATCCAAATCTGAGAAACTC
This sequence comes from Hirundo rustica, assembly GCF_015227805.2. Taxonomy (NCBI): domain Eukaryota; kingdom Metazoa; phylum Chordata; class Aves; order Passeriformes; family Hirundinidae; genus Hirundo; species Hirundo rustica. The sequence goes on from NC_053460.1 coordinate 5,689,398, forward strand.
TTGTTTGGTGAAAGGCTGTGGCAATTATCAGCCAGAAAAACTCATAAGTGGTTGTACTGGACTCGTGATGGCTGGGGATTTAGAGGAAATGCATGGTGATTAGTCCTGGCTGGGAATTGAACCATCTTTGTGTCAAGAAAATTAAAATGGCTTGGGAGTTATCTATTTTGCCTGGCCTGGCTCAGGGTATGAAGCAATCGTTGGAGCAAAACAGACACAGATAGTTGTGTTCATTAAACCTTTAGGAAAGGATGTTACCCCTGCCTTGCACAACAGCCGCAAAAATAAAAGTTGGTTTGGGAATGACTAATTGCAGCATTGGGAGTGTGATATGTGAGAGCAGAGGCTTGGATTGGGAACGTTGTTCCAACCCTTTCTGATGGAAGTTTGAATTTTAACAGTAATATTGGCATCTCATTTTCAAACAAGATTCTGGAAAAATACTGTGAAACTTTTCTATTTGGAAGTGTTAACTTTCTGACAGTAACTCAGCAGTGGTTTGTCCCCGTGCACAGCCTAATGGATCAAAAGTTCAATTTCTGCATAGTCTATTACTTGCATACTCAATAAAATAGGATGCACGAATGGCTTAGCCTTTTTTATTTTTTCCTTTTTTTTCCCCACTAAATGCAATTTTTCCCCTCAAAGATTACTGAAAATTACTTTTGCAAGTCAGTATGAAGGCTTATCAGTCCAGTGGTGTTCAGATCCCATATTAACTGCCTCACATTACTGTGAACAAGAGCTGCTCTGGAAACCAATGGACTAAGAATGTAAAGTACATACTGCTGATGTATGTCCCTGCAGTAACCCTTTCCCAGCTCGGGTACTTGATAGACTCTTCTCCCACAAACAATTATGTCTTATTTTAAAAAATGCTATATTGTAGAACTTAAACTTTCCTGATGCTTTGGGGCCATATCAGTCACAGATTTTGTGACTGATGAGCACAGAGAGCAAGCACTCCCCACTAAGGAAACATGTAGAAAGATTGCTTTCACAGCATGCTCAGGGCATATTAAAAAAATTATGTTTCAGCACAAAAGGAAAAGAATTTAGCCTGTGCCTGTCAGGCTGCTTTAAATATTTTATTTTGCCTGTCTTCAGAATCAGTGTATCCCAGAAGAAGCCATCCCTTGGGGCTCAGCCCTTCAAGGGTATGGCATTCTTCAATCCCATTGATTTTAGTGGACCTTGAAGGCACTTAATACTTCATAGGCTCAGTCCTATCCTCTGGAAAGGTTACCCTGAGCATGTTCACCCATTACAGCTGCCAGGACATCTAATACCTTTTGGTTTAGCTGACAAAGGGAAGGTAGGCAAGTTCACAATAAAAACAAGAAGGTTTTTAATAAAGAAGCGGCTCTCCCACGGGTTAAGTTACCAAAGGATGGGCTCTCCCATCCTATAAAAAATGTACAAGCACTCTACCTTGTTTTCAAAAAATCAAAAACCCTACAGATTGTGAAAACTTTGTGGTTTGCATGCAGGAATTACAAAGCCAAAGTCTTCTGTCTGGAGAATATACGTATGATACAGTATCCAAACAGATAAAAACCCAAATGCAAATATTTCAAAAGAACATCAGTGTTGAAAACAGGCTTGAATGCCTCAGCTTTGTTTTCTTGCAGGACTGAAAATTGTCTTTCTTGTGTGGGTCAGCCAGTGTTGGCATCATCACCAGTCAGGTTCTGTTTGTCATGCAGGGCACACGTAGCCACTCAATGTCTTTTCATCCTTATCCCTCAACAAGCAGGCACAGACCTGACACAGAAAGGCTTCAGATGCTGCACTGCGCCCTGGACAATGCGTTTCCTTTCCTGCCCTGCCCTCTCCCCATCACACACGGGCTCCACAGTTCACGTTCTGCAAGAGGAGGAAGCCCGTAGAGATGAGGAAATGAGGCACAGAGCAGTGAAGGTCAAAAGTTTCCACTTACTTCTGGTGCCCAGTTTGAGACATCTCTGTCGTTTCTCAGAGCTCAGCCTCACCTCTGCAGGTGGCAAAGGGCAGGGTGTCCCTGGTGGGCTCCTGCCTCGTGTCCCCAGGGCCAGGGAGCCGGGCTTGGCTGATTCCACTCCACAAGGGCGTTGTGCCTTGAGAATGACCACACACAGCTGCAAAATGCCACAGCACCACCAAAACACCCCTGCTGCGTCAGTCTGGCACAGTGTTCCTTAAACTATGCAGAGTCAACCTTTACTTGTCAGTCAGTTCCCAGGCAGTGACCTCCACGCTGGTGGCCTCAGCCAGCTGCTTCTGGCTTGCCATTTGCAGGGAGGGCACGGGGGTTTTGCCAGTGTGGCAAATTGCAGCCCGCTGGTGTGTCACCATGAAGGGCACTCACAGCAAAAGGCAGAAGGCAGGACAAATGTCAGACACTTAGAAATACCCAGGGATGGTGCAGTGGCAACACTGGGCAGAGGGCTTGGCCCTCCAGGGAGCTCTCATTTTCACAGAATCATAGAATAGTTTGAGTTAGAAGGGACCTTAAAGATCATCTCATTCCAACCCCTCAACCACAGGTTACTTTGAGCTAGACCAGGTTACTTCACTAGACCAGGTTACTCAGAGCTTCACCCAGCCTGCCCTTGAACACGTCCAGGGATGTGACAGCCTGGACAACCTGTGCCAGGGCCTCTCCACCCCCACGGTAAAGAACTGGAAGTGTGATCCACTCTTGTAGTTCTCCCGGTCTTAAATTTGCTTGCCCAAATATCAGTTGGACACTGGTAGTTGCAACCTGGACAAAAACACAAATAAGCCACGTGGACCAAGGCATTGTGTATGCAAAATAAATCAGCGTGCAGAAGCTACAAAACCAAGGACACGCTGCCAGCTGACAATAGCTTGCCTAAAACAAGGAGTAGGTCTGTCCATAGGCACTAGGAACATACAAATTACCTTCCCTCCATCCTGCAGAGCTTTTTAGGTGGGCAAGTGCTTGTCTCGCTCAGGCAATTTACATGAGCGGAAGTGTGACAAACGGGGACAGTCCCTGCCTTGAAGTAACAGGCCACAGAAGGGAAGTTTAGCAAAAACAGGAGTCATTAACAGTCATTCCATCTTGCTCAGTGAAGCTTAATCAAAGCACTGATATGTTTTTGACTGACCTTATTTTCATACCTGATAATCAGTAAACTCATTATCATCTTTTAAGCTTGGTTTTGAATCTAGCTAATTGGAACTCTGTGGGTCAGCGTCCAAGTTTAAAAAAGACGTGGAGGGGAACTCCAAGTTCTGCGTATTTTGGATGCTCCCTGCAAAGTTGTGTGGCCACCAGGTAACACCATCAGCACCAGGCTGACCTGGGCAGTGCCGCCAGGCTGGGCGAGCACCAGCCCGGCAGTGGGGACAGGACAGAGAGGAGTTTCCAGCTTTGACAGTCAGGGCCTCAAAAATGACTCAAACATCAGCTTCCTACAGCTGAAGCCTTTGAAGCTCTGATCTGCACCAAGCAGATCTGGAGAAGAGCAGGGCAGAGATTTCACACCTTCCCACTGCACTTGCAGGTGTATGTGGGAAGTGAATGGCAGGGCAAGAAGAGCACCAGTCTGCAGCAGTGGCATTTCCAGGAGGGAAACGTGACCTTCTCTGTGCTCAGTGAGATCCTCAGCTGCTCACAGGACAGGTTCCAGCCCAGGCTGGATAAACCTTTCTCTCATACCCAGCATCCTTCTACCAGCTGACCCTCCTGGACTTCTCCTGCTCTGAGCCTCGTCAAGGTCTCAGCCTGCAAAGCTCTCAGTGGGGGAGGTCCAGGAAGGTCATACTGCAATAAACACGAGCTCCTACCACAGGAGACACAGCTGTGGGCTGGAGAGTGGAAAATCAGTGCTGTTGACTGGGATTTCCAACTAGAAAACTGTCATGAGGAAATGGGGACAAGCAGTACCAGGCAAGGGTTGCAGTTCTTTCTCTTAGAGGAGGGCAAAGAGCCCCAATGACATTGGCCAGCAAGTGAGGAATGACAGCTTGGGCCACATGTGGGGCTCCTCTTGTGGTCATATCTGTGCTCAACATCCCCATGCAAAGTAAACTGCTTCCATCTTCAGCGATCAGGAATCAAAATGGTTTAAATGCCGAGAAAACAAATAATTACGATACTTAGCACCTGGCTTGCACTTTGCACATCGACAGCGCTGCGCAGCCATCAGCTAATGAACTGAATGAGGTGTTCAATTACACAATGATTGTTAACGCTCAGTTAAAATCTACAAAACTGAGCACCAAATCGTGGAGCTGCAATTTCAGCTGCCAGCTTGTGGGTACTTCCTTCGTAATCACGGCTGGTGCTTAGCAATACTTAAACCAATCTATTTCTCCTCTTCTACCATCTTTTCCTGATGTTTGTGGGCAATGGCCTGTTCTTAAATGAGCCTCTGCCTTTCTGGGAGCTTGTAAATCTTGTGTCGCAAGACTGTGCAGTGTATGTGAGGTATGCCAGGCAGGCTGTTGATATTCTTGGATGAAGGCTCTGTTGCAAGGCTTTGTCAAACCCATGATACACCCAGGGAAACTGGAAAAAAAAAAAAAAAAAAAAAAAGGGGTGGGGGAAAGAAGAAAAAAAGACCTGTCTGTAAAGTAACTAAACCATTCAGCAAACTGTTTATATCTACCATGATTGAAACATGACAAAGTCTTGATTTTTTTTTTATAGTTTAGAATTTGGTCAAACCTTCAGCATGTCCTCTATCCATGCAGACACACAGATATAACAGCCGCATGATCAGCTGAAATAGTGATGGCTGAAGCATGTGATAAATTGCATTTACTCTTCACCTTTAGCTGTTCCCCCCATATGTTGGCCATCTCCCTTGCCCTGCACGCAGTGATCCATTGCTGTAGGACTACCTCTCCTGTCCTGCTTCTCCCTGTGAGAGCTGCTTTGTGCCTTTCAACAGCCAGCCATAAATCTGCTCCTCCCTTTTCATCCCAGCAACGTGACAGCAGCCCTCCACCCCCAAAGGCAGAAAATTCCCATTGCAGATGAGTCCTGCCCTGCTGATTCCCTCTGTGTTGCAACTGTTCTCAGAACCAAGCTTTTTTTTTCCTTACCTACCAGGTCAGACCTGGCTGTCCCCATCGTGAGGGCTTCAGTGACCACACAGGCTCCAGGGATTTCCTCAGCAGGAGCTCCCACAGCCCAAATCCTGCCCATGTTGCCCTGGAGGGGAGGAGCAGCACATGCACAAAATTCTCCATGAGTGGGCTGAGATAAACTGATGCACTTTCTCCAGATTTTGCTGTTTAAAAAAATTCACCTTCTGTCTCTACAAGCATCATTTTACTCTGAATTTTATAACCATGGATTATAAAACTGTACAGAAGTGTAACTCGCTGCTGTTTCCTTTCCCTAACCCAGTTTGCACTGAACTGACCACGTTTTCCCCTTTCTTTTGCTCTGGCTGCAGAGCTTCCTGAGTACAAGGTTATGGGAGGAAGCATAACCTGGTCTGTTCATGTGAAGAGGCTTTCTGATGCCTTGGGTGAATGAGAGCTCGTAAGAAGAGGTTTGGTGCCTCCACCTATCCCTCCTGGCAGTGTGGGGACTGTTCCTGTCTCCTATCAAACCAATTTTATTCAGATCAGCCATTGCATTGCACCCTGCACATGTCTGGCCTTTCTTTCTGGACATGGTGTGGATTTTTTAGACGTTGCTTCAGCAGTTATCCTTAAGGGAGTGAGCAGATTTTACAGTCACAAAAGGGAAAGCAGTAGGACCTGCCAGGTGAAAGAAAGAAAAGATTCTAAACTTCTAAACTTGAGCTACCAAACTTGAGGACAGGTAAAACAAAGTGCAAGTAAACCCCTGCCTCTCAGAGAGGCATTAGCAATGTTTATATATTCCCATTTTTGCAGACTCTGAAGACACACAGAGCTGCAGTTGGACTGAGATATCTGAATACATCAGAGACCTGCAAGACCTCAAAATATTGCTGCTGCAGTGAAGTATTTCTGGCATTTGAAGTAAGAGGCTGGGACAGAAAACTCCAGGGATCTAATCCTGGTCATGCTAGTGAACTATGGTGTGACTCTGAGCAGAGTTTACCTTGCCTTTCTGTGGGCATTCATCTTGTGGGACTGCAAAGTGAGAACCACAGGAGGCCCAGGTGAGCTGGCAGGGACGAGGACTTCATCACCAGGTTTGATTTATAAACATAGCTCTGGAAAATCATACATTAATTAGGCAAAATTGCATAATATCATAATGGAAGTGATTTTTTTCTTTTCCTTTGGGCTGAGGGAATAAACAACCCTCCTACAAGACTCTTTTATAGAACAAAGCTATGGAAGCAGCAAAGACGGTACTTTTAATGAAATGTGTACATTTACTTGTAAAAATGCTCCACGGATGCATATGCCGGGTTATAAACAAAGAGCTGAAAATGTGTGTGATCAGCAAGTATACAACTAGCTACTAATTAGGTGTATCTCATTTAGGAAAACCCACTCAGCTGCCTGGGTTTTGTTTTGGGGGGGACAGGACAGGAGAGCAGGAGAAAGTGGTGGCTGTGCTGGAGGAGCAGCAAGAGCAGAGACACAGCGAGTTTGGAGAAAATCTCTCTCATCCTCTGCCCCAGACATGCAGGCCAGACCCATTAGCATCTCTTCTAACCAACTCTGGTTTTTGAACTTTTTCCTTCTCCATCTCAGAGATTTTCACGGTCTGCTAGAGAGAAACTCCCTTGGGAGAGGGGTGTGTGATCAGGGCCCTGCACTGGGCTCCTGAATGCAAATGCTGTGGGGCCAAGGTCCATCCCTCTCTCCAGGCCAAGGCACCAACACAATTTAGACACAACTGGAGCAGTTCTGAGGAAAGCAGCACTGCTCTTGGCACTTGTGACAAAATAGAATGCAGTCAACCACATGTAAAGTAGCCCTTAAGAAAAGAAAAGTGGTCTTCATAAATGAAACTTTCTTGGCTATGACCATTAAAATAAATGGAAGCCAAGAGATTAATAATGAAGTAACCCAAGCAAATCAGACAACATGAACTGTCTCCCATCCATTTCCATCTGAAGTTCATTTTGGCTCATGCATCTGAGTATGAGCGAGTTTTCCTGATTGATGAATGATAGCTCACATCCAGGCATTATTATTTTTTTTCTTCTTTTTACACTCAAAGAGTTTTAGAAGGTATGGATTTGGAAATACCCATTGTCTGAGCCCAAAAATATACAGGTGATTTCTAAATGGATTTTTGTAGACAGATTCTATTTCCATTTCATTTCACCTGAGAAGAAGAAGCTATCTGTACAGTTATCTTGCTGGCTGTGACAAACAACAAAATACCAAAGGAAAAAAAAATAAAAATAATTAAAAAAAAAATAAAGAGAGAGAGAGAGAAAATAAGTTAATGACAATTTTATACCTAGACAAAGAGATAAAAATATAGGCATCTGCTTATCCACCAAATTCAGTGTAAGATCATGATGAATACTGTGGCAGTAACCTGGAGAAGCATCTTCCCACGTGCTCAGCACATGAATAACCCCAGTCAGAGCCTGCCCTCGCATGCCCGTGGTTAAGCACAGGACAAAGCACTTTGCTCTGCAGTGTCAGCAGATGGTTTGCAGTCCTGCACCCCACTCCTTTGAAATCTGGAGGCTGGAGCTGAAATCTGGATCATCCATGAGCCCTTTGCTCTGTTGAGCTGCAGTGCCCAGCCTGGTCCGTGCTGTTGGGGCAAGGAGAGGCGGCTGTCAGCAACCCCCTCCAAGGGTGGAACTGGGTCTGGGGCAGGAATATCCCCCTCCCGAGCACCTCCCAGCCCTGCTGCAAAAGGCATCTGGTTTGGAGAGGGCTGTGGGGCTGCTCCCTGCTCAGCCAAGGGCTGGGAAGGCATTCTGGGAGGTGACTCCTTGGCTGAATTCCTGCAGAAAGGCTTGGACTAATGTGGCTGGGATCACACTGCTCCATTAAGGTCATGGCAGGGTTTACTGAGCCTCGTGCAGGAGTCTTTTTATTATTACATAACTCCAAAAAAAATAAATAAATCATATCCCTTATATGCTACTCTGGTAGGCACATTGGAAAAAGCAAAGATGGACGGATAATATCCCGTTTTAGCCTAACAGCTATACAGTTTCGTGTTATATTTACACTGTTTGATATATCTGCATCAGTATCAGGATATTAAAATCATTTTTTAAAGATCAATAATTAAACCTAGACTTCATTATTATTCAGGTCATACAAATCCACAGGCCTGTTGTATTAAACACAATACAAATATCAGACTGTTTGTCATTGTACTCACACTAATTGCACATTCTAGCACATTATGGGGTAATGATGCTTGAAGTTACCAAACAGTTCAAAGATGAAAGGCCACGCAGTCAAAGATTTTAAAATAAAGCTCCTGATTTGAGAATTTATGGTAATGTGCTGAATTTGATCTCTTCCCCTTTTATAAATAGCTACATATAATTATATAATTATATAATTATATAATAATTAGCTTGCAGTCCCGCAGCAATTACAGAGTTATTCCATGGGTATCTGAGCCCTGACAGGGATGGTGATACCTGGCATTGCCCCCTGCCTCCCTCTCTGCATCTCTTACTTTCCAGTGGTTGCACATGTGAAAATATCCTGAGCTTTTTGTGTCCATTTTGCTGTGGATTTTGCCAAGGCTCTACTTTTATCTCTGGTTGCTGGTGCTGTTTAATTGGTAGTTTGCAGATAATAGAAACACAGAGGAATATTATTCATGCATCTTCAAAGAGCTGGAAGCAGAGAGTCTGGTGGGGCACCCAGAAGACTGAAATGGGAAGGCAGCGTTTTTATCACCTTCCTCATTCAGAAAGAGAGAGAGAGAGCAAGAAAGAGCAAGGCAGCCTGACCAGGAGCCAAAAGGAGATGATTATGTGGTTATCCAGAGGGATTCTTTCTATTACTTGAAAAATCAGAGTGCAGATTTAGAGAGACAGGTTGATGTGCTCAGGAAGATCAATGAATATGAGAGGGTCATTGATGGCATATGCTGGGCTTTAGAGGTAAGTGGCAGCTTTGGAGGCAGTGACAGGAGGAGGGAAGGAAGCAGCTGGTGGTCACTGCCGTGTCCTGGGGTCTGCCCTGTTAAAGAGAGTCCCCTCCCCAGGGACAGGAGGTGGCACCGTGGCCCTTAAGAGTGAAGCTGGATGAGATTGCAGCCATAGATGTCAAGGAGTGAAATTTCAAGAACGAGCAAGTGCAGAGAAGCTCTGTTGGAGCTTAGGATGTGGAAAATGGTGAGGAAGGGGCTCAGCAGTGCCTGCAAAACTCAAACAAAAAAACTCACCTAACCAAACACTCTCAGTATCCCACGGGGTAGAGAGGTTTTTCAAGCGTAAATGTTTACCTGTATGGTTCTTTTATTAAAACACCTTGCAAACCCTTGTCATGAACAGTTTTAAAATGATCTCCTATTCTCTGCAGACTTTTTTTTTTTTTTTTTTCTCCTGGTCTGTAGCCTCTTCAGCACACGCACCCAGCCCACGGTCAGGCAGCAAAAGCCCTTGGGTCCTGCTTTTCAGCCGAAAAACCATCCATCTTTTATGCATCGATAGAGAGGGCTGTTGAAGATACAACAACTAGAAATATTTTTCTTGGCAAGGAGGAAGAGTCTTGGAGAGAAAGCAAGTTAGGGACAATAAAGATAGCCGGGAACTCTGGAGCACCGACCTCCAGACGCGTCCAGGGTCATCACGGAAAGCATATCAAATGTTAACAGATATCAGGAGCCAAGAACTAATTTTAAGGAGGGCTGGAAGATATTCTTGTAAGTTCAGTCAACATTTTAAAGCAATAGTGGCAGTTTCTAACATTATGCAGCTTTTTGCCTGTTTATTTCACCTACTGTCTTTTTCAGAGGCATTCATATTTCCAAATTTTAGAAAGCTAAAGCCATTGATTCTTAACTTAGGGCAATCTACAAACACAGGAAATTTATTTTTCAAATGGCTGGTGTTGTGTAAGAGTTTCTGCCTGTATTTGATATATGTGTAAGATACAGAGAAATATGTAAATGTATATTTGCACATGTATTTCCATATGTTCATGGACTGTGTCTGGGAACAACAGATCCGTACAAAAGGTGCCATTAACTTCACATTCAGGAGTAGGGGCATCCATGTGAACAGCTGATCTGCCATTGAGAAAATATTTGACTATGGTAAAGTGCCAAACCAGGGGACTGATATAAAAATTAGAAAATTAAAAGTAATCAGATTATTCAGATGGAACTGTGGTATTTCATTCTAAGTGCAGTAAATATATGGATTACTAAGCCATTGAGACCAGTGAGGCAAAGACCTGTTTGTGCTCTGGAAAAAAAAAAAGATTTCTTATAATTTTTTTGTAATTTCTACTTGTTCATGGACATAAAACAAATATTTAGCTGACTGGCTGACCAATTTGCCAGTAAAAGTTTGAAGTGCAATTCAATTGATCATCATGGATGGGTTTTTTACCCCCTTATTTATTTTGAAGACAAATTGCTGTAGTTATTTTCTCTGTTTGTTAAAGTCTGCCCGTTTCAAGTGCTCCATATGCAATTTACACAGTGAAAAATAAGCTCTTGTAGTGACTTATACAATGCTCTAAGCCCTGCTGAGCTCTCCCTGTGGTGTGCCACTCTCCCTGAGGTGCAGGAGCTCTGGGATGAGCATGGTTGGTGCCTTCAAATGGCTCTTCAGGGCTTGAGTGTGAGCACCAGCCCATGCTATGGTATTTTTAGCTCTGTTTTGGGGGCAATTAAGCTCTTTTTGTACTTCAACAAACAGGTTACCATCTTTCAACTTTCAATGGGGTTTGCCAGCCTCGTACAGAGCAGGCACAGATGAGAGTTTGGCAATAATTCATAGAGAGCTGCTCCCAAGAAGATCTGGGCACCAGGTCAGGGAGTGCAGGTGTAACCCACAGCTTTGTGCTTACCCCTTGCTCTGCTGATCTGGATAAGGACCAGTGGAAATGCTGCCTTGGGGATCCCTGCTGTACCTCAGCCACCCATGGACACTGTCCTGACGTGCTTTGGCTCTGGGTGAAGAGGGATTTGCCCCGGAAACTGCCTGCTATGACCCATAGAAAGGAACAACGCACTCATCTGAAGTGATCTTTGAGGTTATCTGACAGGGGAATGGACAGGATTCAGCCTTTCCTTGTGCAAATGAGGGTGAGAAATCCAGGATATGTGTGAACCAGGCAGGATGGCATAAAGGTGCTGGAAAAGGGATAATAAAAAGCTGTCCTCTGGCTCATATGCCGTGGTGTGATGATGCATTCACGAGTGTGAAAATGTTGGTGAGGGGAAGCAGACTGACCTTTGTGGGCACTGACATGTAGCAAAGTGGCTGCAGAGCAGCCCTGTTTGTTCACCAGCACAGACCAAAGCCACGAGTGCAGAGGCAATGGCAGAGCACGTGGGACTCTCTGCATTGCCTGTATTTACAAAAAGAAATTTCACTTCAGTTAAAGCTTCCTCGGGAATACGTGGGAGGTGGGGGGAGCTCTTCAGCGGAGGATGCTGTCTCAGCCTTGTATAAATACCTGTAGAAATGCTCAAATAGTTCATTAGTAGCTTATGAGTTTGTGTGCCTGCATTCCTCACCAGCTCTAATTGCAAGGATGTTGATTCCTACTGCATTCGAGTGAACAGATTCTCTGCTCTATTGCACCATTAAATGAGGTGTTACTGTGTTTGACTCGAGCTGAAAAGGATCCCTTCCCACTTAGTAAAGAGACTGGCTAGGGCTGACCTAGCTGGGGACAGATTTCCTTCCAAATCACAGAGAAGTACTCCTGAATATGAGATGTTAATTGTGGCAGGAATTAAGGATTAAACAGTCATGGCTTCAGGTTACTAGTGGGAACTGAAATCAGGATTACAAAGGAAACTGGGCCATGCCCTCACAATGCTATTACCCCAGTTCTTGAATCTAAAAAACCTTAGAAACTCATCCTCAGTGACCAATAAAAACTAGTCTAAATTGTGCTTACTGAGGCCTGAGGAAAAGACTCATAATTGTGCAGCCATAGTTTGGACACCTTTCAAGGCAGAAGATAACATCAAGGGCAAAAGAGTGAAATTCAGCCCTGATTCTTACCCTTTATTAGGGCCAAAGCTCCAGCACTGGCCACAGCTCCATCTCTTGCCTGGGAGAGTCAGACCCCACACCAGAGCCAGCCACTCGCACCTCGAGTCTCCGAGGAGAGAGCAAACACCTGGCAAGAGCATTTCTCTCTGGGCAGAGGCACAGGGAGCCCCTGTGTGAGTTCAGCTCCAGCCTGCAGGACTCGATCCCCTCGATGCCCCACAGCACCTCCCGAAGGGCTCAGGGTGAGGGCAACCAGCCCAGCTCCCATTCCTGGGGGAGATGCTCACACGGGCTGAATGTTGATGATGGCACCAAACCCTGCTCCTGACCCCAGAATGCAAAGCCAGGGAGATGAATGGGGAGGGGGGAAAGAAATCCTGTGGATTAAATTTATGACATAGTAGCACATACTTAATAACCAATTAAAGCCAAGATTTATTGGGAGCTAAATTACATTTGTATTATAAATAGAACTAGAATATACTGTTACAGAATAAAAGCAAAACATTTTAGCATTTAATATTGTAAAAGACAAAGCAATCTAATGGACCCTAAATGTTAATGGGTGAAAAGATTTACACTTTAATTGCATTTTCAAGTCATCTTATTTTACTGTGCTCTTTTTTCTATGTACATAGAAATCAACAGAGTGCTGCAACATTATACTTAGTAGCAGCAAGACTGACTTAAGGAAACCTATTATTATAGGCAAGATCGGTTTATTATGTATAAATCCTTGCAAACATTTTAATTGAAATGAGCAGTGGACTTTCACTGACCTTGGCTGCTTGTGTGTGAGACCTTCATAGCAAATTAAACTGGTGAAAAGTGTGTGTGAGAAGCCAAGAAGGGAGGGAGTGTTAACAAGACAATTTCTCTATGTAAAGCCAACAAATAAATTGTATTAGATACAGAGGTTTGCTTTATGGCAGGGAAAAAAAAAAAAAAAAGCCCCCCAAAACCAACAACCCTAGCAAATGATGAAACTTAAATTACATCTGATTGCATTATCAATTAATAATCTATATTTACTAAAGTATTACCAGCTACAATTCAAATTTGGGACAACACCTGAGGCTGGCATTTTAGGACTGCTTTCATAGCATATAGAAATGCTACAAACTTCCCAGAAACTGATTCTTGTGCTCATAAAATTTCTCTTCCAATTTGTGTTACTGCTTCAAGATTCATCAGCTGAGTTACAGTTATGGCTGAATCTAACTCATATTACATTTGAAAAAATAAATGTGCACTAAAAGTAATTAAAGCATGTTGGTTCATGAATAATACACCATTTTACTACTATTTGCAGAGTATAATGAGACAAGCTACTAAATTGACAATGAATGCTCTATTATGTGATTGCCAACTGTTTTATAAGATATTGAACAGATTCATTTATTCTATCATCATGTGCATTATCAAGCTATTGCTTTTTAATAAATTAATTTCTCCCGTGTCTCCAGAGCCTTGCTTTGAGATCTGGCTGAAGGCATAAATGGAATTAATTCTGCGGTCTGTGTTTGAGTGGCGGTGCCGGGCGCCTCGCAAAGCCGGGGGATTTCTCCGGGTGGCCTGGGCAAGGAATGGATTTAAGAGCCAGCCGACAGAAAGAGTCGCCGCAGCAGGGCAGGGCTCTCTGACAGCTCTCGTTTATCGGGGGCTCTCCTCGCCGCACATCCCCGCTCCTCGCCCTCCAACCCGCCCTAAACTGACCCTTTAATTGCTCGGCAGCCTAAACCCGGTGACACCAGCCCCTGGCTGCAAAGCAGCGCTTAATCCCTGGCTGGGTGATAGCGTCATTAGGAAAGCAGCGTGATTGCGGGGAAGAATCTCCCATCCCGGCTGCGGGCTGGGTGGGAAGGGAGGATTTATCGACAGGCGATCCCCGGGCCGGGGCTGGAGCATCGCGGAAGGTCCGCGCAGCCCTGGTGCTGCCGAGCTACTTCGCTCGGTGGTAAACAGCTTCTAATTGCGGCTGCTGACAGGACTCAGCGTGTGTAACTAACCTCGCTGCGATGTTGTTATTTCTGAAGGGAGCCTTTCTCCGTATTTTTAACAATAAGTCTGACAGGTGTCATATTAAAAATGGGGCTTAATTCTAATGCAACTCTTCCCACCCGCCTTTCCCTTCTCGTTTTTGTGCCTCTGTAATGCATGAATTTCTGCTGCTTATAAAGATTAAAGGAATAGCTTTGCTGGAAGGAAAAAACTGGTTTGTTTGTAGTCCAGGTACATTCGAGATGGTCTCAGTACCGGCTCCCTTTCTCCTCTCTTCTCCAGCCACGCCGGCTCAATGCTGGGAGAAGAGAGAGAAATAAAGCTTTTCCTGGGATGAGAGGTAATTCAGGATCCATTGAAGTGAAATTTCAGGCTCCCTTTGAACCGTGACCCGCAGCCGGCATCCGGGCGGCCTGTGATGCACGGCTGACTGCTGTCCACCAGAGACCCAGCCCGGGCCAGCAGTTCACTTACAAGTTTACACTGGGTTTAAGTCAAAATGTTAAAAATGCTGGTGTTCAATCACTGCTAACCGTGCGCTCGGCAGACAGCTCCCAGCAGACCCCGTGCTGGTAAAATCCAATACACCGTGTAAAGTAAGGGCTTATGGAGGTGCGAGGGGTTTAGAAGACTTTTCTCCATCCCTACTGATTGCTTTTTTGTGATGCTGCTTTTCAGGTGCTGGGATGGCTTCAGGCAGCAGCACAGAGGGCTGGCTCAGAGAGGCACTCCCCACTTCCATAGCCTTCCCCCAAGTGCCCTGCCCTTCCTCTCAGGCTGCCTGGCCAGGCAAAGCCCATCTCAAAGCCATCAGTTCTGGGCTGATGTGATGATCAGCCGGGACCAGGGAGGCTCCCATGCACTCTCTCCTCCGTTTGCAAAAAGCGTCCACGTTCCACGCCCGCCAGCATCACACGCGCTCCTCAGTCCTGGCTAAGGACACTACAAAGCTGCTCAAACTGCTGCTGTTAAAGGCTAACACCAGCCCAAAGAAAAGGGTGCCTTCTTTGCCAGGAGGGATCATAGAAATCCCGTGTACAAAGCCCCTGATTTAGCCTGTGCTCACATATCTGCAGGCACTGCAGCAGACCTGTGTATGGTTTCCTTACGAGCAACACGCATGGTGCAGAGCAGTCTCAAAGCATTGTGTAATGTTCAGTTTTTACAACAGTTCTTTTAGAATAGCGAAGATAAGCAGTCCAAATAGTCTCACCAGGACTTGGTGATGTGTTCTGTACCCCCTTAAGGTTAATGATTTTCCAGGACTCAAAAAAATAAAAAAAATATTATTTCTTCCTCTCTTCTCCCCCACCCCAACCCTGCATAAGCAACTGCCCAGCAAATTGATAAGAGCCCTTTTTAATTAGCTAGTGAAGTTGTATGGCTAATGTTCCATATAAAAGGTCTATAAAACACAGCAGAATTAATAAAATGACTGCTTCTCATTTAATTCAGGTCCTCCAAAGGGATCCATATGTCTTGCTTTGGTCTGTTTGTAGCACTTCCCTCCACCACCCAGCCACAAATTGATTAAAATCACATTCCTCACTTAAAACTGGAGCCCAGTTGGTAAGAGATACTGGATAGTAATTAAGGTCTGTGCACAGACACATGAACCCCCATTAAAAAAACGGTACCAAAAGGAATCATTGTGCATCGCTTGGATTATATGCAAACACAGCTCATGTTGACAGCTACCTCTGGATGACTCCATCAGTACACACTTTATCTCCAGCTGTCCAAGTAATTTTCCCAGGATTTCGCCCCTCTTTTTCACTCCTCTCCACACAGATGGATTAGAGCAACAAACGGTTTACATGCTGCACATCATTAGCTATCCTCCCTCACTACCCAGCAGATAACAACTGGGCTCTATCATCCGGACATTCATAACACCTTGACACTTTTACAACTATGCTGCTCTCTGCCAGAGCAATCTTCTCTTTTAAAGCATGAAGCTAATTCACAAAACACCCCTCGGAAAGTGCTCTGCAAACGCAACAGGGGTGGGGGAGAGAAGAAAAAGCACAGCCCAGAAAAGGCATCTAGTAAATAACACAGTTAGCTGTGTAGTAAAAAAAAAAAACCTCAAGGGAAAAGCAGCACATTCTTTCTCTCCATGATAACACTGTATTTTCCCATTTCTTCTGTCCCACAGTAAAGGGCACCAGCAAATAGCCACCCATCTGTCTGCTGTATTTCAGTGCTTCCATCCCCGTGTTATTCAGGCACCTCCCAAGCCTGGGCAGGTGCCCATGGCCCTGGGGATGGTTCAGCTGCTTCCCTGGGCATGGGTTTCACCAAGTGTATGCAAAGGGACTGGTTGAAGGCTTCAGTCAGTCATGCATTTACTACTGGCTCTTCTAGCTTTCCTAAACTGCCTCCAGTTCTCAGGGAATCTTGACTCTAGGATTTGTTAATAAAACAAAATTTCCCCTCTGTAGGCTGGGACCCTGCTTCAGAGCCCACTCGTGCTCAGACATGGGCTTATATTTAGAATAAAATACAAACCCATATCTGCTGCTACTGTATGGAAGGAAGTACACTTTAGCAGTATTTTCCAAGCTTCTCAGCATGGCCCCTGCCGCCGCAACCATACATTTTAATGTACAGTACACGCTTGTTTAAGAAAGAAATACATAAGGAAAAAGAATAATTACCGTAGCTTAAATTCAGCCTGATAAGAAGGGCTTGCACAGTCTGAGCAGCTGTTCCACTGCCATTCAGATTATGAAAATATAATCCTAGAGAACCTTGTCAAGATAAATACAGAGCATGAAATGTATAGGCAATTTTTCCCCAGCCTCATATAATGATCAATCCCAAAGCCACAAGTGATACCAAAGGACAAAATAAGATCTGTCTAGACTTTCTCACTTACAAGATATTGATCATTCCAATGGTAAACTGGTTAGTATAAGTGTGTTTGGCTTGAAAGGTCACGAGCTTAACACCTGACAAGGAGTTATTCAACCTTGCTATAAGTCAAATTATTGCAGTGTTGCTGGAAAGACTTCTCTAATAAAAAGCCCTACCTGGTCTGAGAATATCTGGGATTTGTCTCCCAGATGTCAAAAAAAAAAAAAAAAAAAAAAAGCAGGAAGGAAAAATAAAAAGAAGACAAGATTTGGCATGGATTTCTGCTGGTTCACCTCTACCTGATTTGGCAAGTAGAGATCCCAGCAGTCAGTGACTGTCTGGCAGAACAATGGACAGTAGTGGAAGCTGACACTAATTGAAAAATGTGATTCCCCTAAAAACTTCTGGGTCTTCAATCCCAGCAAGGGAGATTGCTCGTTCACCTACACGGGCTTGAAGATCCAGGGCACCAATACAGGGTCAAAAAAATCACCATTAAAATGGGAAATGTTGCCTTTGGAAGGAAAGCAGGGGGGAAAGGGTCGGACAACGCCCTGCAGCGTGTGGGTGGGAAATGCTCAGCGGCATCGCCTGCCAGCACCTCCCCTTCCCAAAGCCCTGTGGGGCCTGAGCCCTTCTCCAGACACAGCCCTAACCCAGCCTCCTCCTTCTTCATGGGGATAACTAGCAAGTGCTTATTAGGACTATTAGGAGCTTGATGTGAATTCGCTGGATCTTTTCCAAGAACTATAAATACCCGATCTATTTTGCTTTATTCAGTTCTTTTTGTTTTGCTGATATGATACTAGTTAAGGTTAATGGGGTTTGCTTTAATATTAGACACAGGATCACTTAACTACCTTTAATGAACACTGGAGTCAATGCATTGTGGAGTAATTCACACAGACATTGCCTCAGGTAAATCAACCGGAAAAATGTAAGCCAGTCAAATAAATAAATCTGGCTGGCTGTAAATGTGCCAAATTTTACACCAAAATATATTTGAAAGCCAATGACTTAGGCACATCTAGGATATTAAAATGGTGGGGTTGGAGTCTGTTTCTTTTCAATTGCTTTTCCTTTTTTAATGTTCCCTGCACATCCCTCCTGAGCTGAAACCAAACTGAGATTGCAAGAAAAATTATTTTCACAAGTGTTTCTAATAGAAACAAGGGCTCTACAGCTTGGTGTCTTGTTTTGTTCATTTGGAAAAAGCCTTTTTTTATACTGGCTATCTCAACACAGGGCAGTGAGAGACAAAGAGGAGAACAGAGAGTGGAAGAAGGAAAATTGAGAGAGAAAGAATGAAGGAGAGGAAAAAAAAAGTAACTGAGAGTGACAGAGTGAAATAAAAAGCAAGAAACAAAGAAACAGGGGGCAAGTAATTTTATCTGCATTGGAGAAAAATATGACAGTGAAATTCTAGACAGGGCAATACACTGGTGTCAATAAATAATAACCAGAAATAAGAACCAGTGGAACCCAAACAACTCAGTGAATTTAGGGGTTAGCTTACCTCTTGCTAGTGCAAAATTAAAACCATGCTAACATTGAAAGCGCTCTTATCTTGTAACACTGAAATAGAGAGTGGGGTACACAGATATTCTTTGAAGGAAGGCAGGAAATGTCCCTAAGTACTGAATTCTCACAGAAGCGAACAATATTTCAGCAATAAGGAATGACAGGGGGTTCATTATAGGTTATTAATGTTTGCCTAAATGGAGCAGGAGGCCCAGGCCTTCAGGGGAGCGCAGAGCTCCCGGCATCACTTAATTAGTGCTTCTTCTGAACCCAGCAATGCCAAGCTCCAGAGCAAAGCTCTGCGGTTGTACACTGCCTGTGTCACACCAAAGTAATTCTGTCTGGCTGTGGAAGGGAAAAAGAATGCGTGTGTGAGGGCTGTTGCACAGGTGACAGGAGTTAATCACTTTTCCTCCCCAGTTAAACTGCAGACAATACAAGGAATTTGGCTGTAACCATCGCCTCAACTTGCAAAGCCTTCAACCCAGGCCATGAATTTTCAGACACTGCACTATGCCAGCATCTGGTTTGTGTAGCACAGACTGATGAAAACCTCTAGGAGACAAGAAAGACTTTTTTTTTTTTTTTTTTTTTTTCTTTACTCTGCAAAAGTCTGAAAGGTCGTGTTGTTTTTTCTGGAATAGCCTCTTTTGTTCCCCAATGTTTCAATGCAGGATGTTCTGCCTTTGGGGAAGGGGCTGCAGAGAGTCGAGGAAGATGAGTGGGCAGGATTTGTTGTCTCCTGAAGCTGTCGCTAGAGAGGTGGCACAGCAGGGATAATAAAAGGCCATATATTCTTTACTGCTGCTTTAGGAGAGACTGTGGCATCAGGTAAGGAAGCAGAGAAGGAAGGAGCATCTGAGGCTGTACTTGGGTAGAAGTCTTGACTCCAGTTCCTGTTCAACAACTAATCCAATGCACTGTGATCGCAGACAAGAAAAATTATGGAAAGCAGAAATAATAAGGGGATCAAATAAACTTCTATTAACAATGTGTCCTTCTATTTTTATTTGTTTATATTCTGTCTACAGAAAATGTGATGCTGGACTGAGGATGGCTTAGAACAACCTTCTGGCATGAAGACAGCTACAAAGCACAAAAGACAAAAAATGAACTCAGAAAGAAACAAGAAAAAAAACAGCGTTTTCTTGGCATCAACAAGGAGCTCTTTATTTTTCTTCAAGTTTTCTTTTCTAAAAAAAAAATGGAACTAAGACATTTGCAGAAATGAGACAAACTTTCTCTTCAGGTGACAATATTCAAGCAAGCATGTTGTTTTATTAAATTTAAATGGAAAGAAAAGACAGATTTGGAATGGCATACAGTATCAGGAGAACTGAGAAACTGTGAACTTTCAAGGAAAAAAATACTCTTTAAAACTGTGAACCAAGAAATGGATGGAAATACCATTTAAACCCCTGATTACACTCTGTGTGTTCTTAAGGAGACATCATCATCTTTGCTAACTCAACAGTACTTAGGGAATGGTTTACAACATATCTTTTATTGTAATCTTTTAAGAAAAAAAGAAAAAAAAACCCACAGAAATATTTAATTAGCTGTGACTTTACCATTACTGTTCAGATGTCTTCCTGCACCTTCTTTTTCTAGACAGCGCAGATGTATTTTCAGCCAACAGCCAAGGACAGAAAAGATTTCTTTCCTCAATAATCTTTTGATTTGCCACACCCAATAAAATCCTTGTAGGGAAAAAGAATCAACACAACTACCATTTCCCAATCAATACCTAAAGCCTAACAGACAGTAATTATCAAAATGAGGAGGAAATCCCATATTGGGCTACGTACCTACCCATTAATCAAAACAACAGAAATTATCTGCAGAATTGCTTTCCTAAAATAAGACAAAAGATGCCTCCTTGGGTTACACTTTGAACAGGCTATAATCAAAAGAAAGAGAACCGAGACTAACTAAACCCCGGGAAGCCACATTGTCCCTTTAACCCGCAGTATTCCCCACCTCCCATTAGTACTTAACATTTTTCACTATGTTGTGACTGCTATTATTTCATTTAACACTGGTTAATCTGTATCTGAGGTACATGGAAACCCTCTAGATGATAAGATTGGACAGGTTCCAGCGTTGGCAGTTTCCGAGCGCGCGCGCACACACTCGCGTGTTTTGATCCTTCCAGGAGCTCCCTGCTATTTGGCCTGGCTGCCAAGCCGTTCTTGGATCAGCCTGTGGCTCAGCTCCCAGAGGGCAGCGGCCGTGGCATCGGCCTGCGCCTGCTGCGAGGGCAGGCAGCGGCAGCAGTTGTTGAAGTACATCCCGCCCAGGCCCTCCAGCTCCGCCGCCGTGGCGCAGTACACTGTCGTGGCAGCTCCCTGTTGCTGCAATTAAAAAGAAGAAAAAAAAAAAAATAAGAGAGAGAAAATAAGCAAGACGATATAAATGCGTAGAGAGGTATTTTATCATTTATTTGTTACCGTTGTAGTTTCCAACTCAGCCCTTTGGAGCTGTGTCTCGTGCATGCTCTGGTGAAAGCAGTGTGGCTGGCAGGGTGACCTGCCCGGTGACAAGGCTGAAGCACTGCTGAAGGCACTGCCTCTTGGACACTTATTTACAAGCCACTTCAATTTTTCTCTTTTTCTTTTCCTTCCCTCTAAGAGAAAAAGAAAAGAGAAAGAGAATCCTGAACCACAGTCCCAAGCTCAGGTGTTGGCTCCTTTTCAGTAAACACCTGGATTGGTGGCAGGGGCTGCCCAGGTGGTGTTTGACACCAGAACTGTTGAGTCAGGTTTAAAAGCAGCACCTCAAGACTTCCCTTTGCACCACAGAAATCATTGACCATATGTCCGGGCATCCCGACCCGCAACACAGCCTGATAGATGGATTTGGTTTGTTTGGGTTTCTTAAACCTCTTGTACAAAATTAACCTGGGTACTCCAATTAAGACCTATCATGTAAAGTGCAGTCGGGATTGGTGCCAAACCTGCCCATGGATCTTGGATCAACAGTCTCCCCATGGCAGTTGTCACTGTGAGGGCATTTGTCTGCTGCAGGCAGAGACAGGGCTGGTTCTGCAGAGACACGAGACTTTCCAGTGGAGTTTTGTTCTGTAACAACCATTTCCCATGTCTTCTAATGCTTTAAGAAATTGAGTGGATAGATTAGAGTGTTTTGTGGATCAGAAAGGATTTTTAAATTTTTCTTGCTTTCTCTTTTTTTTAAAATTTAAATACCAAGTGAAATTATGTTCAAACAGGAAAACAGGAAGAATGGGTTCCTCTGAGTTGACCCAAGAGAAACCTGCAGATGGAGGCCACAGGGTTTGGGGCAAGCACCCTGGCATGGGCGATGGGCTATTCCCTGGCACAGACTAAGAGCACCGTGCCAGAACAGCTGGGGAGAGGGCAAAGAGCTATTTTGCTTTGTAAACTATAATTAAAAATAATAGGTGAGAGCGCATTAGCAAAACACAACACTAATTTAAAGCCGATAGAGTTTATCTGGCATCTTATGATTATTTATGTACATCTTAGTCCTTTCTGTGGTAACTAATTACGAGCTGATAGGAATCAGAATAAAGAGGCTGCCAAGTGCAATTGAAAAAGTAAATGAAGAGAAATTAGTTGTTGCCGCATTAAGATAATTTAATGGGAAAAGAGAACAGGCTTCAATCTCTTGTGATTTTCCTCCACTCCTTTTTTTTGGCCTTTCATTGTCACAACCAAGGAAACTCTGGGTGCTGCAAGGGGGGAAAACCCTCCGAAGACCTCTACTTTGCATTCTCATCCTTCAAGGACAGGAAGCAGTTTAAAAAGCCCTGTTCTCCTTGTTTGAGGCACCTCAACTTTGTAGCAGCAAAGAAGTGCATATTTGTTTGCAAGACATGCATTTTCCTCAGCAGATGGGATTAAACTGATAATGATGACTTCACATCTTAGAAATTATGTCCCATCACAAGGTAAACCAAAACTGTCTGTATTAAGTATTTTGAAAGGCGTATATTTATCAACAGACCAAAATATTTTTGAAATTAGTATAAGATATAGTAATCCTCTTATTAAACCAGTATCTTTTTTTAAAAAAAAAAGAGAAAGTATCTTAAAGGTGGTAGCAGAAATGGAAGAGTTCTACTAAAGATAATATTAATAGAGAACAATAAAATTTCTATGCTCATTTCAACTATCCTATAAAGCTCCAGAGTACAGGTACGATCACTGTATTCAGCTGTTTAGAATGTCTCAAAGCCCCTAAAGATCGTTATTAGTTTTTTGCAAACAATTTAACTAGACTTTCATTAGAAAGGTAAAATTAAACAGAACTGCTCAATGAAGAGCGAGACCAGTCAAGCTATTGCTGAAAAGCATCTGTCCAGCCAAGCTAAACTCAGGCTATCTCTAATAGAATTCAGCTAATTCATAAAATGGAAGTTTATCAGAGCCGGTTTAAAATCCAACCCAAACAATAATTTATCTTTTCAAACGAGTCGAATTTGACGATGTTTAAACAAAATTCTCGGCAGGCAGAGAAACGTCCCAGAGCACAACAGCAGTGCTTTATACCTTGAGCATTGACACAAGCTAGACTCCAGAAGAAGAGAACAGTTTTCCCTGTGTGAGCATAGGATATTTACTTTAAGCGATAAAAGATTATGTGGCTGGAAGCCCAAAGCACTTTATCTTGCGATGCCTCCAGTGTTTTGCCGAGAACTGGATGTAACAACATGCCATTTGCTTTTTTGGCTGTGTGTATCCTTACTTCTTTCTAAATGTTTCAATCATGTTGGCTGTTTTGGAAGAAGAAAATTCAATGGTTCTATCATTGAAAGACAAGTACCTTTCTTATTACTTAAGAGAAATGCAGTCGTGTTTATCCCTTCATTGACAGAGGGCAAAGCTTTAGCATCTCACAGTTATGGACAAACGTGAACTCATCAAGCCTAGGAGAATGCTTCAGACAGAAAAACTACATAACAGAAGGCAAATCCCAGATTCCCAGAGCCATTTAAGCACCTAATTTCCTTTGTGAGCTGGTTGCATTCAGACATTTGAGGATCTGCCTAAGCGACTTGTCCGAGGACAGAGAGGAGTGAGCATCAGAGTCAGAGGAATCAAATCCCATTTTGGGTTGGGAGGGATATCAAGAGGTCTCCAGCCCAACCTCCTGCCCAAAGTGAGATGCCTAGAAGCCTCATTTTCGCCATGCTGAATGGGAAGGTCCCCAAGGCATAAATCCCTCCCTTGCATCTATGATCCCACAAACCTCTGTGAAGAACCAGAGCAGCAGATAAGTGCAAACTGCCTGCACTGCTTGCCAGAAACTGCCCTGTTTCTCAGCAAATATTGTTTATCCCTTATGAACACAGTCCTTTGAATGACATCTTCATATGCTGGGCCTTATGACAGTTCAGTAACAAGTTTTAATTTCTTGCTCATCAGCTTTCCTGTTCACATATCATCAGCATACAACAGCAGAGGATGTTAGGGAATCTAATTAGTAAACAATTCCATACTGCTGATACAAGATGAAATATTCTTAAACCAATAAAAAGAGCACTTTAATCACTGTTGAATGACTTTCAATGCCAAGCAGTTTGTGCCATGTCAGAACATAATTTGAAGAAGATTAGAGTACTATATAAAAGAATTAATGTTAACAACTTCGTTAAAAAATGTCTTAAACAATGAGCTTGTCAGTTGTCACAGGCTCTCCCTGATCCATTGTGATTAAGGCCCCCCCTCCCAACAATTTCAGCTGATAAACAATGCTAAAAGCATCGGGCAACCTAAACATTTTTTTTCCATAGGTCCATCAGTTGTACAGGGTGCTAATCACCAGAGCTGGGGTCAGCCTTCTTTAACCTGCAACAAAGGCAGCGGGTTGCAATAATGAATACACAGGATAAAGAATTTGTGAGAAGCCCAACTGAATCTTTAATCATGCTTCAATGCCATTTCCGATCCAGTCAAACATTTGAAAGCTGCTGGGCAAGCACCATGCTATCAATCTTTCCAGTGCACGTAAAATTACCCGGGAATCTTGTTTTGGATTAAGTTGAAGAGTGTCTTAGTAATAAGGGTTCATCATTCTCTTCCGCAAATCATTTGTCAGTTTTGTAATACAATCTTCCTCTGCAGCAGGGTGGGATTTATACAGCAGTTGCTGTTTATTTATAGTTGAGGCTCAAAGATCTAAATTATCCATCCTTCTAAAATCCTTTGTTGAGTTGAAAATATTAAGTAGCTGCTAGTTCATAGGCATTTATTTCATAACTGCTAGCAGTCAATTTGTAACTGATGGCACTGAATGAAAATTAATATTGAATATCTTAACAGTAAAAGAAAAG
The DNA here is from genome assembly GCF_015227805.2 of Hirundo rustica. NCBI lineage: Eukaryota > Metazoa > Chordata > Aves > Passeriformes > Hirundinidae > Hirundo > Hirundo rustica. The sequence continues at coordinate 5,714,175 of NC_053460.1, forward strand.
GGGTTCTTGAGATACAGGACATGGTAAAACCCTCATTAATACATGTAATGCATCTGTTACTATGCTGAGATACCATTTATGCTCCTTATAAGAAAACATATTATACAGTTAATGTTTAGTTTTTAGATTTGTCTACCTTCAAATGCATGTTTATTTTCTAAAATTAGACTTTTGTTCTGAAGCAAGTTTACATTCCAAGCATATAAATAATAGAAACAAAGCCATAACTTATCTGCATATTTATCAACTCTGAATGAATAGGATCCACTCTAAACTCTGTTAAGAGCACACAGCACTCAACATTGTCTGCCAGGGAGATGGGATCAGCTTATTTGAAAAGGAGAGGTTTATTTTCTTATGAAAAATTAAGGATAAAGGCCAGTTATCTTGGTAGCCTGAGGTTAAGTTCAGCACAGAGCATTTTAAAAGATGGCCAGTGGAAAGAGGTGAATTCAAAATGACATGAGAGGAGAGTATTTGTGACAAGGGCAAGATTCAAAGCAAGTAGCTCAAGTGAAATAAAAAGGCAAGTCCTTAAAACTCTTCAGGCTGTTCCTGTTATTCATATCAGGACTATTAGACAAAGCCAACACATCCTTAACAGTAAAATATCAGATCCACACAAAGGCATTGTGAGCGTAATATTTACAGCTGAATAACTCATTACAGTGTGAGGTAGAACCATAGAGTCATTAAGGCTGGAGATCTCTGAGTCCAACCACTGACCTAACCTAGCAACCAATGCAGTATTAACAAATTCCAGATATGAAACCAACAGGGTGTTCTGTACCTTCTCTGTGCCACTGATAAGCATCCTGAAGAGTTCATTCTGTTAGAGGGAAAAACTCCTCACCAGCTGGCTTCAGCAGTGGCCATTTTCCTGATTTGATTGTAAAATATTGATTGATGTTTGCAAAATACAAAAATCTCCTTGGAATAACGAAATGATACAGAGTCTGTTTCCACAACAGATCAGTTCCATATTATCCAAACCAAACCCTACAGTGACAGCTGCAGTTTTCCATTCCTCAATCCTCCCCTCCACCTGGTGGGAATTAGCACAGGTTTGCTGCCTTCTCAGAGGCTCCACAGATTGGTGCAGGGGCTGAGGATCTGCTCCACTGCTTGTGGTGACCCTTATGCTGATGCTCGGGGTGGGCACGGTGGGGTTTGTGCTGCCTGGGGTCAGCTGGGAGAAGACTGCCCTCAGAATGGATTTGTCCCCTTCTGGTATTGCTAAACCCCCGAGCTGGGATTGTGGTGCAAAGCTCTCTCAAACTACATTTAGTACTTCTTCCTGTCAAGCCCGAGTCCTTGTGAACAACATGGAGCACAATGACCTCTTCTGAAAAACACTAGCGCATCTAAAATCCTCATGTCCTCATTCAACCTGCAGGACTCCTCAGCATCTGAAGTGGTTTTTAGGAGCAATCTTAAGAGCTGTTCAGTGATATCACCTATGGCTGAGGCCAGCTGTAGCTGAGGAAGCCACTTCGTAATGTCAGGTGTCACTCTGCTCCTTTTCCTACTGGGATAACTCAGAGCTGTGACGAACAGTCTCTTTTCCACCAATGCAGTGAACAAGTTTTAGTCTCGCCTGTGAGAGCACAGGAGAACTGCTCGGTTCCTGCTGCAGTCCTCTTACTCAGAGAATCCCAGATGCACAGTTATCTCATGAATAACACTCAGAATATGTATGTATTAATGTCCTGTAAGAAAACAGGATTCCTTGATTGCCTTTTCAGCAAGGAAATATGAAATTGAGACCTGTCTTTGCTATTTTGGGAGAGCGTGAAACTGAAATCATATCTGCAGCTAAAAAAAATAAAACTTTGGAGCTGCCAAATATGATCTAAACTCCAAATTGGGCTCAGTTGACTTCAGGTCCTATTTCCACCTAAGTGCCAGCAGGAAAACGTGACCTGAACTGACACTGTATTTACACTCCTTTCAAAGCTCTCACCGAACCACATCTAAACCAGAGGTTCTCAACCACCTCCCCTTCCCCCATCACCACAATTAAACCAGCAAAGCATCTCTTAGAAGATAATACAACGGATAAACCAAAATCTATAAGGTCTGCTTTTTTTCCCTCTGATGTATTCCTTTTTCAACTAATTCCCAACTACAAAGACTCAAAACTCCATCAGCTTCCCTACTTGCAAAGCATAGTTGGTTTCAAGCTGTAACTTTTCTTAGTGTCATTAAGACCCTTACACATTTACAGTATTCTTTACATACATTATAGGAGATAAGTGTGCTATGTTCTTTGAGTAAGGAAACTGCAGTAGTTCACGAAAGAGGATTTGTTTTCAACTGCTGAGGCATTAAGACCTAGTGCTTATTTCAACTATTCAGTATATGCAGCTATATTTAACTTACATTCTGGGTTTTAACTCTGCAAAAGAAATCGTGTCCATTGTAATAAATGTATTTTGATAATGCACCATGTTGTTTGTGTTATGCAACCCCCCAGTATGTTCTCAATTACAGCAATGATAGCACTTGAAAACTTCCAGCCTCCAACAGCCAGTATCAAACAGATTTTCTGCAATTATCCACAGGAGAAAAAAAAATACAATATGGGACATCAAGACAGGAGAACTGGGGTGTTTTCCTCTTTTCGACTTTTCCTTCCCTAGTGAGCTTGGACAAGTCACTTCAACTCCATGTACCTCACATTTCCCAGCTAAAAAAATGGGAGAGTACTCTTATTTACCCATCTCACAGGGGTGTTGTGAGGAGTCCTTCAGATTTATGGAGTGCTTTCACACTTAATTTGGAAAAGCACTGTGTAAGTATAAAGTGTTATATTATAAACCATTGTTAAAATGTGTAGAAGATGTAGAACAAGGTTGGCAAAGTAGCTGACAAAAATGTAATTATCTTTTAAAATCATGCCTATTTTTCTCTATTGTATAAACTTAATTATTTAACTTGTGAAGCTGTCTGCTACTCCAGGTCCTGCTCCAGTGTCTTCCCTCTCTCATCCAGGTTTTTTTTTGCCCAGCTCACAGAGAACTTGGTAAAACTCTTACTAGCCAAAACAACAGTGAGTTATTAAAAAATGAATGTTTTAGAGGCTGAAAGGGTGATCCATGCACTCATCTCTCCCACCCTTTGCACATGCTAGCCAGAGCCATCATGGCATACCAGGGGTGGGATTCAGTTGCCTAACATGGATCTTGAGACATCTGAGCTGCCTCAAGATATCCCACGTGCTCCACAGCTGTCTTTCAGAAGGGCACATATTTCCCATAGGTCTGGTATTGTATCTGCCAGCCCTTCAGGGATATCTCAGCTAAAACCACACAATGGTTAAGACAGCACCAGACTGCAATGTAAATGCTTTTGCCACAGCCCCTGGAAGGGAGCTGGTTCCCATGGGCAGCACCGTATTTCTTTCTTTTCCAGAATCTTATTAAAGTCCACAATCAGCTTCTGAAAAAAGTTTCAAGGCTGACAGAGAGCCACCTTAAGCTCTAAAAACTATAATGAAGCCTGTGGCTTTACCTTGCTCCACCAGCATTTCAGGGCAGGAGCAGCAGCACTCCTCACAGGCCTCTTTATCAACACCACATTTCCAGGCACATCAGTGCTGCAATTCCTCCTCCTGCCCATTGAATCCCCGTTCACGGCTGATTTACACTTTTAAGACATCATTGCTCCACAGAAATGGCAGTTTTGAACACTGCATGCAAATGTCTATGATCTTTTCTTCTCACAGTCCGGTACGGAGCAGCGGAGCAATGCAGCATTCTTCTGTTCATTTCTAGATTTGGGAAAAAAATCCCTGAGGGAAATTATCGATTTTCATTTCAGAGAGTAACAGGGTAAGGGTGAGATCAGGTTGAAGAAATGATGCTGCAGTCCATTGTTCGCCCCCTGCCCTGTGTGCCAGCACTGGCCAGCGGAGTGAGAAGCAAAGAGCGTGTCAGGGACAGTCCCTGGACATCTCAGCACTGCTGAGGGCTGCTCACACCTCGACATCCGTGGCAGCTCACCTTCTGTGGTGCACATTTATACAAACACTATCACAAACACAAATTCTATCACAACTTCTTGACCACGGTCAAACTGGAAATCCTGTGGAGGACCAGAAATCCTCTTGAGACACAAAACCTGCCAGCAAAAGGTGGATTCTTCTGGGCAAGGGCAATTTAAAGAGTTGGGCAAACAGGTTGTTGACACTAAACATATCCTGCCAAAAAAGAGAGATAAGATACACTGCTGCAACTAAATCATCAGAACTGGTCTGACTGGTGTCTGGGCACAGATGAGAGTTCATCAAAATCAATTCTGTCATTAACTTATGCTGAATTGAAATGTTTTATGGTTTTGCTGTACTTTAATTATATATATATACTTTATATAAATGTATGTATACATACAGTACTGTATATGCTGTACATATTTATATAGCTTTTTAATACTATTACTAGTTCAAATTTAGACTTTTTCATATGTATTATTGCAAAGAATATCATCGCAGTGCTGATATTTGGCTTCTTCCTTCATTGCGCAGAAAATTTTTTAGACTGAATTTTATTTCAGACACGAGTGGAAAAAAAAAAAAAAAAAGCCACACAACACACTGCTTTTTAAGGAAGTGACCTTTTGGGACAGATATTTAATGAGCTGTTTGTTTAGGTTTTAAGGATAAAGTCTATTTCTCATCTGTTGATACACATGCACACATATGCACATGCACATACACACACAGTTCAATAACACAATGCATTGAAAAACCACAGGGTGTTATGACGGGGAAGTATCATGGTATGAAAGTAACTACCAACTCTGTCTTCCAGAAACTAATTAAGGGAATGTATTTTGCAATAATGCGGATCTAGCAAACAGGCCTCTAAAGTCTAGGCTTAGAGCAGTAAGCCAGGCACTCCTGTATTATGTATGTGTGATTTTCATAGATAGCCTGTTGTAAAGTGTGCCCTGTTAGTGCATCTTTCAGGCTCAAAGACACTGGTCTTGTTAATATTTCATTTAGTACATACTGTAGAGTCTCATTTATATTACTTCTATAATTAATGGTGATAGCTTAGGCACTGCCTTTACAAGGAGAGATCCCTGTATGTTGGTCGATGGATAATGAGAAACAATAGATATTTCATTCACCAGCAGCTTGTTGCTAGTTAGTAGGAAATTATCGTGTGTACTGTTGCTTTAATTGCCAGGGTAAATAATGCTGCCGCTGTGTTAGTGAACATTTTAAAGCACTTGATGCAAATAGACTAGAAACAAAACACAAAAAAATTACCTTTGTTATGCTATACCTTAGCATAGGGAGTTTAAAAGGTATGTCTTAAAACATTTGCGTTCTATCATGCAAATATATCTTAATATGCATGTGCTGACTATTCAACTACTGTATTTTAGGAAATACAATTATGCTGCCTTTCTCTTCTCCGATGTAGACTGTAAATAACTGTAGATCTTTCTCTTGTTTTCCCATGTAAATATATGTAAATATTAACAAGCTATGCATGCTGATATTCTAGGCAATTTCAGGTACTTTTATAATCTGAAGGCATGTACTTGAACTGGTTTGTTAAAAAAAAATCAACTCTCTCAAATCCTTTAAAGCTCATTAGAAATTAAAGATTTCTTACTAGACTGGTTCCTTCACTCTCAGTTGGTTTTTGTTTATTTTTCCCTCTGTTTTGCCGGTGCTGTCTCCCAAGACCCACCACCAAGGATGCACATTCCAAGGCTTTGTTTTCTCCAAAGTGTGGGGTCCCATCTCAGGATGTGATTCACTCCCTGCCCCAGGATGGGCACCATTTAGATTCAACACCATCCCCAGCTGTAAATCTCAGCAGAGTCTCAGAGAGGGGATGTCTATCCCCTTCTCTCTGACCTCTCCCTCTGCTTAATGATCACAGAGTCACAGAACCGTGGAACGGTTTGTTTTGGAAGGGACCTTAAAGATCCTCTGGCTCCAATGCCCTGCCATGGGCAGGGACATGTTCCACTGGGCCAGTTTTGATGTTTTCTATTCCATTTTCTCAGTCCTCAACTCGTCAACCCTGGATTTAATACCACAAGTGCCAGGGCTGGGTTTGACGGCAGATGCAGCGGCAGCCAGGAGAAGTCCCCGTGTCTCTGGTTGTGCTGCAGTCCTGCTGCTCACTCAGACGTGCTCCTCTGTTTCAACACGCTCTTTATGTTTCTTTTCCAGCATGCTTATGACTTTGACAGACTGTGAAAATAATTTGATAAATAGCTTGATAAATTTCTCCATCTCCTCCCTTCCGTGCTGTAACACTGTTTGTGGAAGCCTTTCAACTGAAGGACTGTGAACAAAAAAGAAATTACCCAAAGCTTCTAAATCAAGTCACCTCCTGCATACAGATTTGGAGACAAGGTTTCAATTTAGCTCTCTTCCTCTTTGTTCATGCAGTAAATGAAGATTACTCTGAGGAAAAAGGTAAGAAGTAAAAAAATATGCATTTATCCCCCAGTACAGTAAAGGGAAGAAAAAAAAAAAAAAATCCCCTCTCCATTATCTATGAAAACTAAATGCAATGACAACTTTTTAATTGAAAGAAAACAGCTTTCATGTCTGAAGATGTTTTTTACCAGAGCAGGCGTATGAGAATAAACACATTAATTGACAGGATCCTCATGACTTTTTAAGTTCCTCAAACTTAGCGTGGCATCTGGGGAAGATCTCTCTCCAGTCCTTGAAGACTCTTTTAAGATGAATGTTTAAAAAGCTGAGCTGACACGGGCATTACGTTCAAGTGCAAGCTGTACTATTCTTTAGTAGAGGGCATAGAAATGGTTCATAGAATTATTATCTTTCTACAGACAAAACCCATTACCTTCACACTAGGAGGGAAAAGCTAGTTTTTAACTTATATAAAACGGAATCAATTATCAATATCTTTGCATGGTTTCCCAGCTCTGCTGGAGAGCAGTCACAGAGCTAAACACACAGAGCCATTTGGCAAAAGGGCGCCTGCCTATGCTGGGCTTCTTGTTACACCTTTCATTTAATAAAATCACATCTGCAGAAGCAAAAATAAGTAGTGATGATTTGTATGCAGGGCTTCCACCCTGAATGTCACCAAGGGAGATGGGAATCACATTTGCAGACCGATCACTGGGCTTCTGTTACTTTCCATTTCTTCCCAGTAAAAAGTGATAAAAAGCAAATAAAAAGCAGCCAGCGATGCAGACTCAAACACAGTAGCGAACAGCAGTGCAGGTCGGAGCATCCATAAAGCCTGTTGTCTTTGGTGTGGAAAAAAGTGCTCCTTCAGCAACCTCCACCCTATAATCCTCACCACCCCGCCTCTGAATAATCCTTTTGCTGGCTTTAACAGTGGCTTTCACAGATGCTCGTGTTTCCAGTGAGAAAAGGAAAGCTGGAAGGTAAGTGGTGGCTTTTCATGGTGAAGTCCACATATGACTATTGCTTTTAAACTGCAACAAATAGAAATGTTATGTCTTCCAGAAGACAATGTCTAACCTGGTTCAACTCTGTGTTCCTTGAGCATAAAGATGGATAAGTGCATTAGCAGCCATCCTTAAAAACTGTGTGCCCAGCTATTTCACTAGCACAGGCAAACTCCAGTGCACACAGAGGTGCAGTATCTGCAAGGTATATAAAACATAATACTCTAGAAGTGTTGTTTGGGAAGGAAATGTTCATTATTAGACTCTCTTATCTGTTTATCCCATTCATGAGACCTGCTTCTACAAAGCACATAATGATAAATGGCACATTTGCAAATTATCTTCTGAGTGCTGATGAGAAATCAGCAACCTGCGAGTTACCATGACTTTGAGTGAGTACACTCCACTGCGAGCCTCGTTTGCTGAGATGCCTGCCAAATGAGTGCATTAGTATATTAGGAGTCTAATAAATTGACTAACAAGCATTTGATGAAAAATAGCTGTTCCATCCGTTACAGTTATCATCACCACCAACAAGGCTACCGGGGCTGGGATTTTGAAGGCACCAGCTGCTGATAAAAGAGTTGTTGCCGTGCTGTGCCATGCTCTCAGCAGCATCTCCCTCCCTAACTGTGCATCTTAACAAACTCTCAGCAAGACGCAGGACCTTCTTTGCTTAAGTTTTCCTCTGGCTCCTCATGACACTTAAGAGGATTTAAACCATTGCAGTCTTACTCAGTCCTGTCATTTCTCTTCACTGCAGAGAGTAAGATGCTGGGTTTCCCTGTCTGGGAAAGAGATGGAGGAGACACTTTTGGTTATACAGCTCAGCACTGCTCAAACACCTGAGACTGTTCACACTCACAATCTGAAAACTTTAACTTGTTAATTTTTGCCACAAATATCAGACAAAAGGACTGAGGTGGCTTTGGCTACAGTCACATTCAGCACAAAGGCACTGCTTTATTTAATATCATGCAATCAAATGAGTTTCAGGAGTTGCTCTAAGTCCTACTTCTAACTCAGTGTCCTCATGGGAAAACTCAGAAAATAAATCATACAACACTCCACTTGTGTCAATCACTGCTTTGCTGGACATTCAAGAAATCCAGTTATTTTTATGAGTAAAACTGATAAGCTCCCATCATGCAAACATCCTCCCTGCCTGAGAAGAAGCAAGTAACCACCACGTTCAAGCCCTCACATCCTGCAAAGCAGAGAGAGGGCAATTAAAGCCCAGGGTTGGCTGTGCAGAGCCCTTTGGGCAGGCTTGGCCGCTCCCCGCGTGCACTGTGGGTGTCTGTCCCTCCTCCCGGCACATGGCTGGGGCAGCTACGCTCTGCCCTGGCAAAGCCTGCTTGAGCAAATTATGTCTTTTCAGGCTAATTAATTCTTGGAAGTGCAATATACCCTTACATTCAAGTTTCAGAAATCTTCTTGGTGCCGCTTAATTTGTTTAAAGTAGAGAGGAGCCCAATTCATTGCAAAACGCCCATTTATCGTCTGCTGACAAATCCCAGTGAACACTTTAAAACTACACACACCTAAGAAAAGCTCATTCTGTATCTTCCCAAACTGCATTTCTGCTTTTACCTGAGACATTCGCAAGATCCCCAACTCTGTCAACAGTCGCTCTCCAGTTTTGTTTAGCTTATCATCAACAGACTCTGCTTTTGTGAGTGGACAAGTCATTTGAGTGTGCACCACAGTTATAATGGCCTGACTGACAGCTCAGCCAGATAAACACGAGAGAATAACAGACGTAGGAACAATCTGGGTATTCATTTTGTCCGTTCAACCGGGTTGAAAGGATTTGCCAGCCAAGGGCACAACACTTCAGGCTAATTTGCTCAGCCAAAGCACTGGTGGAGTGTAGGGCTGCAAGCAGATGACTGATGTTGGGGAGATCGGCGTCCCCAGATGAGGTACTTATTATTCACCTCTGCCTCACGAGAAATGAAAGTACTATTTATTCAAAGCATCCATTTGAAAGAGGAAAACATATAGAAATGAACTTTGTTACAAAAGTTGAACCCTTCTCACTATGTCCCCACTTCTGCATTAATTCCAGCTTCTTGTTCTCATTCATGTCATCCTGCACACTGCAGCATTTCTGTTTTCTTGCTCCTCACATACTTTCCTCAGCCTTGTCTCCTGCTTTGCAGTTTCACCCCTACAGCTGACACCGGGTACATTTTCTTTTCTGTTTATCCTCCATTTTTAAGCTATACTCAGCTCTGCAATCCTCTGAGGCTCAGCTCTGTTCTCCTGGCTGTGTCTCACATGCCAAATACACTCTGAAATCTTTTGGCCAATATCAGCCCCATACTCCAAGAGTGGTGTGCTGGCAGTGAGCTACATCAGTCGCACTCTGTGGTGGAGCCAAGGGACCCAGGGCCAGTGCAATGACAATGCTGTCCTGGTTAAGGAAAGTTGTCTCTTGCACATTTTAAGCACCCTGTGTTTAGAGTGACAGAGCTACAAGTTCACCGGCTAATCACATAAAAGTAAATGATGGGTAGAACAGCCAAGCTTGTACTAAGAAAAGGTAAACGCTGCTCTGACATATTCCCTCAAGCAAGCAAGCAAAATAATAACAGTTTGCTGTGGAGGTTTGCAAGTCTGCTCCCATTAATTAAGTTCCATTTTCCGGCATCTTGAGTTTTAAGATGTTTTCTCCAGGACTGATTTCAACAACTCCTTCTCCCACTGAAAAGCAAAGACAGAACCCTGCTTTTGGTGACAGCCAAGACACACGGTGCAGTGGGATGGAGGCAAATCCCTGAGCATTTCTGGAGGGCAGTGTCCCAGCAGAGCGCCCGCAGCCCGGGCACGGCAGGCTGGGAACAACGGCCCTTGCAGAGGTGATGCACTAACAGCCTCAGACACATCACGGGAGGAATGTAAAGTGCACCTGACACTTCTTTTGATCTACTCCTAAGAAGCATTAAAAGGCACATTAATGTGCTGCTTTAGTGCGTGTTCAATGTGATAGTTGGAGACATAACTGAGCCTTTCACAAAAGTCTAATTGGGGAGAAGAATAAACTTATTGTTTCCTCCTCTGGACATGCACCCTATAACATAGGCAGAGTTGACATTTGCATGAAGTATGTTGCTGCTTTGCATTTTAAATCCCAGCATGCTAAATGTAGGTTGAATGATCACTTTGACTATTATTAGGAAATCAGCACTTGTCCAACAGCAGTTCTATGGATGCAGGAACTGATATTGCCCAGCAGCAGCTTATCTTTCTCCAGTGCTCAAATACAAAAGTGCATGTTTCTATTTACATAGTTATAAGTTTGCTCATTTAAAATGTCAAATGAACACTAATAAAGTATCTGAGCTCCTACAGCCACTTTTCATGCAATTATTTGGTATTTCTGGTGGACATCAGCAAACACACATCGTATTCACATCTAGCAGCAGAGTGTGTTGAGCTATTGATACTTCTTGACCTTGTCAGACTACGAAGCACCTTTGCATCTCTGTGCTTCCAGTTGCTGAGTTGAAGTCCATTTGCTCTTTTAGGACAATCAAACAATGAATAAACTGCAACAAACCAGTCAAAGGAAAATGAAATGTAAAAAGAGAACATTTGTACTCAGGTTAATCAATAGGAGAACAAAGAGAGTGAAGAAAGTCAGGTCTAAGTTCCACAGTAAAGGTAAGGTCAGGAATGACATTACTGGGTCATCCTAAATTTTGCTGAAGACTGTGTATTCCTTGTTCCTATTTCTATCAGCTTAGGTGTGTGTTTGCACATCTGGTCAGACCTATGTTCGCTGAACTCTATTTTGCTCTCTGTGCAATGCTCTTTCTTACATCTGCTATGCTGATAATTTATGTGTCCCTGATTAGCTCCCTCAGTGCTTTATCTCTGGGAGGATTAGAGGCTTTATAGTGTCCTCTTCATTTGTCTGTAGTACCCCCTTCCAGCCCCAGCCAGGCTTCTTGGACAGCCCTCTCTGCTGCAGTACTAACGATGCCAAAGCTGCTATGCTAAGCCATGCACCTCTTAAACTCCCCTGGCAAAAGACAGTCTAATTTGGGAGAACCATTAGCTCCCTTTTGTTGTAGCTCTTACTCAATCTAGCCACAAAAACTGCAGTGCAAGGGAGGAGGAGGAGGCTGAGGAATGGGAGCTCAGAGAGCCCTGCTGCTCCTTGTCCTGGCAGTAACAGAAAAGCAGGAACCTGCAGTGCCAAGTCTCCCCAAGAACACAGCATGTCCTGATCGAATTAGGCAGGTAGTTAAAACAACTCCAAACTGCTCTGGGTGTAAAACAGATGGATGCAGAGGTCTTCTGGATCATGTACCAAGCATTTCTGATTTCTGTGTGATATTTATAAACCAGCCAGCTTTTTAGCTGGCATCAGCTCAGGATTAAAGGAGCTCCGGCTCCAAGACCACACATGACACTCGGTGTCTCAAAAAATTTTGAGGCTCTTCCCATCCCAGCTTTTTTACATCCTCATTTTTCCTGACAACAGCATTATGTTCTCATAAACAAGGAAACATCCTGCTCACCACAATGGTGAAAGATGGGGGTTTTTTTGAGCTACTCCTCTGGCTGATGTTCAAGGTGGACTCTGATGAGCCCATCTTGAAAACTGGGGAATTCCATTGCAATTTCAATAAATATTGTTTGTGTTACATGAAAAATTTTGAAATACCAAACAAATGTATGAGAAAACTCCAGGATTTGTGCTGGAAGCCATGTGGATTTCAGGGGCCTTCCTTTTAAATGATCTCATTAAACAGGCCTTAAAGAAGCAACCGAGATTAGAAAATTAGCTTTCTCAATATTTGGATCTGTTTCCCTTTCCCAAAATGCAGCCAAAGATTTGCTGATGGAAAACCTATGCTCCATCTGGAGGCCAGGGCAGAGGAGGGGGCTGAGCACAGCAGGGGTGGGAGGAAAGGGGGACAATTGCCTGAGCCTAAGGAGCAGCTGGAATGGGAAGATGGAACTGCAGTAACCTCCACAGTGTGTGTGCTGTCACTCAAAGAGAGAAATGGGATTTTGATGGGATACACAGTTCTCCTTCTTCCTCCAGGAGGAGGAATGGAAATGTGCCTGGCTTCCCAGCAAACACACAGAAGATCCTTTCCTGTTGGTGCCAGTCAGTTGATTCCATCTCAGTATTTTTCCATTTGCTACATACAAGTAAAAATGATGCTGTCTAACAAGACTCTATCCCCTGTTTTGCCACAATGCCATATCCTGCTAGGAGGACACTCTTTTTACAATAAATTTCTATTAAAGTGCAATATGCTCTTAAGTGGGACAGTCTTTTTCAGTTGGCAACATGTGAAATAGATGTTCTGTCCAGCTGCTGTATTGGAACTGTGCTATCTAACTCTCCTTACATACTTTTGAACACTTTTTTTTTTTCAGCCCAGTAATATTACAGAAGGGAAAATCATTCAGTGGCATAAATGATAAATACCTAAAGGATATTTAGTGGTTACTTTCTGACAAGTTTCCAAAGTGAATTTGCTGCAAAGTAATGAACTTAAGTGACCCCTGCTGACTTCTCAAGGAATGACATTCCATAGGGATTCCCATCTGTGAAACAAACCGTTCAGGTATAAAATCAAACCCTTTCCCTCAGCTCCTTGGACTTTTTCTTGGAAAAAAATCCTTCCTCAGAAAGTTACTGGCAATCTGAAATGATGCTGGGTCTACAGTTTTGGCTGGTCCATCTAATCATTGAAACAAAAGATAAAAGGTCAGATTTGAACCCTTGCAGCAGGGAGTATTTATTTTTCAGGAGTATTATCAGTTAAGTATAGCTGGAATCTGAATGTCTTATATCTGCCCACATATCTGGCTGGTGCCTTCTGGCCTTCTATGTGATGCAAGGGGCTAATAAAACGTGGCAGCACTTGATGTCAGATAGTTTGTCTCTGCCTTGTTTAATCACTCTGAATGGAGTGATGCTCAAGCCCAACTTGCATTTGCTATTGGCCTGCGAGAGGCTGCTGAGAGCTACTTCTCAGCAATCAGCTTGAACCCTTGGCAAGACATCTGTCAAGTGCACTTTAGCATCCCCACAACCTCGAAGTAAGAGAAGTGGCCTTCTCAATTTGGATGCAATATTAAAGGCAGTTGACAGAAATCTTCCATCCCGCTGCCTTTTCTCTCCAGGTTGGCAATTCTGATCCCATTAAAGTCAGTGGGAGCCTTGTCATTGACTTCAATAGACCGAACACTGCAAACATAGTGTTCAAGATGGAATAAACACAACTGGATAACTCTCAAACTCATTGAAAACCTAAAATCCCATTAGGTTATTGAGGTATCCTGACACTCAAGAGACACTTGAAACTCCAGAGGCTCAGGCATTTCGCACAAAAGCCAGGATGTGTCCAAATGAGGAGGCAGCATGGCTATTGTGCTTGTTAAACTCTGAAACCATGAGTTAAGCTTTCAGCACAAATCATGGTCTTAGGTCCAGAACAAACTTGATCAGAACATCTATACCCAAAACAAAAGAACTGCAAGTTCAGATGAACTTTCTCAGACTTCTCATGACCTCCTTTGCAGTGGGCTACTGTTTGATATGACTTCATTGCAAATGCAAATGTTTATCCAGTAAGACAGCACACATAAAAAAATACACCAAAAGAAAAGCAAAACAGAAAAAGTGACCATCCAGCCTCATTTTGTGTGTCGTTCTTCACAAAACCCGAGATATCACACGTACTGGAAATTACTGGAGAATGTCTCACAGGATGTATATATATTAAAAAATCCCTTCACAAAGGCATATGCTGCAAATGGCTTAAAAGCATCCATAGTATTCTTGGAAAGTGCAATAGCAGATAAGCTCCTCTTTTAATTTGTCTTAGACTAGGTGTTAGTGCAAGTTACGACCAAGAATTTAGCACATCCATTCAAATTATACCTAAAGCACTAAATCCAGCACAGCAGTAATTTTCTAGTCTTTCATACTTCCCAACTTAATGAAAAGAGACGTTAATGTCCCAACCATAGATTAATTAGATGGAATCATTAAGAGTTATTTCCCAGGTATCTTTTGCTAATACATGTATTATCATTGAACACCACCAACCCCGTGTGGAAGGTTAATGTTATTTTGGAAGACTGTTTATAGCATCAAGGATTGAAAACCCAATACCTAAAAAAAAATATTTTCCACCTGCAGCTATCTGTCATCCATCCCACACAAACTTTGAAAGCTTTCCACTATCTGTCAAAACACAGGTTTTGATGCAATAAAGACTGTAATTATTGAGCATTTACAAGAAATAATATTTTCCCTCTGGTACACGTTATAACAGTTGTTAACATGCAAGTATGAATACTAATGCTCCAAGCCCACCTATACTCTTCACAAACGATAAGGATTTTTTCGAATACTGATACAGAGGCAGGTATAATAAAAGAGCAAGATAAGACTGAATATAGGTTTTGAAAAGTAAATGTCAATCAGAATAAGGTTTTTAGAGGCGTAAGAACTTGATTTGAGGTAGAGTTTGGAAATAAAGCTGACAATTAGATCCAGAGATATAAACAGCACTTCTTTTGTGTTGAAAAATAAAATGATCCTTTTGAAACCAAAATACCAGGCTACAAAGATGTATGAAGGAAACAATACCGAGGAAGCAACAAAACAGCTCTGCAGATGCCACGCTAGCAGATGGCTTAAGCCGGCTGAATTACTGTATAAACATTTAACTGAGAGTTTGATTTTATAAGTGTGGAAATTATACAAAACAAAAAGGAAATGATTCTAAGAAGCACTTAAATTAGTAATTTGTAATTTTCTCCGCTAAGATGGCCTAGCTCTGCTGCCTTGCAAGAGTCCATTGAAGAGGGGGTTTCTGGAATGTGTGAGAGAGATTGCACGCCGTAAAAAGGGAGCTCGTATGAACACACAGAACTAAGCGAGGCACTTAAAGGTAAATATATACCTTTCCACTGATGTTACAGCTCAAACCCATTCTAACTGCAAGTTAATAAAAAAAATCTCCCCGCCCCTCCCCGCTCTCCATTTCCTCCTTCATGTCTAGATAACAAAGGCTGTGTCTCTCTGTTTATATCTCAGTAACTTGTACAGCAACCGCTTGTCGTGTTACTTGGGCTCAATTGTAATACGTGGGCAGGAAGGGCACAAGAGAAAAAGGCTCTTTGTGCATAGATATCTTCAACAAATACCAGCAGAGGCGGAAAGGCAAAAATATACAGGAAAAGGGAGAAGAATTTATGCAGAAATAATGTGGCTTCTTGCTACAGAGTACAGTCTGGATGCAATGAGAGCATCACTGTTGAATTGATGGGTTTGGCCTGATTAATGCTGAGACATGTGTCTCAGATGAATGTTTTCTATCATTTTGCAAAGAAATAACAGGCTAAACAGGAGGTTGCTGATGGGTACAGGGTTTTATCCTGATTTACTGAATGTCAAAGCAATCTGTCCTCAACATTTCCCAGAACAGTGACAATTTTTTCTTCTGCCTTTCCTGGTGAGCAACGAGACCCCAAACAATTCTAGCGGTGAGCACCACAGCAGTGTCAAACCTGCCCCTTGAAACTGCCACGCTGTCAGTCTGCACGACATCCTCTCAGATGCTCCATAGCAAACACAACCGCAACTGCTGCTTATGCTGCACTTATTTACACTTCACCCCTCCGAAGGCCAGCTAACCATTTTACATTCCTTGCTGCTGAAAAGCCATAACTTGCTATTCCAGAACTGAGATGGCAATTACATTGGGTGCAACATAGTTCTAATAAAAGAGTAAGTCATCTTCTTCCTCAAAACCTCTGTTTTCCCTGCTGTCTGCATTCCAAATTCTCCATTTGGTTTAATGATCAAGGAGAGCTAATAACTTCTCCCTTTAAGCAGTTTCATTGTGCCAGGAACAAAATTAATTGTCATCTGTCTTACATTCTAATACAGAAGTTTCTCATAACTCTTTCCTCCTGATCTTCACTTTTTTTCTCTTCCCATGCACTCCCTTGCTTACATCTCCTTTCCTTCCAGTTCATCTGTTCCAAACCAACCACTTCTCTGGTATCACATCAGGATTTCCTGATATCACATCATGGAGAATCTGGAAATCAAATTGGTTTAGGAATCACCATGGTTGTTTAAATCCACCTCATCCTGGCTAGGCAGGATTTTTGAATCTTATATCAAAATGGTTTTTTCTCTGTTATACCTGGAACTGACATCAGAGACTGAGACAGGTAAGAGAACCCCTTTATTGACTGTAGGCCACAGGCAGCTCCAGTTTCTGATCTCACAGGTGATTTAACTAATTGAGAAATCCACTTTCTCAAGCTTGTCTTATAATTTTCTTTCCTGTTTCCATTTTTTTCTACAGTCTTACAGTTTCCTCTCTCCCATGAACGCATCAAGCCTAACTCCAGAACTGGATTCATGGTTTGCATTTCTCCAGCTTTTGACTATGAAGTGCAGAAGTCAAGGTCTGTTTTCAATGTTTTGGTACTAGAAAAACTATTTTAAAAATTATTTTAAAGAAAGCAAACTCCAATACTTTAATTCAATAAACCAAAAATCTATTTTAAAATGCAAAGAAAATGACATTTCGTTGTCAAACGTTGTGACAAAGTGATGAAGTTCTATACTATTGTCCACATGCCTAATTAATATTTGATGAGAAATATATTTGATAACAGGATGGACTTCCAGTAATCAAACTATGATTGATCTAGAAACACACTACTAACAAAACCCCTTTTCACATGATCTTTGCCTGTTCAATCAAATTATCTCTAAATAAACAATTGCTATCTAGACCTAAAGAAAATATTAACCTGTAAATTACCTGTCTACCTCTTCTCTCCTTGAATGTTGACATAGTAGGGCAGAATTTTTTCTTCTGACTTAATCATAAGAAAAGGTCATCAATCATAATATAAAAAGAATATTTGACTGGAAGTCTAGGGATTCTGATTCAAAGAGTTGAATTTGATAGACTAAAAATTTATATTCTGAATGACTTTAAATACCTTCACTGGGTACATTTTGCCTGCTGGTTTACTGGAGAAGTTAAAATAATGGTAATGTGAAAAACTGAACTTAGACTCTCATGACCAGAATCAGGATGGTCATTTGCATGCTCAAAAAGTACATTTAAACCTTTCTTGTTTCCTGAGATGATCAGACAAAGAAATTCAGATAAACTTTGCCTTTTGGAACAAGAACCTCCATGCAAAGTTCCGTCTTTTTTTTAGGCTAATAGAATTTGGTACATTTCTTCCATCTTTGTAGGAGTGCAAATACATTATTAAAACCTATAGTTCAGTTACAGTGCCGTAAATCGCCACTGCTACCCAGGTTCTAAATTTTAATTTCACTCCAATCAGAATCAATTATTCCACTTCCCATCCCCGGCCTCTCACTCAGCGCTGGGGAAGGAACATCAGCTGGGGACGCTGCTGCTGTGGGTCCCCACAGGTTGTGCCAGCACCCCTCCATCAGACACTGCTGCGGGGGAATTGTTCAGCTCCTGATCCCTCGGCCACAGCCCTGGACGGGGCTGGGGGAGCCTGCGACGTGCAGGTTCAGAGGTAGCGCGTGTGGGAACAGACACGAGCGCAACCACAGGCTCGTGTGCAGTGACACCAGTGTCATTTACATGTCACGTACACTCAGAAATCTCCCTTGGCGATTGAGAGCAATGAAATCCTGCTGTACAAGGTGTACCGCGTGTGACAACTGAAATTACAAGCAGCATCGCCGAGCCGCGCTCGGAGAAGCTTCTGTAATTTTTATCTGATTGACAGATGTTTACAGAAAAGATGTGTTTTATTCTTAGGATATGAACGTACAAGGTAGAAAACAAAGTCCTCATGGTTCCAAACAATCCAGGCCGTGGTTTAATGAGCAGAGGAGATGTCGGGTACAGAGCGCAGGCAATCCTGACTTGTGTTGGTGTGCCGCCCACGCTCAGCTGAGTCATCCCAGGGGCTCTGCGTGAGTAACTGTTAACCAACACGAGGACAGCAATGAATTCCTCCTCAGTTCAGAGCTTAAACCCAACTTATTCTGAAAGCAGCAACTACGACAGCGTGGGAGAAAACAGGATGCCCACTGCTCTGCCTTTTGTATAGCAGAAGAGATAAAGGAGGAAACCAATGCGTGATGAGATGATGCATGTTTTTCATTAAGAAAAGGGATAATAGGAAGACTCTTAAAGATCTATTAGAAACAAGACAGAGCCTTAAACCAGATAGAATGTACCTAGTTCTGAACATGAAGACTCTTCTCAGCAGCAAGTTATGGACAGTGTATTCTCCTAACTACACCCTAGTTTCGTTGGGTGTAGTTAGGACCTGGGTGTCATCCATCTGCTCAGTGTCAAGTTCCTGGGGCGTCTTGATGCCCAATGCTGCACATTTATGTTTCGTGCTACCACAGAACCAGGAATAATTACCAGCTAAGAAGGGTACCTCTCTGTAGGTAGATGACGTGGCTGAAATTTCTTTGGGGAACCAAGTTTGATTATGTAGAGCATGTTCTGAAGTCCTTTACTTCTTCCATGTCAGCAAAAGATGTCAGAACCTCTGCCCCACATTTTGATGCTCATCACCGCCTGCCTGCCTGCAGGTACCACCCTGCACTACCTGCAGCCCCGGCTGCTCCCCTAATCACTCAGATGATTCAGTTGGAGGCTGCCTTAGCACAGAGACCTATTATTTAAGCTGCTGAAGACACCCAGCTTCCTTTGCCAGAGCTGTGTTAGGGCAGCGGTGGCAGCAGCTCTGTCAGAGCAATCGTGATGCGTTGCTTGACGTGAGCCGGGGGCAACAAGATTTTTGGCAGGCACAACCCCCGTCAGACAACGATGCATGAACATAGCCTTAGAGCTTGCTCAGACATTTCTGTGGTATTAATGACAAAACCCAGCAATCACCCTGGTGGGGTTGAGCTCGCGTGAAAGCTCTAGTAAGTTGAAATAATAGGGGAAAAATTCTTGTTCAAGAAAGGAAAAATAAGGGAGCTCCAGTACAAAGCATTTTAGTGACAATCAGTTTAAAATAGAATGGTCGAACTCCTGCAAACTCCTTGCTTTAGCCTTAATACTTTCAAACGATCTATTGCTTATACTATCTAAACTACAGAAATGACACACAGTGCTACATAGAAGTGGAGGACCTTCCAAGAGGCAACAACAGTCTATTTTCTGCTGTTGTTGGCTTGGGCTGGCAGAGCACAGATAAAAGTTCGGACTGCTCAATAGCCCAGAACTCACTTAAAGAGTCAATTTAAGCCATGGCAGAAACATCATCACCTTCTGTGAATGCTGGGCAAACTGCACCGCCATGGTTTGAAGTTGATTTCTCTTCCTTTCAAATAAAATAGCCTGTGAATTGATTAGAGGTAATAGAATTATTGGATGTTAGCAAGGAAGGGGATTTAAGGAAGATGTAATGACACCATCAAAGCTTTGTTGGGTTGCTTTTATTAGCCTGAATCAGCTTAGAGCAGTCCTGACACTAAGAGGTTAGGGGAAGTCTGTTAGAGGCTTGCCTATGGGATGAATGCATAACGAAATCCTTTCATGAGGGGGGAAAAAAAAAAAAAGTAAAAACCCCCACAGACATGCACCAAAAAAGAACGACAAGTACAGTACTTTAACAGGGAAAATTTCCTCAGAAAGGAAGCAAGCAATGAGGCTAGGAGAGGAATAAATGGTGTAGAAATGACAATCGCTCTTCAGTCAGGGCCCATGACTGCACTCACTGCTGATAAGATCCAGCATGTGTCAGTTGTCAAGTGTCTCTTGTCACACTTCAATGTGAACTTTACAGCGAAAGGGGGACAAGAGGCAGTGAAGGGGAAAATGGCACGGCTCAGAAGGACTTGTGCACTCAGTGTGAAGCCATTTCAATTTTATATTCTAAAGGACTTTGTAGGTGATCCCATGAATGCAATTATTCTCACCTAATAAAAGCAACATATGCTAAGACAATTAAAAGATTTTATTATACATTTATTCATTGTATTTAGTTTTAGACAGCAGATAAACTCAATTTGAAACAAGATGTTTGCAAGACAGGAAGCAGAAATAATCGTGGTCTGTATCTATAAGAATATTAGTGATTCATTATATTCTTTATATAAAAAGGTGAATTAATAAAATCTTCCTTTACTAATGACAATTTCACCCAGCAAATGAACAGCCTAATTATAAAGCTCTCATTAAAACAGCATAACTTTTGACTTATGGTGTCCAGTTTGGGTGAGTGTACATTTAAGTGACTTTATTACCCATCAGAAATGTCTATTTGCAGGTGTATTCCCAGACTGACACAAACCTCACACACTCACCCCTTCACCAAGACATAAAGGTTACCCCATCACAAATTAACTCCTCTGCTTTGGGTAGGGATGTGCTGTTGTCCTGGTGGCAAACAACCTGAGATCCTCTAGACTTGTATTATTGAAAATAAAATTATCAGCTCTAGAAAACCATCTGGGCTGGGCCGTAGTTTGCAAAAGGAAGAAGATTTTGTGCTGTAAGACCAAACCAGGACTTAGAGCTGTTTTGGAACAAAATCAGTGCTGATTCTGGAAAGCAAAGGAAACACTTCTGGGTCAGGGATAAGCTCATGGGTGAAGTCTCCTGGCAGACCTGGAGCAGCCAGTCAGTGTGGAAGGAAGAAAGTCATTGGTAATTATGGCAAGATTTGCATATGACCGCAGTGACTCCCCTCATTGAGGCAAATGAAGGGCACCAAGGGACTCTGCTGCTGGGAGCCACCAGAATTAAGCAGGAATCCATCACTTCATGCATAACTGATGAAGTGTCACCTAAAAAATCTGATCTACACAGCAAACAACAGTAGTGGAGGGGCTCAGTCCGGATCAGTCCCACGTGGGCAGGAGTGCCAAAGGGAAACACCCTGTGAGAAACATCATTCAGAACCTCTCCCTCTTTTTCCCTTGCCAAACAAGCCGTGTCAGAAGACAGCCCCTGTGCAAGGCTCCACCTGAAACCACAGTCATGGCAGAAAGATAAACTGCAAACAAAAATGCCACATCTGCAGAAAGGAATTTTTTCAGTTCTTAAAAATCTTAAAACAAGGGAAACAGAGCCAAAGTGACCAGCTGCAGAGCATCTACAGCACCCAAAATTTCACTGCAGGGTTATCAACCTGTCACAACTCACTACATTCATGTGAGAAATACTGTGAAAATCCACTAAGGGTGAAAATCCATTTTGAGTGAAAATAAAAAGGAAAAGGGGCATAATGAACAAGAAGGTGAAAAAGATATTAAAATGTGCACTTCTTTGCTCTCCTACAGAGTCCTGAGCCAGGTACAAGTTTGGTGAAGCCTATCACCATAGCACAGAGATTTTGTTTGTCTAGCTGTGGAAGAGTAGAATGAAAAAACTTCTCTGGGATGGCAGAACAGTGTCTGTTTTTTGTTACAGGTGCTTTATTTTCCGTTGGGTGAAGGCAGAAAAAGAAGCATCAGTACCTATCACACACAGCAGCTACTGCAGCTTAGGTACTGACATGGATACCAGCTACCACAACTTGCAACTGAAAGAAAAAATGGGTTGAGATTAAAAATTCTTAAATCCTTAAAATAATTCCTCCTCTCTAATGTATCCACAGTGTGATTTACTGTTATGACATCAGTCATGTGAATCCACCACAGGAATTTTCTCTGAGCTGGGTAACGTTCCCATATGGAGATATTGGTAACTCAGTTCTGCAGGTTTTATACCATCCAAGCCCTTTCGCCGCACCTTCAGCAAGAGCGGGAAATGACAAAAGACAGAGTCAGGAGAGTGCCCTGACTTGGAGAGTATCAGATGAAAGTTCCATCTCAAGAAAAGTACTATAATTACTGAGCACAGGTTTATAAATACTACTTGACTAATGATTTAGAGCAGCGAAGCAAATGGAAAGTGTATCTAAACCTGACAATCATCAGCTATTTTCCCACCAGTACTTGAGTATCTATGAAGCGAAAATATCACTAAAGATCTGGCTAACATGAACCATGACTCATTAATAATACAGATATTTATCAGTATTCTGTCATAGACGCTTTTAAAAAATATCTGTGAATCTTGTGCAGGATAGATCCTTTGCCTGGCTCCTGGTATTGAAGTTTATCCTATTCAAACTTTGGACTATGACACGATGCAGGAACTTGCTGTTTTACGTTCCTGTCCCACAGAGCAACTCCAGGGAATCCTAGTAAATGGAGCCCCCCTTTCTTTACTCCAAGGACCTTTAGTAAATACCAAAAATCCCAATTTTCTTCAAAGGTTGTAAACACTTCTCTTCAGAAGCATCTCAAGCATGCATGTTGAATTTCGTTTGTTTGGTTTTGTTTTTGTTTTTGTTTTCTTGAAGCTGGCAGATTTTTTTTCTTTCTTTTATTAAAGCCACAGCCCTCTCCTCTCCTCCCTCATGGGAAGGATTTCTTTATTAAAACCCGCCTCATTATTCCCTTATCCCCCCCTTGCTCTGCATCAACTCACAGGCCTCTATGCTTCCTTCAAAAATAAAAATGTGCACACGGGTGCAAAAGCTTGATGCAGAGCCTAATGTGGATCATACCCTAAAGGAAGTAAAAACACTGTGCAAACTGACTTTACACTGGGAGTGAGAGCCAAAAAAAAAAACAAACCCAGAGTCTGATATTAACATTCCACCTAGGCCTTTGTTCGAGTACACAGACTTGAGAAGGAAACATAGATCTCTCATTATTTATGTGACCAAAGTCTCCATTTTACTTGGCACCTCTTTAAGGTTATAAAGTGGATGTGATGTGCAGTGATTTATTGAGAGATCATACTGCCCCTGTGTAGATTTAATCGTGTAGCTGTTGTATCCAGCATTTTGTGCTGCATCTCACACAACTGCAATGTTTTCCAGCCAGCCCATGAACAAATGAGCAGCTTGCTGCACTATAATATGCATTGATTATAAAAATATTTCATTTCCAAATGCTGCATTTATTGCTGGAAAACAGGCAGATTGCACAATATCACTGTGCTTTTGTATGGCTTTATCACCTGACCGTGAAGCAAAGCAACACATCCACAGTTTTTAAAGTACCATGCTAATAAATAATCGTTGTGTACTGGGGGGGGGGGGGAGCAATTTTTGCCCCTTTTTGTTGTTGTTTTTTGTGTTTTTAATTGCCATAATTCTCTGCAAATACTTAATGCTCTGCAGGGCAAAATAAAAAAAAAAAAAATTAAAAAGAAATTACCTGATCTTGATGTTGGAAAAATGCCAAGCCCATCTGAGGTCCAAATCTATATGTACATAAAAAAGCAGGAAGCAGTCTTAAAAGGAAATGCTAATTAGCTTCCTGGGATTTCAAATTTTAAAAGCTTCTGTGATTGAATTTATTTTAGCAATTCTTTCTTTAAGGAATGTGAAAATTGGCCCTACAGTTGAGACTTCAAACAAACAGAATGAAGAAGCAAAATCCTTCATAACATTGCTTATTGCACTCAAAATGATTATAGCCATATGCTGAGGACTGATCAATAAAAGAGAATTATCCATCAGCATAAAGGCTACAAAGGTAGAATGTCTTCTGGTCAACTTTATCAAAATACTAAGAAAAGCTGGCAGAGTATTAGCAGCATTAAACACAGAACAGCCAGTTTGTATAAGGGGACGGAAATGTGCTCCTAGCAGCAGGGGTACTGTGATTTTTACATTGGATGCAGCATAAATTAAAATCCTCTGCATTATTAACAACAGCGAACACCTCCTTTGGGGCACAGATAGTAATGAAAGTTCACATTTGAATTAAAGCACAGACGCTGCTGAACAGGGACCAAAAAAGTGAGGCAGAAAAACAGAGTCCATTTAAGGGGGACAAATGCACTACTAATATGTGAAAGAGTAAATCAAGGGATTGCAACATCCTTAATTTTGTCCATATAATTATCACACCTCAAGACCTAGCATGGAACAAGTTTTGGTTTAATGTTATTTCTTTATACAACACTTTTAGTAAAATACCTGGACCCAGACCCTTCAATGAAGCATCCAGCAAACCCTTGTGCGTCCAGAACCAGGTGAATAAAAGTTACCTATGTCCAGAGGAGCCTTGATTAATTCAGGCATCCAGGAGTTCATCTCTTAAACACTTCTTGACAACATTTCTCGTTGCACACTGCTTTCCAGGAAAGAAGTTTTCCATTTTCCTGGAGCCAGTCACCTTGCTAAATGCTGACAGCAACAGCACAAATGCAGAAGAAAAACATATTTACTGCAGGTCAGTTTTCAAGCTGCTACAGTATCAATTTAATATTCCAGGAACAACTGGGCTTCACAGTTCAGTGTATGGGACATCATGTACACATTAAAACGTTAAGTAGCTAAAACTCTCCTGGCTGCCGGGCCGGGGTAGCCACGTTGCAAAACTGCCCAGCAGTCTCTCACCTTGTCCTTATTGCAAAAATGATGCATTTTTTCATGCTTCTGCAGAAGGGCTGCTTTCAGTAGGGGCTTAGAAATGCTGATTTTTTAAACACCTCAATTTTTAAGGCAAGTATTGTTTTATAGAAAAAAATTTGAGAGGATGGATCATTTGCTGCCTTGAGCTTTCAGGTTGTAGGAAACAGCCAAACCACTTCACACAAAAATGGGTTCAGCCTGACAAAACCCTTTCCATGTGCGTGGTCAGGGCCATCAGCTGGGTCACATCCATCCTCTTCCTTACCCCAGGATGCATCAAGGAAGCTCACAGGATCATAGGTGGTTTTGGAGTGGTAAAGGCAGGACAGGGCATGGCTAGAAATAACATACACCACCTGCAAATTCACTGAGCCTGTTTTAAAAAAAGTTATTAGGAGCTAGACTCAACTGAAAGCACTTTTTGTGGGGGTTACAGGAGACTTGGGTCTATGGAAAATGAAATACCTGTGCCCTAAGGAATCACACAAGGACAAGACTCCAGAGCTATGTCTCAACAGGAGGAATAAAAAGTGTTTATTCCACTGAACGCTAAAGTCCCTAAGCGGGACCAAATGAATTTCTCCACTGGGAAAATCTGCCTTAGGGAACAATTTAGCCCTGAAGAAATCTAAATTAACAAGGAATTAGTTTCCCCTGATTGTTTTACGCTGCGCCATAATACTTTGTGGAGATTTTAAAAGATGGGGCTGTGCAAATATTAGAAATTTCCAAATTAAATATTTAGGCATTAGTATTTATACTAAAATCCTCTATAAGGAGAGGTTGTGATAATAGCATTCAGAGAAACATAAAAATTTAGGGAGATAGATTAACTTTGAGAAAACTTTTAAAGAAAGATAGTCTAAGATTACCTTTGCAGTTGGAACACGGAATGTGACATTTAAAGGATTTTCCAAAAATTAAACAACACATAAAACCAGGCTTCCTGATCAGCCCACCTGTATGACCTGAAGATTCTTTAAAGCTACAGCAACATGCATCCTTCACTTCTAGGTCCTTGTTTTAAGGTACATCTAAATTAGCTTTCACAATAAAGGAGGTCAAGATAATGCAGCTGCCCATCCTTGTTGTTCTAGCATTTGGCTGGTATTTGTTGCCATGAAGCAGCCTTTTGAAAGATGATCACTGTACCTGAAATGCAGATAGTTATAAAAATGGCATTAATTTGCTTAGACCGGGAGATTTTCACAGGAGAGCAACTAGCAGAAAACATTATGAAAATGTCCAAGAGGACTGGTAATTGAGTTGATTAGTATGACCTTGGTTATGAAGGTAATAGAAGAGTGAATGGTGCTTAGACTGAGTTATAACCCTGCTACCTTGCTCGGAGATGTAGTGAGGTATGTAATTTGTTCAGGGTGAATCCAGCAGCCTGGCCTCTCCCTGACAGGGTAATACACTCTGCCTAGCAGAGCTTGGCTGGCCACTGCTCCTACCCCAGCAGAGTAAACAGAGCAGGGTCAGCCCAGGGGTGATGAACTGTGTGCTTCCCCCAGCTCACAATGCTAATTTTCTGCTGGCAGACACTTTCTGTTAAAGGATTCTTCTAAAATTAGGGAAATTAAAAGCAATTCACAAAAACTTTAAGAACAGAAACTTTCCAGTTTTGCAGCAGAGAACCTACTTCCCTTTGAATTAAATTCCGGACAAAACTTATCTTGATTTACCTACTTGCCCAACCACATAGTTCTGGTGTTGCTTTTTAACTCATCGTATTTCCACCCTGTG
Organism: Hirundo rustica; assembly: GCF_015227805.2. Taxonomy (NCBI): domain Eukaryota; kingdom Metazoa; phylum Chordata; class Aves; order Passeriformes; family Hirundinidae; genus Hirundo; species Hirundo rustica. Next base: position 5,740,794 of record NC_053460.1, read on the forward strand.
ATAACTCCAGAAAGGCTTTAAAAAGTCAAGGTTTGTCTCGCAGAATGGGGCTTTATTTGTTCAGGAACTGATTCAGCTAAAGGCCTGAATGCACAAGTGCTGTGATTGCCTTTCTTGCACTAGATTAACTGTGATTATTTAAAGATATTTTAGGTGGCCTTCCTTTAAAGGGAAAAAAAAAAAAAAAAAAAAAAAAAAGGCATCCAAAGCAATTAGACAAATTAGACAAAGAAAGTGAGGAAATACAATTTTCAATGCTGCACTTTGCATTCCTGTTCCCACCAGTAACCTGGATGAGACTTAATTATCTCTCAGGCATCTACAGAATAAGTGTTTTGACAAAAAAAAGTAGTCACAGAAAGGAATCTTTAAATACTAAACACCAATATATATTTTTTTTTAAATTGAGGAATGGATCAAAAGCAATGTCTTCAAAGTCAGCATAACTTAAATATTACCCCTTCCTTCCATCCCTGACGAGCTGTCTTCCTATTTTATTGCAAGTTTCACAAACTAATAACTAGCCTAGGTTCCCTAGAAGGAAAATGCCTACATAAAAGATTCAATTAATTTAAAATTACTCACTTCAGTCTGTGTGTGTCCAACACAAAGTCTGCTCTACTAGGAAACCAGGCACAGATATTCAGCTAAAAATTGCCATACATTAGACACGTAATTTCAGGCCATATTTCCCTACAAAGTACAAATCAGCTCTCTTTTGGTTTCATAGCTATCAGGATGTCATCATATTCTTTTTCTGAGGAAATCTGAGAGGATGAAAGGAGGCGCCTAGGAAATAATTTTGCATTTTCTCTAAGAAATTAAAAATCTTTCATTTCTTCTCATTTATTTAAGTGCCACAGAGAAATGGGGTTAGAAATGGATTTAGAAAATAATCCAAGACATCTAAAGAAAACTGTAATCTCTATAACATTCCAACTATAATCATTTCAGGGGAAGAGGAGTAAAAGCAGTTTCTGTGTGTCCATGGATTTTAGAGACTTGCAAAACTAGGAGGCTCTCTGAAATCAGGTGTTATATATTCGGCTCTCATTTCACAGAGCTAAAATCAAACTGAATATTTAATTCTAAGTATAAACTAATGACCTGATCCTGAATCATGTAGCATGAAGATAGATTACTGTTGACATGCAGAGTCCCAGGGAAATCCCTGGGATATTGTGTGAGCCGAGCAGCCGCCTGCCTGCGACGCAAAGCTCCAAACAGCAATGCTGAAATGGAGTTTGGGATGTTAATTCACAGTTACCATCTTTAACAGCACGTTTTTAATATCATTCCTCCTGTTGTTTTGAAGGTCAGTGGATCCAGAGGAAATTTCCCACTCTCAGAGCAATGAGCATGGTATGAAAGTAATAACAGGTTTTCATTTTAAAGTTCTGCTGCTGAGGGTTTGTATCGCAAAGTAAAATAAAAACAACTCCAGCTAAGCCTTTGGCTGTTTGCAAACTAAAAGCAGGACAGATTTACTTGTGTTTTACTAGTACTGAGCTGACACTAATTATCCCACTGTGAACTTTGGATGAAATCCTCATCCTGCTGAACTGATGGGAGTTTTGCCACTGACCCCGGCCGCACCAGGACTTCACCCCCTGGCTCCGTGCCACGGCCTAATACTTTCCGCGTAATCAAGCCCAGAAAGTTTATCTTGAAAGCCAAAAAATATTAGGTCAACTTCAAATCACTCTGCCTTTCCCCCTTCTGGAGGGACAGCTCGTTTTAGTCATCACCACCGAGCCCCTGCTGCCGACGGAGGCCGCTCCTCCATCCTTGAGGGAGCCGTGCCCGAGCGAGCGGCCTCGCCTGGCGCAGGCAGCCAGCCCTCATTTATTAGTATGCACTACCCAAATTCAAAGACTTTCCAAGGAAGTTTGACTGCAGCGGTAGCATTCTGATTTATGGAGCTTGGTTATCATTTTTAAACCACAGCCCTGTCCCCAGCCTGACTCGACTGACAATGACATATGCCCAACGCGTTCGTCAGCCTTCGCGGGCTGATTTCTCCTCCCCACCACAGCTCTTCCCCGTGCTGGGACCAGTTACACCCCAAGGCCCCACAGGTGGGTCAGCTGGGCACTCTGACACCCACCCATAAATGGCTCCAGCTGTTCTGGTGCTGCACAGCAGCAATAACTTAAAGAAAAAAGGGAAAAAAAATTAAAATCTGGTTTTACAAAGCAAGCTCTGTGCAATTGCAGAGTGCACTGCAGCCACTATGGCAGAGGTAGAGATTTCCAGACAGGAAATCTGTCAGGCTTGCAAAAAAAATAGGAAAACAGAAATCTAACACCAGGCATGACTATATATGTGTCCTCATGGGCCATCGTGGATATTTGTTTGCTGCTTCTAAATATGAACATTAAAACTCCTTCTCCCTCTCCACCCGACCATCAAATTAAAAAAAAAAAAAAAAAAAAAAATATTTCAGAACATATTTGAACATGCCTGCTTAATGGGAGAAAATTGTCATACAACCCATACATCTTTCCTATGTGGAGAGAGGACATTCTGCATTGCAAACATACAGCAAATGTAACCAGGGGAGGCATAGGTGGGTACAGAGATCTAAGCAACGGAAATATGCCTGTCTGGAGTCCAAAGAATTACATTAAAGATGCTCAAGTGTCATTTTAAGAGTCTGTATCTTGACATCAAGCAGACAAAGATGCTTTCATGGTCTTTCTTCAAGCAAGAAGGCAGAAACACAAGTAGGGATTTTCTTTTATGCTCAGCAAGATAAAAACTGAGTATAAACACTGAAGTATTTATTCTCACAGCAATCCCATGAAATGTACTGTTATTCTCATTTTACAGAAGAGGAACTGAGTCACAGAGAGACCTTCTGGCTCACAGTTAAAGGTGGTTTAAAAACTGAGCTGAGGACACTGTGTTCACATCCAGTGTTTTGAGCCACAAAACCAGAATTCATCCTTCATAGTAAGTTCAGCTTTTCATTCAGTAATTATGAAGGTGTTGAAGGAATTTGGCAAATTCTTCTATAAAAGCAACATGATACTCAGATGAAAACTAGTAAACCTGAGCTCTAATAACATATCCACTCAAGGAGGCTCCAAAGAAAATGTGGAAAATAGGTGTTTCAGAGCTGAGGCAAGAAAGACAAAAACAAAATGCCTTTGCAAAATATTTTGTTTGTGTGAGCAATGTGCTTTTGCTGAAAGACTGGTGTGTGCAAAAAGGGTATATTTTTGGTATGTCAGCTTCAATTATCAGCACTCTAAGAGTGAAAAGCGACAGCCTTGTCCCAACAACCTCCTCCAAAGGAGATGCCCATCAGCCAAAAGCCCTGCTCGCAGCGTGACCTTTCCTGCTTTCTGACTGGGCATAAGGGCACACAGCCATTTTATTTAAACTTCTTCTGGGAAAACTGCTTTTTAGGTGTTGATTTCCAGCAGCCACTGCCCTCTGAAAAGAATATTCATGGCTGGTGTTTCTCTTGGAAGGCTAAAGGGATCAATCTGAACCCTCTGCACTCGCTATCTCCACTTGTTTCATACACATTCAAGGCCATTTACATCATTTTACAGAACACTGTTCGTGAGTGGGGATGCACATTGTATGGACTGTTGCTGGGTTAATTCCTAGCATGTTTGTTACTGAAGAAAGCAGGGGCTGGTCCTAGCAGGAGAGCTGGATCCCAAAAGAGGCAAGGCTGGAAAAAATCACAGTGCCTGGAGCCAGACAAAGCAGTTTCAGCACAAGTTCCAGCATTATCCCTCACAATTTTTGTCAGGCAGCTACTGAGAGCACTTCACAGCCCGCTCACCTCCTTGCTGCTTTGTTTTCTCTATTTAAATAAAAATTACAGTCTCTCCTTTCAGTGGCACGGCTAAAGGGCCCCGTAATCCAGTGTATCCTTGGCTCTGTCACTGTGCTTGCTGACCCTACAGTGAGCAGGCTCTGACCACCAAATGCGAGCAGAATAAATTATCGCTGACACTCCAATATTTAATTATGCAGCTGTCAGAGCGGCCCTTTCGAAATTCATTTTAATAAAGTGGGAACTTTTTCCTTTCAAGGTTAGAGTCAGGGGAGTCACCTTCTGTGTCAGGCTGAGGTCTCCACCATGAGCTTTGCATTCTTCCCTGAGAAGCCTGTCACTTGGCCTGATAGAAGGACCAGATAACAGCACCGATGTCTATTGGCCTCCCCCGCCCTGCCTGGATGAACATCCTTCATTTAAACCCACAATAATGAGGACCTCAAAGTCAGGCTGGCAGCCACAAGGGCAGCTCGGCAGGAAAAAAAAAAAAAAAAAAAAAAAAAAGAAAAAAAAAAAACATCTTCGTATTATAAAATTCACTCAATGTTATAGCTGCAATCTAAAAGCAATCATGTTCATCTCACCGTTTTAACTGGTTAACCAGAAATATTTAACATGTTAAAAAATGTGAATGGAAACCCTGTGGGTGAAGCCCCTGCAGTCTGTATTTATCTGCACTGAACTCAGACAAGGAGAGTAATATTGCTTTGTGTTTTTCTGCCAGCAGGTTATCTAACTAGATCTTTTTGGCAAATATTTAGAAAATAAAATCTTTTATGAACACACGGTGTGTTATAGGCAATGTCCACATACTGAAATATGCACAGCATACGGATCAGAGGTGCTCTCTAAGATGCTCAAAAGCAAAGCTGCTGTGTGTATTCACAGCTCTCTCTCTCACACACACACATATAGCACATGAAACAATCCTTGTACTAAAGTGCTGGCCATAAGGAATCTTGCCTTCATGAAAACAAACACTAATTTAAAATATGTCATTTAAATCTTCACACCTGCAGATCCCTGCTTCCAAAACTTTTGACTTTTGTAGTGTGCATCTGTGAGAAAACAGATACAAGTTTGCCATGGACAGCCCAAAAATTTGTAAGCAAGAGTGCAGTTGACCTAAATCAGCAGAAAAAGAAGAACAAGCAAAAAAAACCGCCAAAACCAAATCAAAACAAAAAACAAAACAAAACAAAAAAACCCCACAAAAACAAACACAAAACCTACAAATAGTTCAAATCTTTTTTTCTGTGTGACAACACTTCAAATTCACAGTAATGTTAATAACAACTTTGACTTACAAGTTCTATTCCTTCCCTGGGTTCCTATGGCGCTACACAAGCAATGGAGATTTAGCTACGCAAGATTTTCCCCAGTATGATTATACATCTTCTACAAATGGGGAAGTGAAAAACACATAAATTGCATGTGGGCTGGGAATTAAAGCTCTCAGGGAAGCCCCACATCTCCCCGCTTAAATCAAAAGAAGATTTGCTAATGAGAGAGAAGTTAATGGGATACAATTCTACATCCCATAGGTGCTAAAGTGACCTATCCCAAGACACAAAGTGTCCCAGGAAAAGAAATTAAAGCTTTAGTAAAAATAGTTTTTTTCACTTAATTTGGTCCACAGTGAAGTCACAGCCAAGAGAGAACAATATGACTCACTAGTACAAAATGTTTTACTTTCTGGATTCATTAGCACTAATGAAGAGCAGGTGCAGGGTACCAGGGGAAATGCAGTGCGGAGCAGCTCTCCAGCACGTCCTCCTGCCCAAGTCATACCTCAACATTTGGTGTTTTGCTCCCTCCCTGCAAGGGGGTGCACTTTGTATCTCCCAAGTAATGCACAAATGAATCACCAACCCCAAAGCCAGCAGAAAAAAAGTACATAGAGCTCTGAAAATGGGCCAGAGTCCGCTCAGGTTTCACAGTTTTCTCTGGGTTGTGCTATGGCGCTTCACGTTTAAAAACTCTCTAGTTCTATTATTAAAACTTTAAGTATCACTCTCATTGGCTGTTTTCAATGTGAGATGAGCACTTCCCACCAAAAATTAAATATTTCCCTCTGAATCACAAGATTGTCTTATACACGCCACAATTTCTAACACCATACATCCCCCATCCAGCATTTGGCACCTAGAAAACAACCTTTGATTAAATGTGGTTGCTCTTGTTCTCCTTTTGCCAGTGGAATCAGCCAACTCCTTTAGGGGCTGAGCTGGAAGATGAGTAGAACGACCCTTTGGTGGTAGCCCCTGCACTGGGTTTGTGTACAACACCCAGGGCGACAATTTGTATTTTAGAAACCTTGATTAAGCTGTGTGGATCAGGGTTTGGACAGTTATTTATCAGCTGCACATGCAGCACAAAGCCAACAGGGCCTGGCTTCCAAGAGGTCTATGCGTTTCTGTACTATAAATAATAACTGATGGCCTTTTTTTACCACTTATGCTAAGATTATCTCCTGCTGCTTCCTGCTTTAGGTCCTCTTGCTTTATTTTTGGCTGTGTCATTTAACTGTGGCAGAGGCAAATATTTTGACACATTGCTGGCATTTTGATCTCTGCGTGTACAAGCTGAATGCATCTTCTCGTTGGCTTGGAGCTCACCACAGATGCTTACTATGCAGAGGACATGCTCCAGGAACTGAAATTAAAGCCCTAATGCATAAAGAAAATGTATTTATATTCTATTACAAACCTGGGGAAATAAGTGCTATAAAACATCATTGCTTTCTATGGGTTTTGAACAGGCAACTACAGCTTCACACCAGCACAATCTATTTGCAGGTTTTTGAGGAATATTTCCCTCCAAGCAGCATGGTTCACCTCCTGGTGTCAATCCAAACAGATTTGCTGAATCCTACTTGTCACTAATTTTTGCAGTGGAAAAATAATTATAGAACAAAACATCAGGGAAAAAAAAGTATAATCCTATCAACCTGGTGTGACATGCACACATAAACATGCCAAAAATCCCAGCTGAGCAACACACAAAAATGAGCAATTGTTGAATGCACAGGCCAGGAAAGGCTTTGATTCCCCTACAATAATAGGGAAAGTGAAAATAAATTCTGAGTCAATGAGACGGCTTACACTAACCTGGCATTGGGAGAATTTTCAGTCCACAAATTCCTTCACAACTGAGTAAATTTAAAGAAATAAAACTAGATTGAGCATTGCTTTAATACCTGCTGGTGTAGTTTCCCACACTGTTCACTGGCTTGTTAAATATGAAAAAAGATTTGCCTTGCAAAGCCAAAGTGAGAAATACAGTCACAGATGGGTTAATTGTTCGCTCCTCGGATCTTACCATTTTTATTTTGTTTTAAATATAACCTGTTATTACAACAAGAAAACTCCCTGGCCTTGTGTACAAGACTCAAATATAATCAGCGATATCACACTGTCCCTTAATAGAAGGTGCAATATAAAAAAGATCATTTAAGATGCCAGTAGCTTCCCTCCTGACCCTGCCTGGCTGAGAGGCAAATTGCATTAGAAAATGACATGCCATTCATCTCACGAGTAGTTGCAGGAACATTTAGCTAATTAAATGATTAATAAATTTAACACTGCTTTATAATTTCATTTAGCCGTGTTGGAAATCAAACGGTGCACTGCGTGTGCACCGAATGAGATTAGGTGGGAGTTGTGGGTTTCACCGGCTGCCCTGGTAATTGAGATTAGTCTATTACTACAGTGACCTTTTTAACTTTTATACTCTCTTGTTAAAGTGAAATAAAATTTTATTCACTTTTAAGGCGTATTTACTTAGTGAAATTTACGTGAAATTAAAGAAATACCAGGATAAGAAGCATTCATTCTCTTCTCGTTCTTTTAGTCTTATTTTGCACTCTATTATTAATTCCTGCTTTAATGTGGCAGCTGAGTACCACCATAGCACGCTCTGGAACAAACTCCCTTTATTACCAAAACAAAAATAACACTCCCAAACGCTGCAAACTCAAATACATCCAGCATCACAGTGATGGGATGAGAGGTGGGAGGTTGGTGCATACAGAAAAGCCATAACCTCAATATACCTATGTATTTGTACACGTTTACTGTAGCTTCATCTGGAAACTACCTCGGGAGCTGGAGCTCAATGGTGAATCTCTCTGTTCTAGCACAGTCAGCTGAACAATTAGGATGCCGTGGCCGTAGTCAGCTGTGAACAGGGGCTACATTTCTGTTACACAAATCCCCCCACTTTTTGTTCCTTCACCCTCACACACAACTTCAGGCAAAATGACCCCATTCATTTGAAGCATCACAAATTGCTATTTAATTATCTGCGTGATCAGTGCTTAGACTCAGCCTCTGAGGAGCAGGTGGGGACCCTAAGGGAAGTGACAGCTCTCTGGTTTCACCCCTCTTATGGTCAGAGTTAGAGGTTGCTCCTGATGTGTGGCATGCCCCAATTTGGTACATTGCATCAAAGAAAGACAAACATTTCACAATTTTGTTGTGATTAATTCCTACAATCTCTTTTCCATATAACAATTATGGACACTGTCTTCGGGTAGCCAGCGTAGGTCAGAAGGCTAATACTCAGGTAGTTCCAGTGGCCAAGTAAAATAAAAATCCCTGCAAGAAATAACCTTTGTTTATTCAGGCACGGCTTGGAGCTATCTTAATGTTAAAAGCATAAACATCTATCCACACAAAATTCATTTCAGCAGTACAAGGACTCATTTTATCAGTTCTTGGAAAACTTGTCAAGATTACTGACACTTAAGCCAACTCAGAACAAATTTTCAATCGATCTGTCTAATGCTAGGAGGGATGTTTAATGTGTTTCCCTTTTGAACAGATGTGTGTTTATAATGTAGAAAATAAAGGAATCGAAATGCATATCATTACTGAAAACTGACTCCTCTCTGAATGACACAGTACATCATTTCAGAAAGTATGTTGGAGAATTCAGAACAGGGTTGACTTTTTCCTGAAGTCCCGATCTCTCAGGAAAGGGATAAAATACTTCATAGACTGTAAATACATTATGGCTATAAAGTCCATGGTGGCTGAAGTGAAACGATGCACTGGAAATGGGATCTGACATGAGGAAGTCAGGGTTCTGCTCACTCACTCTGGTAAAATAAAATTCCGATACAGATGGGCCCAACATGTGGGAGAAACAAACTATTATCAGCAAATGCCTTAAATATAGCAACCACAGCAACAATTTAATCTTGAAGGGGGGAAAAAAAAATAAAAATTGTAACAGCTATTTACTGTGATAATTGGAAGGGAAAATTATTGTTGGATTTCCAAACCATACCGTCACCACAGATGCGAAGAACTGCCGGATTATTAACAGTATGCAGAGAAGTGTCTTGATATACTGGAATAAATTTCATTATTCGGACTCAGTGGCTAAAACCCACCTGGCTCCAGAGGGACCCCATTTCTACCCAAAAAAGGTGGAGCTGTTTTCTGGCCCTCAGGGCAGCAAAAGCTGTGCTCATGGTCCTGAAGGACCAGGAATGTGGGGAAAGCATCATCTTCCCTATTATCAGATGAGACTAATGCAGGTGCCTATAACTCACTTCCTAGACTTCTTTTACCATTAATGAAGGAAAAGGCACTTTCTGAGAATTCTTCATCTGACCTAATTCAGCCATTTACCCTTAGGTGAGATAAGCTGTGGAACAGCAGCACTACCATATCTCCTCAGACAACAAAAGCAAAACCCAGTAATTTTATGAAAAAAGTCCTGCCACTAAGATACAAGTTCTTGACATGTATTGAAAAATAATAAATCCACTCTGAGGCCTCCAGAACTAAGCTTTCTCTTGAACTTTGTGTAGGATGTAAAGCTGCTAAAATGTCCCCATGACAAATGCATGATATTCAGCGTATTCACAGATTTAACAGCTTTGACTTAGAAAATCCCTGGAAAACTGGTTCTTATACCACAGAATTTCCCAGGAATGGTCAGTTCTTGCATTCATTTTTATTTATTTTTCTTATGGGAGGGGTCACTGGCATTTGGATGGATACATTATTTTTGCCAGGGAAGATAATATATGAAGCTGATGAGCTGATGACATGATGATATCTTACAAATGTCAGAGGGAATACTGTTTTCTCTAAAATCAGTGATATATGGATAACAGGAGCTCTGCCTCTAAAAAATGCAACTTATACACTGGGCTCACTAAAGAAAAAAGTGTAACGTGAAATTTACTTCTTGGAAACAGAGATTATTTATGCTGGCAACTACAGACAAGGCCGAATTTAAATAGCCATTATCCACTCACAAGTGTAAGAAGCAAGAAAACCCATCCAATTTTTCCAGGAACTTATGTCTCCTAGTGTCTCCCTGGACCATAAATCATATTCCTTCTGATGAGATCCACTACAGGTTTTATTAGAAGAGAGGTAGCCTGTAAAAAAAAAAATAACCTGTTGAAAGAAATAGATAAGACTTAACAAAAAGGCAGAACTCCTGTTAATAAGGAATTATGTCTATAAAAAATAATTAACAAATCTTGAATAGATTAATTTATTTATTATTTTTACAACTCTTTTTTTCATTTCTGGTAAAAAAGTTAGATCTCTTGAGGATATGACAGTACTAAATCTCCAGGAGTGAAAATAGTAATTATTAGAATAAGCATTGTGATCTTTTAAATGTGAGTACTTTTGTCCATTTCTACTTATGCAATGTCCACCTTTGCATGCAGTTGGCATCCATATTCAGTTTTAACCTAAATACACCTGCAGAGCAACAACCCCTGTGAGCTCTAATAATGTGCACTGAAGTGGAACTATGGTCATTGTTTCTTATCATTCGCACTGGGAAACTGTGTAAGGTCAAGCTTGTGTTTCAATAAGAAGCCTTTGGTTTTAATTACCTCCCATAAAAGGTGAAATCTGGGTTTCAGTAGAGGCAATACGAATTTGTTTGTGTGAAGCTACGATTTCACCCAAGGTGAATGTGCAGCTGTGTATGCACCTACCTGGTTCTCTGCAGCCTAGGATTGCATATTCCTTATTGCCAAGTAGAAAATGGAGCCTTTAAAATATTCAAATGGGGTATGAAAGGTCTACATATGAGCTGGACAGCAATCACCTTTCTTACAGTCATTACATATCAAAAATGAGCATATCCACAGTGATAAGACTCTGGCATCACCAGGGGCAAGAATTATGGGGGTCAAAGTCATATCAGGTTCCCAGGACAAGATCAAAAGTATTAGTGGGAAATAATTTTCCTCTGAAAACTGTTAAAGCCACATTAATTCTCCACTGTCAGCCACAGATCAATTGCTACAAAGGTTCCCTGACTGTAGGACAGCTCTGCACATCTGTTGTCCTGACTCCAGATGAGCCACCCAGTCCCCCCACATGCAGGCTCTCTCAGGGCAGCAGCCGTGTTACTGTGACATGTTAAACAAAATAATCATCTCTTGTAGAGCTTTGGCTGATTCAGGACAACACCCAGAAAAAGCAACCAAACCAACACCAAGGCGGATTAACTGACTTTAAACTCACTTTGGTCTTCTGAATTGAATCTAAATTAGGTATGTGGAGTTGTTGTCTAAATTATGCAGTGTGAGTATCACTGTCAAGGAAGTTTTGATTATAGACCCTTGGCTTGGAAAAACAGCTGTGTAAATTGTGTCGGAGTTTGGAAATGGCTCTTCCCCAGCTACTAACCAGGCCGGTGTTCCTTTTCCACAGATCCCACCACAACACTTTTCCTGTTTCCTCACATCATCTTCTAATTTAATTCCATGTTGTCTCACAAAATAACACGCATATGGAAGCATAAATGGTATATTTGAAAAGCAATCCCTGTATTGCTCCATCCCCATCAGTATTTAACTGGTAGTGACAAAGCAGCTGTTATTTTTTACACTTGAAAAAGCTTGGTGATATCTCAGTTACCAAGAGGTGGCAAAGGAAAGTATTGTCAGCAGTTGGATTGAAAACCTTGAGTTTCATTTCTAACGATGATTTAGCAGCTCAGAGATGTCAGATTCATCATGAACATGATCTGACATTTTGGCTGTTGAATATGGGACATATTTAGCAAAAGTCAATGCAACAGACACAACTATGACAAGCAGAAAGCAGCCCTAAATATGGTCCTGGGTGAGCTGCTGGTGTCCACAGCAGATTGGCAGCTTTGCATGGCAGTCTGCTGTTGTCCCTGGACATTCCTGAAGTTCTAGGATGAACCCATGTGTTGGCTGAATTGATTCTCACTCAATCACCAGAACAGTCTTGACATCCCAGCCCTACTGTGAAGACATGTTGCAGGATATTTTTACACACTGCTATATTTGTGTGTCCATAAAGTGAATGCCAGGCTCACTCTACCCATGCAGGTCTCACTGCTACATCCCCCTCCCCCAAAGAGTGCACTTGAATGCATCAGGAATGGCTTTCTCAAGAAAACTGTTGGATACGTGGGATGAATCACGCTATTAAGAGTAAAGAAACAAACCACGTTTGGGGAACCCCAGAAAATCTCATAGCTCACAGTCACGTGAATTTAGCTGCCTTAATTTCTGAGGTTGTTTAAATGTAATTGGAATATTGATTCCCAAGTTAATTTTTGTGCCATCAGCGTCAAATCCTTGCCTTGTAAACCACTGGGATCAACCAAGGAAGCCTGATTGCACAGAACTCTGCCAGGACGGACTTTACCCCAGCCTGACACTGGGCTATGACTTTGCTCTCACTAAGAGGCTCTAATCAAGGCTGCAACTGCTGGGAAGCCCCAGCCCAGCGGTCTGTGGCCAGTGGAGCTGCACAAACCCACATTTCTACACTGGATGCCTCTACTGGCTCAAGCTCAGCCCACCCCTGACCCAGGTGTGACCTGGCTGCACCATTCAGAGCATGCAGATACTCCCACAGGATCTGCCAGCACCACTGGTTCCACGCTCCTGGTTATGATGGATGATTTTCACTGCTAATGAGGAAGAGAAAGAGAAACGGAGTGTGTGTTGGGTCCTTTCCAAAAGCCTGTCCTGACTGACAGCCGGCGCCTATCCACTTGAAAAGAGGGCTGAACTGGAGACGGATTAGTGGTCACGTAGGCTCTCCAAAATACGGGTTTATCACAAAGCCTGGACCTCTGCCTCTGGGTCCCTTCTAAGCATCAAACTGTGGGGTTTTTTTGTGGTTTTTTTGCAGTTGAAAAGAAACTGTGTACAGGACAGTGTATTTACTTCATCAGTCACAGAAGTGGATCTCCGTGGCTCCCTCTGCTATCCCTGAATAAACTGTCACCAGTATGAGGGAAATCATTAAAAGCAGAGGAGGAATAATCAAGGGTGTAAGTTTTGGTGGGTGTAAAGTCCAATTCTTCACACAAGATGTGCTCCTTAATACAGCTTCAGCATTGTTTAGCGCGATCCGCTGCAATTACTCAGGATTTGAACCATGTGACCTTACTACATTAAGCCTCGGTGTTTCCCAAATCCTGTTAATAAAAAGCAAATGGCCAGCCTCTTACTCACTCCCTGGAACAAGCGTGGGGCCATGGGAGGGAATGCAGCGCGCAAGTCTTCAGCGAGGCAGGGGTGGTTCAGCAGAGCAGGGCGGCAGGAGATGCTCTCCCCCGGCTCAGCGCAGGTGTAAAGTCTGCGTGTGCGCTGCTGCCACTGCGGTGCAAACAGGCTGTGCATTGTGCTCTGCTCATCCATCACCCGCTCTGTCAACACAGGTCAACTAATCCTGCTCTCCCTGACCTCTGACCAGCGTGCCGAAGGGAGGCAACAAAAATTCAAATGCACTGCTGAGGGAGACAGAATTGTTAAAGCTGCCTTTTCTTCTCACCGAGACAGGGTAAAACAAACTTCTAAATGCTATTAGAAAGCAAGCCTCCGTAAATGAGGAGAAGCTGCACTCTGAGTGTTCCCTTTTATGATTAATAAGTTGTCAGGTCCTTCAAGGGCTTTCCTATAATGTAGACATTTTATTGGGTTTTGCCCTTAAAGACTCCTGCCTTGATTTGGTCATTTTATCTCAATATTTAATGGTTAAGGAAAAAAAAAACAAAAACAAACCAAACAAAGGCAAGCAGAGGCACAGCCCAAATAGACAAAAGGGGACTGACTGCAGACACATCAGACCAAAGCTGCCAGCTCCACTGGAGGAGCTGATTCCTCCACTTGCTGAGGCAAAACAATAAAACATTTTAATGCCTGAGTTAAAAATGTAAGGCGTGAGGTAAGAAATATATGAAGGCTAAAGAAGACAGGTCAGGACTGACAGGAAAGTCCAGGATTGGTCTGTGTGTCTGTGTCTGGAGCAGGATTTTTGAATAGATCAAGAGGCAACTCAAAAGAAAGTTAGCCAAAACAGGCTTTTGTACTTATAGTAACAGTACTCTTCAAAATAAAGACATTACTTCTCATTCAGAGAGGTTTCAGTACCAGAATGACGAAGCTAAATGTATTTTCATGCCTCAATATTTCTTATTTATCTCTGGGATAATGAACTCTCAATATTTTGAAAGGCTGAATGGAAAAAAGTCACAAGACTCACAAACAAACAAAGCAAAGACTGTTTCTGCTTTAGCTGTCAAGGTAGTCACATGTATAATGTTTTTATTGAAAAACTAAACCAGGTATTTAGAGCAAATTCAAAACACCTTCCCACTTCCTCCAGTTACTAACATAGTGGAAAAATATACACATTCACTCAGTTTTTGCTTGAGGGATTCATCATCATTTCTGTAAACAGAAGGTAAGATGTGGAAACTCCTTTGCATCAAAGAGAAACTGAGCAATAAACACAGGATAAATATTGTGCATCACGTATTACAGAGAGTGATATATTTGAAGGAACCACAGAATGGTTTGGGTCGGAAAGGACCTTAAAGCTCATCCAGTTCCGAGCCCCTGCCATGGGCAGGGACACCTTCCACTGTCCCAGGGTGCTTCAAGCCCTGTCCAACCTGGCCTTGGACACTTCCACAGCTGCTCTGAGCACCCTGTGAGGGACCCTCACAGTAAAGAATTTCTTTCTAATATTTAATCTAAACTTACTCTCTTTTAGTTTAAAGCCATTCCCCCCCATCTCCCCAAAAGACTCACGGTAGTGATTAGTGGTAATGAAAGGGAGGGGTGTGATTTTACAGAATTACTTCCTGGGCAGATAAAATTGAACCCCAAACACAGGAGAAGGTAAATGGATGGCCTGGTTTTGGTGCAGCTGGTCCAACTGCATGCTCAAAAACTGTTTTAAGAAGCTTCTTTTGGAAGCCTTACAATTTTGGTAATTCTATCTCTTAACAACTTTGCTCTTCATCTTGTTAAGAGAGATTTGTTTTTCAGATGTAACTGGCAGCTTGTTCACCCATGGAATGCAAATGTAAAAATTAAGGTGAAGACAAAAAGAGAATCTCCCAACACAAGAATGCAGCAAAAACGAAATTAAAAACTAAGATGATTAAGTCTAATCCATTTTGACCATTTCAAAAACTGAGGCAGTCCCACTCAACCATTTTCTAAGATTTGAGTTGTGGGTTGGTTGTAAAAATGGCAAAAAGGACTGTTCTCCTCACAAACACACTTTTTAAGCCACCGATGTCTGTTGGAAAGCAGCTTTTAGACACAGCCACAAGATGACATCAAAATGGTAACTGTGCCTGTCACTCATACTGGACAGCAGAGACCTGCAAATGTACGTTCCAACTGAATTTTTGATTCCAAGATGCGCAACTTTCTGATCTATCACGTGATATTTCTCTGAGACACAGCTTTTGATATGAAAAACTAGTGGAAATGCAGTCCTTAGGCACCGTTCTAGCTCGCATATGTGCACACAGCTTGCCACTGATTTCAACAGGAGTCACATTTAAACAAATTTAAACTAAATGTTCAGCTTCTGGTTGTTCCCAAGATAAACACGAGCAGGCCCCTGTGGTGTGATAGCCGTTAATGCAAATGCACAGCTTTGTTGATATGTAAAACCTTCTAAGAGCCAGAAGCTGGTTATTCTTAGTCATCAAGATGAGATTTGAATCTTTGGGATGTTTGCCTAACCCTGTAGGCTTAATCCATTCTGAGTTACAAATTACAATGCTCCAGCAGTCAGTTAGAATTGAATCTGGATCATTGCAATGTGGAAAGTTGCTGGTCAGATTATGGGCTGACCTTACATTTGAAAAATCATCAATAATATAATTACCAAAATTACTATCAGAATCCTAAATAGAAATAGTTAGATGGCCACAAAGACTTATATATGAAGGGTGAAAAGGCAGGAACTGATTAACTTCACGCTAGAAAATTGAGTTCAAAGTCGTAAGACGTGCTCAGGACTGGAGGGTTTTTATTGCCAAGGCAGGAACAAGCGAAGAGCTGCTGAATGCAGCTGATATTCCATTGATAGCTAAGTAGGAGACATCCTTATAAAGCTGCTGAAAAGAAGTTTAAATAGGTCTTCACAACTCAGGCTGAAAAGAAATCTTGTGTAGAAACCACATCTAGTTCTCTGCAATGGCCCTTATTCAAAAGTTGATGGGCTGAGATCAATTTCCACTTGCGTTTTCTTTTGTTGTTGTTTTTGTAGGACACTTCCTGTTTAGGAAGTGAAATGATATTCAAAACTGGGGTTTTACTGTAAGTGATTTCAATAATGTACTTCTCCTCCCACCACAACCACAACTCCGGTCTCTGTCTCTCCAAAAACAATAACAATAATGAATGGTGAGTTCATGACATGTTACCTCGTGATGCAACTTGTCAGCAAAGAGGAAGAAACAGGAAGGTTGGCTCAAAGCTATTATGAAGCTAAAGCTTGTTTGAGCATTTCTTTTATCACTTAAAACAACAATAAAATACTTATGTTATGTATGTCCACTTTTTTTCTTTTGTCCCTAAATCATTGTCACCCAAACAATGTAATTAGGAGCCTGAATTTGATCTAAGTGTCCCTTTGAGGTAAGTCCTGGCATTGCTATCATGAAGAGCAGACACAGCCTGGAACTACTGGAATGCAACACAACATTTGACAATAACTGTTACATATTTCTGTACTTGTTCACAAATGACTTCTTTTCACCCTGTAATCCAAATTATATTCCTAACTCCTTTTGACTACACTAACATAAATGGAATCCAAGAAGTGTTTTCTGTCACTTGTAGATTTCTAACTGATGGATCACAGTTGAGAAAGATACGAGCATTTTAATTTAACCCAAACTGAGTTCAGTGTAAACAGAGAACATAGATACAATGAATTATGAACTAAACTTCAACATAATTATAAAGAAATGTGGCAGAAAGGCTGCAAACCCACAAACAGTTTGTTGGCATGATCATGTGCTAGTATAAAAAGGAAAGAAAAGCCAAAACAATATAAGTGCTATGATCTACCTTCACATTATGGTTTTATTTTTGGTGTTAAAGTCAGACCTCAGTACATGCTGTAGTAACTTGGGAATAACATTTTCTTGACTAGTGTAAATAATCACGTAGAATTCAGAAAAGAAAGAAGAATTTGATAAACCACTCATTCCAAGAAGCAATGTACAGCTGGAAGTACCCATCATCTCAAGAGACACAGTGAGCAATAATCCCTGGTGGCTGTTAAGAGTCTCAAGGTAAATTTCTTAAGCAAAAGGGTGCAAACACTTTTGTCCTGGGGAAAGTCCAGCTCAGAAAACCCCCCTAGGTCTGGATGTTTCCACTGCATACAGCTCTGCTCCCACCACGTGGTTCTGCTCCCACCACGTTTCAAAAGCTCGGGAGAGCTGCTTTGCACTGTTAACTGACTCTTTTCAGGGTAAATCTGGACATTTTCTATTGTTGGTGAGTGACTTTATCCCAGTGTATTCACAGGATTTGGGCTGTCATGGTGCTGACTCAGTTTCACAGAGTCCAAGCTGAAGCCAGTGGGGTTTTCTGGGGTTCAGCACCTCTGAATACCAAACCATTTAAGAGAACTTCTTGAAATAAAAGGAAAATTTCACTGTTACAAAGTACAATTAAGTGAAAGCCAACCCCTTTTATAATTATTGTTTTAGAAAATATTATTCTTTTTAATTTCAACTTTAATATTCATTTTCTGTAAGAAATATTGATTTTGTTACAGAGAAGGGGTATGACTTTATATAGCTTGGAGTGAAAATAAGGGTCTTTCAAAATTTTTCAATTTCAAGGTTTTAGACTTTTTTTTCTTCTGTTCTAGCCTTTTGACCTCTAATTATGATTTGAAAGAAAAGCTATTTCTTAAATGACCACATTACTTAAAGGACCTATTTTTTTTCTGTCTTCTCTCAGTGTCTGTAAAATGCTTAGAGATGCTTTTGGAGAATTATAGCTGTATAAGTTTGCATAATTTTTATAAAGAAGTAAAAAAGAAGAATAAAAAGATACCATGTATTTTTAATCAAATTGCCTGGATTCTTTTTTTACATAACTTGCCGTCTTAGAACATGAAAATACAGGGGAACTGAATGATCAAGAAACTCCCCATTAAAAAAATGCAAATAACCCATTTTTAATTTAAAAGATAAGCTAATTAAAAATAATGGCTGTGGACAGTTCCTGACAAAGCAGTTCAAAAACAAGAACCATGTATTTTATGAGACTTTAGTGTTTTTTAATTAAGATGATTTTTCATTTCTCCTCTTGGCCTGTGATAATAAAAAGCTGCAATTGGAAAGCAGGCTTGGGGGTTTTTTTGCCATTGAGAAGTATAAAGAAGCAAGCCTGATGTTGACTGATGGGAAGCAAATAAAATCCTAGGCAGTTCCACTTGGTGTTAAAAGCCGGCCACAAATTTTTAATCGGGGGAAGTAAAGAGGAAAACTCACTGCTCATCATCCAGCAGTGAAACTGTCCACTGGCTTTATCTCCCTCCTGACTGTTGGGTGCTCCCCATTTCAGTGGCACTCACAGCTCTGCCTCGGCCAGAAACTTTTCCTTTGGCTCGTCGTTTGTTGTTTGACCCTCTTGCCTTCTCCCCTGCATCATCTTCTGACTGTATTTCCTCAGGAACCAAAGAGCTGTCACCAGCTGTGATGCCAACAGTGGTGATTTTTGATCAAAACATGGAAATACAGATAGTTCTAACTTCTGTTAATGAAAACATAAGGTTATTTTATCCTGTCATTAGAGTGGACCTTCTTAATCCTCCTTACACCAGTAGAGGAGCTGCTGATCTGAGGTTAACTAGAGCAGGGCTATGAGTGAGATAGGAAAGGAAAGACAAAGGCACTTGGCCAGGCTCAAAATGAAAATGCAAGAAGTAAATGCAGAAACCTGGCTCTCACTCCTAAATCAAGGAACAAGCAACACTACGTGGGCATGGATTTGGCATTGGAAGAGTGACAGGAGCCCAGGGCACCCTGTCCTATCCCACTTACACCAGTGTTGCAGCAAGGCTTGGCCTGGCAGGACTCTTTGGTCCTCCACCAAACCAGGAGCATCCAGCTGCTTGCAGCATCATCCAGCTCTGCTGCTCACAAAGCCCATTCTCAGAGAGGATGTATCATCACACTACAGCCTTTCTGCATCACTCTGAAGAAAAAAAAACAGTGCAAATAGCCAGCTGAGGTGGATTTTCACCTCTTTTCCTCCAGCAGAGTGGTGCAAAGCAGATTGGGTGCAGTAATCTGGACCCTTGTGTCCACAATGCTGTTTTCATAGACAGCAAGCAGGAACAGGAGACAGGAGTTACAGCAAACAAACTTAAGAACACAATATCCACCTGATCAGTGGAAGATTAGAAGCGATAGAAGATATTTCTTGGAAATGTTGTCTTAGTGGTCACACTCCTAACACGAGGCGGCCAAGGGAATGAGAGAGCCTCTGTGTGTTTGGCTGTAGGTCATCGATGAAGCTTGTGACCAGGAAAAGGCAGCAGAGCCATTAGGGAGCACATGCAGAGACCCAAAAAGGCACATGAGCCCTCAGCTAGTGACTCCACGTCCTTCCAGCCTCAGGTATTTTGCGATTCAGTGATAATTTGTATTTCCTGTGCACCTGTGCAGTCCAATAGTGCTGTTTTACAGCTGTTCAGACAATACTTTATTAACTGCAATGCCACATTGAGAAGTCATTGCCTATTTCCAATTCAGATCTACCCGAGACATCGCCCACTTTCAGCCACAGTGTAGCAACTCACTGAGTAGGAGAAAATCAGATCACCCAGCTGATTGGATTGCCATCCTCCCTCCCTGCCCTTCAAAGCACTAATTCATGTCCCTATTTATTTCGGGGCTTATAACCAAGGGGTGAGAAAAATCCCCTCATGAGTTGGAAAGGTGGGGCTCAGGAGCAATCAGGAAACCTTTGTAGGCTTGTAAAATATGAGAGATATACCTTGCAGCTCCCAGGTCACATGTTATGAATAGAGCCCACAGTCATTATGCAATCAAATTTTATAGACTTTAACTGACTCTTTGAAAGCAACCTAAGGCTTTTAAAATGTGAGGCATCCAAGAAAAACAATTCTGGAGTATCTGAAGATGCTTGTGATGCTGCTAAGGAATTCATTCAAGTTGTGTTTCTAGCTGCAAAATTTATCAGGTTGAGAGAAATATGTGCCTTCAGTTTTCCAGCAGACTATTTAGTGGCACTCACACTTTTCCAACACTAATACGGAGTCCACAGAAACAGCCTGCCGAAACCATTTCCCCTTCTCGGAACGCAAGAAGAGCCGACTTATTTAAAGTTTATTTTTACCAATTTAATCTTCAAAACTTCAAAGTTTGTTTTCTGCTGTATTTTTAAAGGCAAAAGCCCCAGTCTCTACAGGATTACAGCCAAATATGTGCAACATCGAGGTACACCTGGAAGCCATTAAGTCCTGAGCTTCAAATCCTCTGGCAAGGAGGGGTGTGGAAGAATCCATCCTCCCCCTTCTCAACGCTGACACCCTGTTTCTATTAGGGTAACCTTGAGCCAGAGGTGTTCAAAATAAGAATTCAAACTGCAAACAAACACGTTATAAAGAACTCTGTAGCATGGCTCCAGGGTAGGGTCAGAGACCAATTAGGTCAGGCTGAGATAAAGACAGAAACCTCATAAAGAATCAGAGAGTTTCCAAAGAACTGAAAGATTTCAGGTACGTTGAAGCATGCAGATATTTAACTTTAAAATGCACAGGAATATTTTTCCTTTTCTTGATCATGTTCACTCAAAAATCTTTATTTGAAGTTGGAATAAAATCAATTATTTATTCCTCCACAGTGTCATTCTTTTGAAACCTAGGCTCAACTCCATGGCTTGTTTGCATTTCTTGCTTGGATAGTTTTTGTTTTAAAAACAAAAAAGCTACTATGATTTAGAACTCCTTTTTACATACATACAGATATATAGATATATATATATATTTCCTGGAAAATGGTGACTTGATATAGATATGAGATGCCAGATTGTTGGAAGTAAAACAGAAATTGCACTGTGAACTGCCACACCAGCTGGTAACCACATTTTCTAGAAAATCTGTGGGCAGGCTGTCTTGAGAAAACAGAATGGGAGCTAAAATTGTTGCTATTTTTGGGTGATAAGTAGATAACTGAAAAGGCAAAACACAACAATTTCGCTTCAGAAGTGTTAGTTTTCTAACTATTCTTTTTTTTTTTTTCCTCTTTACATTGGCTTTGCCACAAAATGCTTTGTTCATCCTTTCTAGCTTACATACATAAGTCTACAAAATTTGCCTTTTTTATTCTGTGTATCTTGTTTCAAGCCAGGCATGGTCCCTCAACACTGTGTAGTAAAGAAAAGGAGAGATGGCTGCTGAGCTCAACTTCAGTACTCGCAAGACAGCATCTTTTTTTGGAAATCCTACTGCTTTTAACGAGAAGCACCATAGCACTGCTGCCACATTTGACTAACGTGTGGTTTTTATATGAACAACTCAATTCCTTTTTTTAGCATGAAATACTGATTTCTCCATTCACAGAGCAAGCAGCCCTTTGTTTCCTCTTCAAACAGTTGAGTTCTGAGTAGATCCCCAAAGGGTTGCTATGGTCCTGCCATAGTACATGAAAAACTTCTCGACTGACTAACCTGCAACTCATCCACGTGAAACTAAACCCAAGCATTTAACGGAGGTGTGAGACCATCCTTATCATGGAGGGCAAAGAAAACATTTGGAGAAGTTTGGAACATCAAGCTGGTTGAAGGGCACCACACAATGTCACAGAGGAAAACAAAGGTTGGTGTAGCATCCTCTCAGATTCACCCCAGAGCTGTGAACGGTGTCACAAACACCCCAGCTCGTGGCTTTCCCCACAGAAGGGTAGAGGGGCTTGTCTCCCACTCCCTATGGGTAGAGCCTGTCCATCCATTCTCTTCCCCAGGCTCTGATCTCTGCTCTGTGCAGTCCCAGCGCTGCCAGAGGAGCATCCCCAGAACAGCAATAAGGGATAAAAAACAAGTCTGGGCTCTGAGTGTCTGTCTGGCCACTGCTCCCAGGTCACTTGCAGCTAAACAGTGACAGACTTCTGGCACTCAGAGGCATGTGGGGGGAGACTGTGATAAACTTTGTTTGTCCAGGTGCAAAGCTAAATGTGGTTTTGCTGTTTTTCTTCAGAAAACAGCGAGGCAGCCCCGCAGGCTCTCCCCTCTGCCTGGCTACAGGGCTTTCATGGATCCTCACCATCCCACCCATCTTTGGGAGCTTTGCAGGGTTTAAGCTTATTGAGGAAACACCTTTTTCAGTTTAAACAACATGAAGAAAAGGCTAAATGAATCCTGTACCTTAAGCCTGGTAACAGGGCAGATTTGCTGCGAGTAATTCTTCCCCAGCAAAGCCAGATGGCTGAATGGGGTGAGAGAGGAACATTTGCTCTTAAGCATGATTTCATTATTATTATTATAACTTGAAGAACTGACTGTTAAATGCACAAGTTTCAGGGCTAAGACCATGTGCAGCTGCTGCTGGAAGCACTGTGAAAAAGTGATAAAGGATGAACCAGAGCAGAACTCGTTGTAAGGCAAAGAGACAAATCAAGGTTGCAACTGATATGGTTGTGCCTTGGAAGCATAAATAAATGTGAAATGCAAAGGGATTTCATTCCTGAAGTTTTACAAAGACTCTGAAAATTAAGAGAAGAAGAGAGCATTTTCTTTGCTGCTCCACACGTGCACATGAATGATCTGCCCCGTGAAACTCCATTCATTTTTGTGAATTTCCTCTCTTTGCAGCACATAACCCTGCTGACACATAGCACCTTGTCTGGGCACCCAACACGAGTGCAAAGTAGTGCAGAGGGAAGTGTTTCCTTCATGCATGCATGAGGAGTACTGAGAACACAGAGCGAGGAGGATTCACAGAGGAGGTTGAGGTCTCTCCTAACACCCAAAGTGTGGCCAAAAAGAGCAAAGCCACCTGTTTTGGTAGGAGGTGAAGCTCATGCTGAGGGCAGGGGAGCAGGGGTCGGATGACTGCTCTGATGAGTTGTCATCGATTTACATTTCTTGGAGCAGTGCAGTTTTTGTATTGTTCCCGTCTTAAATTAGGATTTAGATTTTGAGAAAAGCTGATGTTTCTGAGGCCAGCCTGGGCACAGAGGCATTTTACACTGATTTAGCAAACAAAAGGTACTTTAAAAGTAAAATCTTTGAAGGGTATCAGGAGCAAATCCCCTTGTGTTTAACACTGACCTCTGGAACAAGGAATACTGGAAACAATTGCACTAGATTTATCCAGTGGTCTTAAGGGGCTGAAAAGCATTTAAGCAAGTAACAGGCTCCTGCCTTGACTCCTGTTTTCCCAGGCCTCAGGTTAGACTAAACCTTTGTCAAAAGCCAGGCAAATATAAACTCACATCACTTCATCTTTAACTCCATATACTTAATTACACATAGAGTTAGCGAGCTAGTGTGTTTTAGTTAAATTATACTGACAGGCAAAACTCTCTGTAGCATTTAATACAATTGAGCAAATGTTTTCCCCCTGAAAGTGCCCTGGGAGGCAGAGTAGGTTAACTGAGTTACTTACAATGTGAAAAGCACATGTAGCATGTCACTAAATATATTCTGAGTTGCATAAAAGATGTGCCATGTTCTAACAGCTAACTCTTAAACTCTTGGAAATTAGAAACACCTGCCCAGTGTGCCTCAATGCTATATTTATTTGTCTGTGAATATTTATAAGCATTTAAACTACTAATGTTGTTGGCATTGTTAAATCTTGATTGTGAAGTTTGTAAATATTCAAAAGAAGCAGATGTTTACTAATCCCATTTACCTTTAAGGGAAAAAAATGTAAAACTGGAACGAAAGCAGATTGTTAAACTGTTTTCCCAACAGAAACAACCAAAATAAATTACTGCAATCTGAAGACTATAAAGAGTGACTTCAAAGGTCAAAGGATTAAAGACAGTCTAAACCATGAAACGCATTTTATTAAATTAATAAAACATACGATTTCGCTAATCTAATTACACGGACAAATTAGCTGGAAAGGAGCTTCAGAGCTTGCCATCCCAGATTAGCGCCGGCTGCGGGCAGGGTGCAGCAGCCCTGCCCCGGCTCACACGGCTCCATCCTGCACGGAGCCTTCTCCAAGGGCAGCGTGGAGGGAAGAGCCGGGAGCTGAGCGGCTGCCAGGGCTCTTCTCTGCCTTCAAAGGGCTCGGTGCTGCTCCGGGACCGCAGCTCTGGAGCAGCAGCAGCCGGTGCCAAGGAGGCCTACACTTGGCTCTGCTGAGTAACCAAAACACTAATTCAGTTCTCTCTTCATCTGTTTTAAATCATGCTTTTAAGTGTATTTATGTGATAAAGAACTGAAGCTGTTTCTTTTGGCCATCCAAATAATTGGGACACTCTCCTTTTCAAATAGATTGACGTTTAAGTACAACAAGCGCATTGAAAAGTGAGTTTTGGCTCACAGAGCCTTGAATTTGCTTAACTCTTTCAGAGCTTAATGGCAGCTTTCCTCAAAGCCAGGTTTCTCAAGGAAATATAAGCCTTAGAGGGATCAATCCTATTCCCATAGAAGTCAGAGAAAATTTGACTTAAAGTGATCTCCAAAAGAGCATGGTAGCAAGGACTATTTTACTGAAGCAAAGAAACTATTTCTTCACAAAAGACTGCATTATTCCATTTATAAAGAAAGTCCCAAACAAAGTAACTGAAAAAGCTATCATTTACTCAAACGACATCAGCAGGGACGATGAAATCTAGGGGGAAAAAGTATGCCTCAGCTGGGGTGGTGACATCTCAGGAGACAGCAAAGAGACAAACGTGACAGTGCCACGTTTTGCAGGATGACTCTCATTAGCTTTATGAAAGTTCAGACCCACGTTCTCTCGGTTAATTCACCTGCACAGATACAGCTGGAAGGAACAGTGCCTCCGCAGCTCCTTCTGCCGTGACATTAAACGTGGCAAGGTTATCATTTAATACACCACCACGGAAGAATTGATCCATGCCCTTGGAGGAGGGGGTGGGGCTCTCCTTCCCAATACTTTACAATTGGCTTGGACAATGCTGGAAACAAATCCTTAAAATTTCTCAAGCAGAAAAACTTCCCAGTGCTACTCCCAGTAAAACAAGTTCAAATTTATCCTCCTCCATAAGTTCAGTTCTCTACAGACGCGTGTTTTACTGAACTATTTCCCCAATCTCTATTTTAGGGTTTAAAGGTTTAAATACAACAACAACAAAAAGTAGCTTTTGCCATTTTAACTTAATATTTGCTCACCAAACTATCACCATCTTGTGACAGTGAAACAGCATTTCACTTCAATAGCATCGACACCATGAGCTCACCCCATTAGCAAGCTCCCCTCAGAATTCACTAAGGTTGTGATGAAGTGATGTGACATCCCTAAAAACTGAGAATTAGTGCTGTTTCCAGTTGAGAGAATGTTTTGAAAGGTTCCCCTGATTGCTGTTTCAGTCTACATATAGGTCCTCACACAAAACCACATATTTTTCCTCTTTGTTTCTTTCTTTTTTCTTTTTTGTTCCCCCAAATAACATTCTAATCTGTCATCAGCATTGGACAGGAAAGGAGATGTCCATGATTCCCATATTTTTAATTTTCAAGGTCATGTAGCCCAAATCATAAAGAAGAAGCTCTCTTGGGTTGATGCAGCAGTGGCTGAATATGCAAACAGTTAGATCTGGAAACAATTTCAGGCTGATTTATTAGGGTTAACCTTGCACAGAATTGGAGGGGGTGGTATGTCTAAATAAAAGGAAAACAGGAAAAAAAATAAAAAAGAAAAAAAAAGGAAAACCTTCAGTTTTTAGACTGACAGAATAGTAGGTTTTCACTTTTGCAGGGTGATCTGGCTCTATTTCCCCATCAGGAGTGGTTTGGGCCAGCATGTCCTGAGCCAGGAAGGCTCTTCCAGGGAAGTCACGCCAGATCCTCTCCTGCCTACAGAGAGACCAGAGCAGTGTGACAGGACAAAAGAGGCACTCCCTTCTCAGCATGACACAGGTGTGCAGATCTCCCTCCCTGGTGTTCAACCCCACCTTACCAACGCTGGCTTCTGTCTCTGAGCACCCCTGAGGCAGCACAAGCCCAGACTCACGCAGGCACCCACCAAAAGTGGGGTTTGCTGCCCCACACCACAACACGTAGCAATACCTGCTTTTGCTAATGGGTGCCCTTAAGGCACTGAGAAGACCATATTAATAGTAATTCATGTTGGGATGCTCTGAATCAGCAAGACACGAGAAAATGAAAATAGCAGCAGCTTTGCATCATTACAACTCTACCCCTTGTGGATTTTCTGCTAGTGGCAATATCCCTGAGCTGGCGTAGACTAAAATATTCTCCTCTTAATACCATTCTCCCTCTCTTCAACTCCTACACTCAAAGAAAGCTGAGTTTACTAAGTGGCACTACTGTCTCTTTTTAATGAATGCATGCAAAGCATATTTATATGAGCACCAGAGCTCAGAGGTTTAACAACAAGCTTTCTCCTTGTAGATCCCACACTCTACTCACCACTCGCACAGTTTATAATCAAGAGAACCTCATACTACAAGTGCAAGTCAGAACAACAGCAGAACAAAAATCCCTGCTTCATACTGCACTGGTTCTAACAACAATCTTCTCGCCACATCAGAAGATTAAACCTTGGGATAGCAGTCACTGCTAAAACACAAAGTAGCACCAGTGCTCCACAACTGCAGGAGCTTCACCCACTTTGGTGTAACACGTGTGAGGGTCCCTCTGTCAGGCAGTGAGATGCTTAACCTTGTTTATCTGTGAGTGCAAAGCACCGTTCCCCATCCAGCAGAGTCACTCTGACCTCTGTGTGGAACCTCAGTTCTCCCCATGCAGCATAACAATGCTGCTTTGTGCAGCCCGTGTAAGGCCATGGGAGTCAGGATTTACTGCTCCGGCAATTTAATAATAACCTTCATCCTTTCTGGCTTATCCAGTTCGCATTCTGAAACAAAATATATAAAATGCCAGAACTTTTCCATTGCTTCTTCTCTCTGTTAACTGATCCTCATTATCACTCACTTTGCAAAGGTTTCTTTAGACTACAAACGCAGGGAGGAAAACTCCAGAAAAAAAGTGCTTGTTCTGCTGACACAAAGTGAAGGATATAGCTTTAAAAGCTTTCACTGAAATGCCTTTTTGTGCACCACGCAAGAAAAAACAGCTATACTTAACATCCTAAATATTTCTGTGCCCACATTCAAACTAGAGAAAGTAAAGGTTACAAACCTTCTAACATCTGAAAAACTATATTAGAGTAATAATTTTCTAACCTTTATTTATTGCAGGTGAAGGCCTGATGGGCATTTAACTGGCATCTACAAACAGCTGAAGCAGTGGCTCTGAACTGCACAGGCCATAACACGGGAAAGGTGATAACACACAGGAGCAGGGTGAATATTACTGATTTGTTCCTGAAATGAGCTGAAAATCTATGATCCAATGAAATCAGCAGAAAGCTGCTTGAGCATTCTAGGGCCCAAGTTGTAAATCTGAGCACTGAACACAAAATCTCTTTTTTTTCCCCTTATTTTTTTCCCCTGGGGGTTGCTTGCTTGCCCAGGAGCGGCACTATGAGTGTGCACGGGGGCAGCTCGGGGAGCTGCCTTGGCAAGCAGCACTCAGCCTGGCCACGTTGGCTTTTGGGGGCTTCTGGGAACCACTCCTTTCACTTTCAGTCCCTTGTGGTTTCACACCTCGACCCCACAAGCTCGCTTTGAACTTTAGGTTCAAATGAATGAAAAATCACAACAGTCAAAACCATTGCTCACTGTGGGGGAACTAAGCCTGACTGCGTAACAGATGGTTTTAAACAACAACAACAAAAAATTAATCTCATCTTTTCAGTTAAAATTTCCTCATGAAATTTCTGGTTTTCCTTCTGCTATGAAAACAGAACATTGCTACTCCTGCCTTAGCTTCAATTTGACAGTCTCTTAATAGCACTCTGTATTTCCCTGTGCTGGATTCTAAGTGTAACCATTGAGTTTCCTATCATGGCTCTTCAAATGGGCTCAGGTAGGACACACAATTTCAGTAAGATTGTTTCTTAATTACATAAAACTATAAATAGCATTCCTGCTCTGGACTTGCAGGCAAATCTAAATCAACATTATGCTAGGTCAGTGATTATGTTGCTTGTGCTTGATATTTATATCTGTAGCAGTGAGACAGGGAAAGGAATTACATTTATAAGTAATTAACCAGTTTAATGAACATCAGTCAAGGGAAGGAACTCAAGTTTAAATTCAAGTCTATGCTTAGCTTCTAATGCCAGAAGAAACTGTGTACATTTGGTTTTCCTAGCAAAGTACACAGGCAATGACTGATAACACCCATTTATTCTATCTCAGCTTGCTATGCAAGTATTTGCCTAGGACTTAACCCTATTGAATTCCAAGTAGTTTTAGAGTTTTACTGTAGGGAAGTTTTTAACCTCTCTCACAGACAGTCCTATTCCAGCACTCTTAATGCTGCTTTGATAACAGTAAAGCATTGGGCTGCTTGTTTCGTGTAGTTCAGAATAACAAAGCACTTCAGCAGGCTGTGAGTGAGCTCTAACCAGCTCTAACTGGAGCCTGATATCTTGCATACTTGTATTTCTGCATCTGATCAACACATTCAGCTTGGGGACTGCACGGAAAAAGATCAGTCACTTGAATATATAAAATGCCACAGGACATGAAACCAATCATCTTCAGACAAAAAACCAAAAAATTCTGTTCACAAAATAAACTCCTGAACCAAAACCCAGGCAGGCAGCTACGTCTTTGCTAAACTGTGAAACTCTGACTTCTGAAGAATCACAACCTCCTCCTCTATATAGTTGCCATTGGAGAATTTGTTCCAGCCTTTGCATTCAATATACACTTGCCACATATTGATTTTTTTTTTCCTTCAAAGCTAATCTTTTGACTTTCCAACTGCAAAGAAGAAATATTGTCAGACTGATTATGAGGAAGCTCACTAACAGTTCACGCATTTGATGCCCTGGCTATAATGTTGTACAAATCTAATGTCATAAGTCCTGGATCATGTACAAATATAGAAAACAGCATCAAAGATGTAGCTTTTCCCTGGGTATTGGTCTTTCAGCTTGCAGAAGACTCGTTCATTTCAAAACATGCTGGAATAACTGACTGGCTGCACTGTATCCCATAAATGCCCTTATATACAAGTCTTCGTATGACATTATTCCATGTCTTGAAACATTTTTAAAGTTTTATTATAGTGTTTGACACCAACAAGGCAATTAGAGAGACCTGAGACCATGTACTGGTCAGACAACTGACACCAGAAGCACTTTGTAAAAGTCAATGGCTGTCTTGGGTTTGCAGGCCAAGGGTAAGTGTATGTCCATAGACACACTTTTTCATTTTTATAACCATTGCTAAGGCTTTAAGGAAAAGCCCATATTCCCTAAATCAGCTTAAATCACTGGTTTCTGATATAAATAACAATGGGGGAGAGAAAGAATGGAGACAATCACAGAATGGTTTGGTCTGAAGATCATCTCGTTCCAAAGCAGTGATGCCACTCACTAGATCAGGTCTGACAATAATATGAGTAGAGGAGTGAATTTTCCCCCAAACAAGCAAAAGTCTAATAAAAAAACAAACACATCATTGTATTTTAATAAAGCCTTTCTCCAAAGATATCAAAAAGCAGTTGAAAAGTACCAAATGTGTCCAAGACTGCCATGAAAAGTGCCAGGGGCCATGGAGAAGAAAACCACAACTATAACTTTCACCCAGAGCAGCAGAGTCATTGCTGAAGGTCCAGCGACAGATCCCTCACATCCAGCCAGGCTGTAACAGACATTTTGGAACTGACACCCACAGAAAAGCAGGAGGGAGGATTTCATACATGTCTTATTGCGCACGAGCAGGCAGAAACAGGCATTTTCCAGACCTCTCAGTACGTGCAGGAGCTATCTGTAATCAATGCTACCGCCACACGCAGCTGAGCTGGCTTTTGGTGGATGACATATGTTCCTAATTTGTTTCCTGCATAACCAGAAGGTGTGTTTACTGCTATGAAATCAAGTTAGCATTTACAAAGCATAATTATCTTTAAAAAATGACTTTGCCATAACTTTCAGCAAACTCAGAATAGACTGGAAAAGAAACAAGGACTGCTGTAGCTTATTAAAGTTAACATTTTATTGAGCAGGTGGAAACAGGAGTCAGCTGTCTGTTCTTAGTTTCTTTCCTCTCTGACCTCTCCTGGGAAGGGATGTATTCTGAGTAACACATGAGTAACACATTTATTCTGATATTTTGGTGTCTTGTTGGGTTTTTTTCCTGGTATAATTCTGGTTAAAGGTTTTGATTCACAATAGTTGAGATCAAAAACAGAAACGTAGGTGTCCTACAGGCTACAAAACTGCCCTGCTTAGTTTTCTAGCCAAAGTTTATAAAATCAAGCTGAGACTGAAGCATCTCATAACTGCAAGACATTAAATGTGAAATTAAGTGACAGATAAGTAATTTAACAAAACAATCTCAGCCACGAGAGTTTATTCACCTCTGCTTTTCAGAGTCACATCTCCCTATAATTTATGGCATGCATATTTTCACAATTTGAAGAAACACTTACATTAGTTTAATCAAACACTTTCAGAGTGCTTGGTTCATTACTTGTGTGGCACTATATCAATTGCACTTTACTTACTTTCCTAATCAAAGAGTATCTGAATTCTTTGGACCGGACAAATGGATATAGATTTTACAGGAACCCAACAAACTAAATGCATATGCATTATTTTAACTCTGAAGCATTTATATTCCCTCATAGCTCTGATTTCTAATCCAACTGGCTAATATTATTCACTGAAAAATCATAGTACAGTAATTTAAAGGGATAATAAACACATAACACAATAAATTGTAACATTCTAAGCTCTTGCCATGCCAATAAAGCTGTGATTCAGTCAAATTCAACCATGAGTGTGGAAGTAAGCCATCCCCAGTCATCAAAACGAAAAAAATCCTATCAAGGCCCATTGATTACAATGGGATTTAAATACAAGTTTAGGTTCTGGATGGATTAAAGGTAAGCACACTCCTGAACCAGAGCCCAAGGACATACACACTAAAGGATTCCAAATCCCCAATGTCACTTCAACTATTTAAAGTTCTTTCAGTGAAATCTTGTCATTTCCCTGTGCACAAATCCTTTGTGCCCAACACCCATGGCAAAGGGTGGCAGATTATGTCAGTGCTTCACTTCTGCTCCAGGCTTTCCTAGTGCTTTATCTTGTCAATAGCCTACAGTTATATATCACAACATTCATTTTATGTTTTATTACCCTACCTAACTAGCACTATGCTGCAGGATCAGAAAACCTTTACAACTGCCATTAAGTTTGTCTAGACAGAGGGGGTTTTTTCCTTAATTCTTTTCACTACAGAATATCCTTTATTTTCCTGTAATGACATCAGTTCACTTTAGAAGGACACTCGTGCACACTGGGGTTGACACATATCACACAGAAACTATTGGAGAAATTCTTGCTGACTGAGGCTTGTTTAGATACAGTTGTAAGACATGAAAACACAGTTCTTAAAACTTTTTTTCCTCTTTCTTTCCAGTATTCAGTGATAATCTCTGGAGTACTGCAGCTAGCTAAGCCAGAATCTGCTCTGTATCCTAAATCCAAGCTCAGAGCTTGTCGTGCACCAAGCAGGAGACACCAGAAGTGAGACAGACAGGGGTGTTGTCCTTTGAGCCACAAGTCCTTTCCAAATCTGCTGTGTGGGAGAACTACGTGACAACATCCATCGGACTAATGCCAAAAGGATTTCCCAAGGTGGGCTCTGTACAATTGCTTAGGCAGTTACTAGTATTTTGCACCCAAATATGAAAAAAAAATTAAACATTTTCAGAACATTTTTGGTTCATATACCAAACCGGTCTTTTTAAAAAGGCTCTAACAAGGGGAAAAGCAGCAGAAATTGAAGCTATTTAACCATATATTTTAGCTTCAGAATATTTTGCACTTTTAGCATTTTTTAAAACATGCACAGCCCCGTGTCAGAGCTATTTTTCACATACACCAGCAAATATGTTTTTGAAGAAAACACAAGAAACAAGGGGTGGGAGGAGGCTGGGCAGACTTTACCCCAGTATTAAATATTAGTATTAGTTAATGAATTACTGAACATCAATATTAAATAAAACCAGTATTTGTTTTGTAGCTTCAAGTGGCAGCTTTTATCTTAATATCACAATTTTATGTGTCATTTAGAAGCTTTATTGTTTCAATAGCAAAGCTAAAGAGGTTAATTCCTCTTTAACAAGGGGCTCTCCCCCTTTTTTCCCTTTCCCCCTCCCCCTCCTTTTTGGCTCGGCCTAAATTTCTAACACTACCTTATGAAATGTAGTATACAGCTTTTAATTGTGCCCAGAGGCAGTACAACTTCAGAGAGGGTTTGGAGCAACTGGCAGAGGATTTGCAGAACAGCTGTGTTCCGGGAACATGTGCGAGAGCCCCGTCAGCACCTGCACCCACGCCGCGCTCCCGCCCCGCTCCCCGCACGCTCCACATCTGGGATTAATCACCCCTTTTAAAGGAATTAATACTCTTAACGTTTTTATTTTATTATACCTGCAGGAACATGATGCTATATTAAAATCCGCAGCTTATAAGTAGTATTTTGTTCGGGCCAGAGTTACTGGGGGGAATAAAACCTCCCTGCGCTTTGCCAAGAATGAATTGTTTTAATATCCCAACATTCAATATTATTTATTATTAAAGTCGAGCGCTGCTTTGGTGAGGAACTGGCTTTCTCAAGCTTTAACCTACTTTTCCCCACTGAACTCTACCTTACAGTTCCAACACTTGCTGGAAACAAGCCCCCATAGTTCCTCCCCCCCATCACCATTTTCTCAGTGCACAGTATTCTTGCTGGAAGATCTTAAAAAGAAAAAAAAAAAAAATCCTTTAAAAATGCGATATTATTTAAATGTCATTCAATTCCAACAGCGGTATTTGCTTACAGAGTTCACACAGCACAGAACTCTATTCATGCATGAGTTATGCCACATTAACCATTTACGATAGATTTTCATGTTAATTCTACAGGGGAGGAATCATATTAGATTTGCCCATTTTGTGTAACTTATAATGCAATTCAGCAACATGAGTCCTGCTCATTATAATGGTGGGGACTAGAGAGGAAAGCTGAAAAGAACAGGAGGGAAATCAGCCCTGGTATTAATTCATTAAAACACAGACATTTCCCAAAAGTCAGACACCTGAGTGAACACTTCTGAGGTCAAGCCACAAAGACCTGACACTATTGCTGATATTTTGGAGTGCACTAGAATTCAGTTTTATGAGTGTCTCTGAATCCACAATTTATTCCAAAATCTGACAGACAATTAATAAGCAGTAGAAAAATACACTGCTAATACTTTCTGCATTATTCTGTAGAGCCAAAAAGACATAGTATTGAACCTCGGTTAGAGACACAGTGAGTATGACAGGGTTTTGTCCTGTAATACACCATTTATCCAAGAATTGGAACCGAAATATTTATCCCTCCAAACCCTTGTGTAAATACCATCCCAGATTTCTCAATGCATATTTACTTAATTTCAAAACTTAGTCTGAAAATTAAGCAAATAAGTACAGCATCCAAAACTGGGGCATTTTGCCTTAGGAATAATTTTCCCAGTGATATCTACGACATAGTCCATTTGTATCTCATAATTCAGTTGCTTAACCTTGTTCTACAGAGCTGGAACTGCTCAGCAGCAAAATGGCTCTGAAGCCAAAACCATATTGGTCACAGCCACTCTTGGACTAATTTTTCTTGTAATTGTGAACCTCAGCAGCCTCCTGGTCCCATTTATCTGTGCTGGGTACCTTCCTCCTGATGCAGACAGACTGCAGCACAAGACTAATTACATTTTTGGCTTTCTATGCTCAATATCTTTACCACCTTTGCTCAGTTGTTCTTTCAAGCAGATTTTTCTACTTCTGTCAGAGTGCACAACATATTTGTAGTGACTGTGGCCTAAAAAAACCTGAGTACTTAATGAAATATATTAAATTAAATACCTATTTTGAGAATTACCATGCTTTGCCTGAATATTATGCACATTACATATTTTAACAGGGAAGGGGGGGGAAAGACAAATCCTGTTGCTCCAGCCCAAGTTGGCAGAGCAGCCTTCCTGACTCATCGAATTTCTCACTCCCCCTCACCTTAGGAACAACCCTCAGGAAAAATCCACTCAACTGCTCAGGATCCCACAGCACCTTTTGTTGGGACTTTTCCCTTCTTACAGATGTGTTGAATATATGTTTTTAAATTTAATTGTTATGTTTTTACCATCCTAAGATGGTTTTGTTGCAAGGGCATGACAGATGTGTGTTAGTCTGTGCCTCAGTTAGCTCCTGTCACCCTGATTTTAATGGACCTGAACAAGTTCATACGCCACTATCTAACTCACTGAGAAATCATGATCAGGCTGATTTATGGAACGGGCAAATCCACACCTCACACTGAACCTGCAGCACAGGCTTAGTGAAAATGGAAACACATTCAAGTATTGCTGCCCACACAAGCCAAGCTAGTGGAGAAAAAAAGAAGATTCATTTAAATCAGTAAAGCAAAGGCACAGTTGCACAATTTTGGTTTTGGAGCCAAAGGACACTGCTTGTCCTAAGACGTAATTCCCTCTCTGTTAGCAGGAAACAAAAACTGATGGGCAGAGGTTGGGACTGGCTGAGTACAATTTTAATACTGATGACTGGGGATGGGGACAAGGGGTGAACAGAAGCACAAACAAAGCATTCCTCTTTTCCCCAGATTCTGAGATATAATGGGGAGGTATTTGTGGTTTTTTTTTTTTCTTTGACTGCTGCTGGGATGCTCAGGGAGGGAGCTGGCCCTGCTCTGAGCAGGAGGGGGGATGAGGTGACCTCCAGAGGTCCCCACCAGTATAAATTTTTCTATGACTCTAATCAAAACCCTCAAGAGATGCTGAATCTGGCAATGCCCAACATACCCAGGAAATGTAAAATTAGAACTGATTACCAAGACGTTTGTAAACCAGAAGCCTCTGATGCCATTAAATGGTCATCTAATATTGGACGGAAGCCTTTGCTGCCTGAAAAATGTTGGATGAAGCAGACTAATTGCAAAACACTTTTTGCTGCACTGCCAGCTTTTCCCTATGGAAAATAAAATTGCAGAGATCTTGGGAACTGGTAAATTTGCCAAGCTGGAAGTCAGGTTATGAATTTAGATTTTTTTTTTTTTTTAATATATCAGTAATTATATGGAGAATTAAGAAGTAATTAGATGGCAAGTTGAGAAGTAAAACTACATGTCAGAACTCCAGGAGTAGATTACAAAAGAAGCACTAAAGTGATGTAGGAGCCTGTATCTTGCTACTAAAAATAAGGGCCCTGGTCCTCAAGGCATTAAAATAGCCCTGCACTAGGGATTTATGCCAGTGTAACAAAATTGTCTTTGGACATCATTCTTTTGAAATATCTCTACAATCAAAAATCCCAATATGTACAAACAAACATCCTGGGGAAAAATTCTTGTAGACTAAAGGAACTTCCTAAAGTTCTTTTTTTTATCATTAGACACTGTATCTAAAGCAAAAGTGCCAGACCTGTAAATTATTGCAGCTCAGCAGCCTAAGTCACGCTTCAAAACAAGTTATTTTTGTGCTTTAAGATATTTTACCAAAGAGCAAGATGAATTGCTTAATTGCTTAATAAAACACTTTTTAAAACCCAAGAAGATCCAGATATACACATATTATTTGTTTCCCTCCAGGGAAGATCCAACAGGAACAAGTGAGCTCCACAACACCTAAGAGAAGTGAAAGATTTGAAAAGGCCAAACTACAATTTTTCCACAGTTTCCAGTCTAATCTCCAAGGTGTTTATTACACTTTTTTACTACTTAAAAGTAACAACAATTTTAATAATAGTCCAGCAGCCTCCATTTTCTATTTGACAGAAGATAGAGTCACTCTTGATGAGAAAACGCATTTATTCTGGGACTAGTCGTGGTCAGATTTACTCAGTGTTAATGAAGACCCTGCTTCAAGCCATAGGTTTATGGAAAAAACAAAAGTGAAAAAAAAAAAGGCTGGAGAAGGTTGACAGTGTAAAAATTTAACTTCTGGTTTAAAATCAGTGGCAGAGCCCCATGTCCTGGGTGTTATTCATTTGTCAACAGTTCCCAATCTCCCAAAAGCTCTGTAGCTGCCCTGGATGGGGCAGGCACAGCAGCTCAGAGAACTGTGAGGAGCCCGTGTTCAGTCCTGACTCAGGTGTTTCTCGCTCTATCCTAAAGGGAAGATGCTGCTTCATCACAATTTTCCCCTTATACAATAAATGTTATTTTTCCAATCTGATGTATTTGTCAGTGGTTTAGATTCTGCCTTGCCTGACCTTGTAATTACAGCAAGTACAGGTGCCATTTATTTGTGCAATGCTCGTGCTCCTGGATGTCTGGTAATGTGTGCTCCAGAACCATCTCATAACTCCATGATTTTCTCACTCTACAAAAATAATTTTACGAACACTCACCCTCTTCATGATTGTCGCAATTTCTGCCAGAGAGAGCCCAGGGCTGGTAAAGTGCCAAGCAGGGCTTAAACACACTCAAGAGCTTCAAAGAGAAATGCACACAATGCTATTGATGTCAGCCTCTCAGTTTAATACATGCTTAAATTCACAGCATTAAAAATAACCAATCAAGGGGTTTTCTTTGCCATCTCCACTCTAAGAGTGAGCCTGAAATCTGTGTTAAAAAAGAACGCTAAAACTATTTCTTCTGCAGGGTGTTCAGTACCCTCAAACTCTCAACATGATTTTCATTAGAGGGCAAAATGTTTGGAAAATTGTGATATGAAGCCCATAAATCTGAAGACGAATAATGAAAATGAAACTTCCCATGAAATGCCCCAGTGTTCATTTTATTTAACATTCTCCATTGGTGAAAATAAATTAAGAATGAACAAGACTTGTTTATGCCTGCCTTACACCATTCTCTGTGTTTTAATAGCAACTGAATATTAATTTATCAGGATCCCATAAATTATAATTAGCCAGGAGGATTAACAACATAAATCCTTGAGTTCAAAACCAACCTGGCCTGCTCCCTCTTCCCTTAGCCCTAAAGTGAAAAAGAGCCATAAAACCCATCACCGCAGTTTGATCCATTAAACTCATGAGACGCTCTTATTTCAGCTGAGCTACTGGAGGTAGAGGCTTTGCAAAATCAGTTTTAAAGTTACAGCAGCCTTCCTGGAAGTGAGAAACAGCGTGCACAGGGAAAGGCCCAGCCTGAACATGGGAGATGACTCTTGCTCTTTCCACTGCATCACCAGCTGACATCAGGGAGGCTTCTCAGTATGCAGGAAATGGGGCAAAAGATCCTACTAGTAAAATAGGTGAGGCATAGAGGTATCACTTCCTAAGCACACCTTTGCCAAGATAAAAGGAAAATCTAACTGAAGTGGCCACGTTTCACTGGACTGAGTAGCAGGAAGGATGTGCTGCGGATGGAGCAGATGCTCTGGGATCAGGAATTCCCCCTTTCACTGCAGTTCAATATCCTCAAGTATCAGCTGAGGGCAAAACAAGTACCATCCCCACGGAGCTGTAAATCAGCCAGGGCGTTGTACTGGTACTCATTATCCCGAACAATTTAAAGGCGCTTTGGCAGCAACGCGCAACCCATTTGTACATGTAACCAGGAACTTCCTCACAAACACCAACTTGAAAACCCACTTCCTTCCCCGTCACTTCTGAAAGATTTGCATGACAGATGTGAAACGCTGAAAGCTGAAACCCATCGGTCCCACCTGAACGCTCAGGTAGCGCTGAGAGAGGCTGGAGCTGCTCAGCTGCAGCTGGGAGAGCGAGCCCACAGCAACGCACAGCAAGGTGCATCTTGACTTCCAAGAGGACATTTTAAATTGAAATATCTGCTAGTTCAATATATTAGGTAAACAACATAAAGAGAAGTTTCTGCCAGGGTTTATTTTTGGTACCAGACTGCTCTGCAAGGGTCAGATAGCCATGTGAGCCACCCAAAGAAAACCTTTAACAGGCATAAAAATTTATCTTAAGCTCTCTTTTTTTTTTTTTTTTTTTTTTTTTAATTTGTTGCTTGAAAGAGTTTAGAAGCTTTTGAAGACACCAATCCTTTACTATCATGGTAGCAGTGCTGCACACAGGGAGTAGGGATTATGGAGCAGAGCCAAAGCCACGTGGCTGCACCTACAGCACACACAGGAGCTGCACTCCTGCCCAAAGAGCCTGCAGCCACCAGGTCACCCCTGTGGAGTGAATAAGCACATTTCAAAACCAGGAAAGCAATGTTGTCAAAAGCAGAAAAATACTAAATACAAACCTGAGGGTGATGAGGCCCTGGCACAGGGTGCCCAGAGAAGCTGTGGATGCCCAGATGCTGGGAGTGGTCAGAGCCACACTGGATGGGGCTCTGAGCAACCCGCTCCAGTGGAAACTGTCCACGGCAGAGGGATGGAACAAGGTAATCTTTAAGGTCCCTTCTGACCCAAACTGTTCTATAACTGAAACAGAAAAGCCCCACAGGAGGAACTATCACTTTGCTCCCCTCTACCTGAGCAAGAGCATTACAAAAAGACTTTTCTTGCATCATCACTGGAGGGCATCCCCTGATGCATCCACAGTCTGCTGCCCTTCCTAATCTCAGGAACCTGTAAGGGACATTCATGTGTCATCTAGGCTTTGGCTGGCCAAATTCCCTGATGGTCAGTGGAAATGACCCTTCTCCCTCCCTGGCAGCTGGAGCTGATGTCCTCCACTCTTCCCTTCCTGGCCTCAGAAACCCAGAGAAAAAAAGAATCACTGAGTGAGCAGAGAGGAATTGCAATGGACACCTATGACAGCCCATGTCTCTGAGAGGTGGGTTTAGGGACAGCTAGGGGTGGTAAGCCTCAAAACCAGAGCCTGGCTCTGCTCAGTAGCCCTGATGTGAACAGGTTACTTCTCAGGTTTTACTCTGTTCACACCACACAGATCTCCCAAGCTGCGGAAAACCCGTGACCTGAACCTGCAGAACAAATCTCTCACAATACTGTTGACTGAGGCTATTTTTTCCTCCTCATGATTAATGTTTCAGGGTCTGACAAAATACAGGGGCAGCATTTTTTGAGCTTGATATCAGTTATCCAGGGAAAGGCTGCAGCAGGCACACACACAGTAGGAGCAGATAAGGGGGCTCAGATCAGCATGTGATATACCTGCGTGCACCAGATGAGCTGAACATGACACGGCGTACTTCTGCTCACTTCACACAGCTGATATTTATCACAGCTCCTTTCAAATGCTTATCTCCATCCTTTGGAGTTCACTCATAGCATGAACAAGGTGAACTCCCAGGTGGAACGAGGGCCCAGATGTGGCAGGGGAGGTTTCCATTCAGTAAAACCAGGATATCACCTGGTTCAGAGAGATAGGGGATACACAGCTCAGCAAAACGTGTTTCTTGCAGGACTCTTATATCTGCAAGTAGTATAAATGCACTTAGTATGAGATACATAAACAAAGGAAAACAACAAACCCTTTTCTTATGCATACACACATTATATATAGATGCATATATATCTCTTATATATATATATATACATGCACAAACACACAAAACACTGCCTGACTCCTCTATTTGTCTTTAACACTAAAGGTAGAGTAGAGCAAACCAGCTTTCATCTTTCCTATTCCTCCTTCCTTCTCAATAAGAGAAATGAGACCTACTAATTTAGACAGCTAAGCTTAGTCGTCCTTACTAAGCACCAAAGTGAATGATTTGACTAAGATTATGCAGCCAAGGGGTTATGCACCTCTCTGATCAAAAGAAAACACAGCTGGAATATAAAGTATTTGTCCCCTTGTATTTAAGAGGGGGTGGGAAGGAAATTGGATTGCATAAAAGAAGAGAAAGAAAAATTGTTAGGCATAAATGCAAACAGCTTTGCAAGTAGGGAATGGAAATAAGTATCTTCTTAAAAAAAAAAAAAAAAAAAAAAAAATCACTGCAGCGTATTGTAAAGGAAGCTCCTGCATTCATTCCATGAGGGAATAGGAAAGTGCACTCTCTGTACAAGGCTGCAGAAGACGGAAAGCTCTGTAAGCCTATCCCAAGTCCCTTAATTATTTTAATTGCAGCAGTGTGATGCCAAGGTGCTGAATTACCCCCTCAGGCTCTGGCTGCTTAGCCAGGAGGTACTGAATTAAACTGTCAGAACATGCAGAAAAATTGCAATGGTGCCTGTCAACGGTATTTGTTAAGAGACACGGGTGAGGCCAGTGACTTGTATAGAAAAAGAGCTGCCAATGCAAAGTCGTCAAAGCACAGCACTGGAACTAATGGGGTATTCAGAGGTCTTGTTCTACTTCATTGGTTAAAGCCAACAAAACTCCTGTAATATTTGGGGCGGTTTGCTATTTATGGCTATGGTAATAAAGGCCAGTTAAAGCTGCAAAGCCAGCCACAGTTAGTGGTCCCCACTGCTTCGGTTCTAAATGGCTGAGGGGGCATTATTCCATCCCAACCTCTGTTTCTAAAAGGGAGGAAAAAATTATAAAAAGAATTGGGAATTTAAAAATATGAAAAATTAAATGCAGAGTGGGCCACAGTTTTACAATGCACTGTTCCAGTTAAAAATAGCTACATTTTGGATGCCTTACCCAGATGATTTTGTATTCAGTTATGTCTTAGCTGCAAAGGACTGGCACACAGCTGGCAATGTGGCCCAGGTTTAGCATCCTCTCTTCTTGACACGTGGCAGTTTCCTTCCAGAGACACTTACCAAAGCCCAAGGTGTGTTTGATACCAAAATCTACTTTGTAACTTCTAAACCCACGCAAGGGCAGATAGCGATCAAAGCCACCTGAAGAAGTCCTATTTGCTGTGGCTCTGCATGGCCCCCTTGCAGCTATTTTTAGGAGTAAAATCCTGTGCTTGTGAAATTGAAAGGCAGATAACAATGGCTGGAGCCAGCGCGTGGGCAGGTGCCATGCAAACACCCCGCAGCTCAACACTCGTGCGTTGGCTCCGACTGCCCCCCACAACGCTTTGGTTCTCTCTGCGGAGGATAAACCCAGTTGGATTTTGGGATGGCCGCTGGCTCCTGCAGAGGGGCACAGAGAGCTGAAAGCCAGGTGAAAGCCATAAATGGTTTATGCTTAGTGGGCTGGCAAAAGGCTGAATACACGGGTCCATGGGATTTTTAGAAACCAAACTTCTCAGCCCTTCAATCCTTGACGAGCTGAGCACGGCCCTTCCAGAGGCTGAAGAGCAGCAATGGTACACAGAAAAGGAGAATCTTTTTTGTGTTTGCCAAAGCAAACATTTTAGTATAGCAGGGAAGTGGAGATAGAGAAAATGAGCATTTTTTCACAGTAGGTGCTTGTCCCCATCACCAACCATTCCAACAGCTCTCTGCCCAGAGCTGCATCCCAGTTTTCCAGTCTTCCACTTCTAAAGAGCTTTTAGAAGTGCTACATGTCCCACCCAGCTTCTCTGCTGCAGTATCTCCCAGCTCAGCATGCTTACTGGGATTCTTCCTTAACAGGTCTGCATTGCCATAATCCTATATTCACTTAATGTGGCTTTTACTAAGAACAAAAGTTCAAGAGAGGTTAAGGATCCGTTACTGTACATTTTTAACTAGCTAATTTACATATTAAATAGCCTGTATTTATTTTATTAAAACCAGGTCACTATATTCAGCAGACTGAATTATATGAGATATCACATGGATTTCACTAGAATTGTTCAGTAATTATTTTTTCCCATACATGATATATAGTTATTAGCTATATTTCTAAAACAAAACTGTGCATGTTCTCTTAAAGAAACTGAAACCTTTGCTGCAATAAAGGCTTTACAACTGCAATGCTCTCTGAGCTGAAGGGTTCATTTCTGTAGTTCCTTTGGGATAAAATCCATACTACTCCTGGTACAGAGCACAGCGCACAGCCTGCAGGAGTTGTGGCTCAGGCCAGGTCACAAACGCTGTTTCTAAGCTGCATATGTAACAAAATAGTGTTGGCCATGCAAAGAGGCACCATCATGAACTCTTATCCCCTTCTTGCCATCTGGGAATTAAAGGACAATCTTCATTAACTTTAATTAAAGAAGTTGGTTCCTTTCAGATGAGGGTGACAATCCAGGTGTACATTAAGCAGCTCAACCCACGTATTTCCCCCAGCCTTACCCATGTCTCTGTTCCTTTGGCCCACAAATTTAACATCTTCAGTCACACACGCAGAGGAGAAGGCGAGATGATGACTCCATGGCTCTGAAGACCACACTCCACCTCCACCTCTCCAACTCAGCAGCTTCACCAGAGTCAATCATTAAGCCACTTTGATATTCTCTTGGCATGCAGTTTACCACAATTCCCAAGCCTGTCACTAACTTGGGTATCTGAGGAATGTGAGATACACGAGATGTGGGATATGGGAGCTGCACCCTCGGTTATCACGATCTCAATCACACAACCACATCTGGGAGAGTCCAACTGCTCTCCAGTTATCAAGTCTGAAAGGGTTTTATTCTCCTGCACTGAGGACAAGTGACAAAATGGGCATTTACAAATGGCTAAACTGCCCAAAGTTTCTAAAAGGCAAACCATACCTCGATTACCTCTTACTCAGAAAGTGCCTTTGAATAAATTTAAACACTTATGAGCAAGTTTTCAGCATTAGCACTCTTCCTTTCTTCTTGGGGTAGTGGTGGCACATTGTGAAATGCTTCTTCCATGTTCCTTGCCAACATCAAAACCTCTTCACGCTGCATTTTTGAATGTCATGTTCACAAGAACACGAGAGGATTTCTGGTTCTCAGTGGGAGAGTGTTATGTTTTTCCAAGTGCAAACAAAGGGTATTAAAACACCCGTAGTGCTCATTATACCACTGCAGCCCATCAGAAACAAAAGTACGGATTCAATTTTCCACCACATAATGACTATATCATGCACAGAACTGGATGAACTAATTTATTACTTAGGAAAAGTACTAATTGCTGGGCCCTTCTGCCTTTGGGTGCAGTGGCACATGCAGAGAAAGACCAGCTTTAGGGCCAGA
This sequence comes from Hirundo rustica, assembly GCF_015227805.2. Lineage (NCBI taxonomy): Eukaryota > Metazoa > Chordata > Aves > Passeriformes > Hirundinidae > Hirundo > Hirundo rustica. Next base: position 5,784,121 of record NC_053460.1, read on the forward strand.
TACAAAACAGATCTGTCATAAGGGATGATCGCTGTTATTCCATCAAATCTACCATTAACTCAGCATTAGCCACAAAGAGTAAACCAATGACGAGCATCAAGAATTCAGAGATTGTTCTGCAAGAATAGAAAAAAAGAAAAATAGTATTAACATTTCTTGGAATTCAATTAGTCTGAAGCCTTGCTTTCAGCGCCAAATGAGGAGCATTTTCTATTGAATGAGATTTGTTTTCCAGGGTAAAGAGGGCATTGTCTCTGATAGGATTAGAAATCAAAATAGCCGAGTTGGATTAGCCACCTAATGATTAACAAAACAAACACCTTTTTTTTTTTTTTTTGTGCTGAAGATGTGGAAATGTGGAGTGAAGGAGACTTCCTGGACCATCAAGTCTCATCATATCTGTGTTATCGAAGACATCACATCATATAACTCTTTTCACAAACATATCAATCTTATCATAATCTGCAGTAATTTCTACGATGATGTTTTCAGCATGATAGCATCAGCCATGTGGACAGAAAAAACAGCAAAATTTCCTTGATGCAAATTCTGTTTCATACGAAATTTGCAGTCATCGTACCACAGGATTTCTGGGAAGAAATGTCTTTGTTTCTTTCTGAAACAATGTTTGTAAATTTACAAAGCCTTATTTTTGTCAATGACATAACACAACGTGCAAAACATTGCCGAGAACTGGACAACTACATAAAACCCCCCGCTAAACTGCTAATTTAGCTTAATTTTATCGATTTAAAAAATAATATTGCATTTAATGTGAAGTTTATTGTTCTGGATGGTCTTACTGGAAGGCTGATGTGGCACTGAAGCCCTCCTATTCTTTCAACACTGCTGCTTCTCAAACCAATACTGAAGCTGAACAATCTTTTGTCTGAAGATCAAATTAGCACTTTCCTAAGGGTAGTGCAAGGCATTTGCATGAGTGTGAAAACTCAATCAGAAGTAAAGTTTGAGTGCTGGGCATTTATATCCTGGGCTTGCCAGAATAAAGCAGCATTAAGTTTCTCGCTAAGACTCAGATTTGCAAAGATATTTAGATGCAGATAAGGTGCTTAGTGGTGCATTCAAAAAAGCCTAGGACTTTTCTGCACTGATGATTCATTCTAATATACATTTCATTTACAAGTCAGCAGTACAATGTTGTGGTAGAAGTGATGTGGTAAAAAATAAAACACAAGAAAAAACAATAACTGAGGGTAGAAATCTGGGCATAACGAAGGCAACTGTGATAGTCCCAGTGGCTTTAATCCACACAAATCCATACAAATTCCTCCTTCTCAGTCTTCTGAAGATTTATTTTGCTAAAAGCAGAAAGCAATAGAAGAATTATTATATTTAATGACATGCCACAGGACAGCTGTGTTTAGAAGAAAGTCCCAGACTGATTCTCCTTCTCTCAGTTCTGTCTTTCAGAACTGAACCTATTGAAAAATGAACCTAAAAATTGATTCAAGGAGTTCTCTTTCTCTCCTGAAGTTTGATTCAAATTTACAGTCTTCATGTATTTCAGGCTGATTTGGTGAGACCATGGCATGCCTCAGCTCTGAAGCTGCTTCTTGTAGATTGCAGCTGTAGGGAGAAATACGTCTACATATGAAGCAAAGTGATGGAGTGAATTAAACTCCAAACACAGCCTCCAGCTAATTTTTTAATAATCTGAGCGCAAAACAGGGCCTTGAGGGTAGGCAGAGCTTTTCAGTAAACCAATCAGAACTGGGTTTTATTTAAACAACAGTAAAGTCGGTCCCAGAGAGCTCAGACACTTGTATACAAAGCAGCCGTGTCTCGCTGAGAGCCTGTACAGTAGCTCAGCATCTCAATTTCAATCACACTTCATTCCCTGCTGGTAGTTTTTGTCTGCAAACAAGCTGAATGTGAGCTGACAAGGGCCCCCAGAGCAAATAATACGAGCACTGGAGGAAGAAACTCACACGGACACGATGCTGACAGTTGTGCAGCCAATTCAAAGAGATTGCACAACAAGAACGCCGGCCCTCGGCTGGAGCTACACACCAGAGCGCCAACAAAGAGAGAGAACCTGATCCAAGCGGTTTCTCCTCCTGAACCACAGCTCACCTTGGCAGAGAGGGTGTGTTAGCCAGCACAAGGCAAGGCCTCGGGTCTTCCTGTGAGGCCAGAGGAGGAGCAGGGCAGTTCTGTCAGCTTCTCTAAGCCAAGTTCTGCATCGCTCTGTCACGGGATTGCGCTGATGTGAACACATCCAGCCTGCACATCCTGCCCACTCTGCGGGCCTGCAGTGGATCTGTAGAGGTTGAGCTTACAAAGACTTTGAAAATCTGAGGTATTTCCAGTCTTTTACAGTACAGGAGCTGTGCAAGTGGCCACAGTTTCTTCCAGGGATGCTGGTTTCCCCTCAAGGATACCAGGATGTTTTTCTTCTCTGCTCCTCTTGCCCACATTTCCTTACACAGGAGTGTCCACAGGTGGGGAAAAGCTTCCAGAAGGGACCAAGATCACGATGCTACATCACACCAAGCAATACAATGTTCTCCCTTTCCAGGAAATCTAGGATGGACACGTATCAAGCTAAAAGAGGTGTTGGACTCACAGTGCTGCTCATGGCAGTATTTGAGATTCCAGCCCTGAGATCCGCACTGTGCTAATTGCACTCTTGAGTTGAACACACAAACTCAGCACAGCTTTAGAATGCGCATCCTTAACTCTGTAAAGCACTTTGAGGCAAAACCTGCTCAATAAATGGAAGCCACTAAAATGACCAACTACAGCTGTTAAAACAGACCCACCTAAATTGCTTGATGTGGAGAGGATAGATATTATTTCTTTGGAATCTCCAGTTTTCAATATCATTACCAGCTTTAAACAGGCTTTTAGTATGATCATATTCACTGGCAATGGCATCTCTCCCTTACAGAGGGAATGTGGCAACTAACTGGTATGAAACAGCTAGGGATTTACTGGAGAAAAAAAAAAACCCAAAAACACTATAGTGGGGTGGTTTTTTCAGAGAAAATAATAATCACTTTATTTACAGATAAATCCCAAAAAATAATTTGTGACCTTCAGATCCATTTATTGGACTACTGCTCATTACTAAATTTTTAATATGAGAAAAAGAAAATTAGGTTAGACAACAGCTTGTTGTTTTAGAGTTAATTTCTTGTAAGAGGTCTGATTTTAAAGTGTGTAGACAAAACCAGAATATATATATGTTCCTCTCATTTTCACTAAATGACATGTGACATACAGACACTGTCCTTGCAGATAAACATTTCTTTACTTTATGTCATTTTAAATACACTTCTGCAGCTAGCAACCTTAGCAGAGGAAAGGAACACAAGGCTTCATTCTGCACTTAGTCTGTACCTGCTAAAAATCAGTGTACAGATGCTGCCTTCGGAGATGAGCTAATATCCTCTCTACTTTGCCTCATTCAGCCAAACCAGAGTTTATAAAACAACAACTTTTTATGAGTTTTCCAGTAACATTAATTGTTGGTCACAAAACTTCAAAGAAAACCAGATATTTATAGCTCAATTCATGTTTCTCTCTCTCTTTTTTTTTTTTTTTTTTTTTTTTTTTTCCACACACTTTTACCACAACACTTTCCTACCCGGTTCCCATGAGCACACTGCAAACAGAGCTATACCCGCTTCCTGCTGTGGCAGCCTCCTTAACCACTTCACTCCTGGTGCTTCTGCTGCTTTTCTTTGCTTTTATTTTTCTTTTTTTTCTTTTTTTCCAGTATTCATGTCCTGTCATTGTTTTCCCCAGTGTGTCACACTCGCTTTTTTCCCACATTGCTTTATCATTCATCTCTGCTCTCTTCAGCCACCCGCACAGTCATTAAAATGGTATGGGAAAAAAAGTATATATACAAAAATATATAGACATATACAAACACACATCCCTGTGTGTATATATAGATCTATACACACAAACTACACTGGGAAAGCTCTTTATTCAAAGGAAAAAAAAAAAAAATCTCCTTTTCAGTAGAAAAATTACTTGCTAAATGAACTCATTTTTATAAACATGGAAGAGGGAGGTGGAACGTTCTCAGATACATATATTAAATATTTCCCTATTCCTCTGAAGAACTGATATTCATAACCACTTATTTATTACAATGTAATCAGCATATTGATTATATTAAGCAATCCCTGTAAATCTCTATAAGCTGAGGTTAACAATGGCTTTTCAAATGCCATTAACCATCACCTTGCAGCTTTCTCTCTATTATGTACCATAAAGTTAATCATGTGCAAGACAGTTTTTCCAAGAGAAAAATCTGCTATATAGCGCAATGATCACCTTGGTATTTTCCTAGAACAAAGAAAAGGTCTTTCTTAAATAGGAAAAAGTCTGTGCCATCAAAGAATGAGTGCTGGGCAAGATAATCATGGGTTTCCTGCAAAATTTCTCAGGTCATCTCATTAGAGCCCAAATCCTTCAGACCTTTCTTTCAGCATTAAAATCCCTGTGCCTGTGCTATCATGAAACAGTCTGAGACCTGTGATTCTGTAGCATGTGAGAGGCACTGGTGTGAGGCAGGTGCTGAATGAATGACTCTCACCCTTCCACCCTTCTCTAGCACAGCTGCCTCAAAGCAAGGTAGTCTTGGACAGGAACAGGAGGTTTCAACATTTGGAAACCAGAGCCACAGGATTTTCTCTCTTGGTTCCACCAAGGTGTGTCTGTGTGCGCCATGCCCAGGCAGCAGCCAAGCATGGAGGTCTTGGCACTCAGAGGGGTTAATTCCTTACACAATAATTCCTCCCACAAGAGGAAATGAGATACAGTGAGATATGCCACTGGCACGTGCAGGAGGAGGAGGCTGCTTATGTAAATGTGAAGATAGATCCATAAATCACACCATGTAAAGTCACTGGCCATACCTTACACAGCAATAACTCCTACAGAAGATCATTAACAGAGTCAACGATTGCATTACATACAGCATAACGCTGGTGTCATACTGAAAGAAATTCAGCCTGCCCATAACATATTTTTTCATTTGCTTACCAAATCAATATTTACCTCCCTCTGTGGTAAATTAGACAAATTTATTTAACATGGAAAAGTAACCATGTAGCATGATGCAGGAACCTAATATTAAGTCTGCATATGATATTCAGGAGTTCAAGCCCTGAGAAGCATTTCACAGGGAAAGCACTCAGAAAAACATTTCAATTGATCTTTCCTCCCCCCTCCAAGTCCCTTTGGCAAGTGATTTGAAACGTAGGTGCCAAATTAGGGTAGCTCTAAGGTTTCTATTACTATTTGGCACACAGAGGAGCCAGTGATTTAAGCCAATATGAGATGTCCATTAGCTGCAACAATGAATTCAAATGCTTAGAAGCCAGGCTATAAATCTATCCTTTTGGAAAGATTAACCACTGTTTGCCTAAAGTTAGAAACTCCACCTTTGAGGGGCAAATGCATCCCTCCTGCTGGTTCCTGCCCAGCCAAAAGCAGCCCAGGAGCTGCATCCCACAGGAGCAGCTGGCACAGGAAGCATAGAAAAAAAAACAGTTGGGAAATTCAGCCTTTGGACCCCAGCAATTCCAGAGGATTAACTGAGTGCAGAGAGAGGTCCGGGTGCCTCTCAGGTCCTCTAACTCCCCTATGCACCTCTGGGGCCACCCTGTCAGGAGACCTACCCAAAAACTTCTGGAGTCAGGGCAGTCTCTGCAGACAAATTATTACAGCAGAAAATCTCCAACAAATCCCTTTTCCCACCATCACAAAAGAAAAAAAAAAAAAAAAAATCCCCCAGAGCTTATGTCTTTCTAGTCTCAGGCCAAATGAGGCTTTTAATTCTGATTTTTGCTGAACTTGTGCACAAATAAACTCTATGCCACAGGAAATGGCAAAATGAAGCTGCTCTGTATCTACATTGTCCAAGGTGCCTGAAGTTCAGCAATCCAGGATGCTGGATACTGGGCAAATCTCATTGCTTATAGCTGAGGTGTGGTGTAGTGCTGCACCCTGTGCTAGAGATGGTAGAAAGTGAGAGGCAGTGATGGATAAACAGAACACTGGGTAAAAAAATCCAATATTTTGTCTTCCTGATGTACCTAGATTAACAATATGTCATTCAGTTATCCACTGGACAGCTACACCATAGACCACAGCAAAAACTAGCAAGGAGTATCAATTTATTGCCTCCATTCAAATTTTGTAGCAGGTTTTGGCAAGCAGCTAAAGCTACTAATATAGCACTTACTGTGTTGATGGCCCTAAAGTCATTTGTAATACCATAAAACAAATTTGTATGATATCCACAAATCAATTGCTCAATTTAGATGTTATTTCTTATACAAACAAGTAACTGTGGTCTTGGCAAAGAGATATGTCAGACCCAAAATGGAAAAAAAAAGGAGAAAAAGATAGAACTGCCTTCAGCAGCGGTCTTTCATCCTCTCTCCATCCTCCCACAAATTTCTTTTCCCAATGTCACTGAAAGAAGGTTCAAAAAGAGTTTTCAAAATGCTTTTCTGTTGGGTGGTGCAGGCGGGTCTGTGGATGTCATCAGCCTCGAGATATAGATGTTGGCAACTGCAGCAAATGCCAACACAGAGTAGGAAATGAAACAGAATTGCTCAGCCATGGAAAAAGAAGAAACCCTCAGCACAAGGCCAAGAACACACAACCACTTCCTCTGAGAAGCTGCCACTCTCCTGTTTATGTTAGAGCTAATGTTTGGGGCACCCTTACCTCAATAGCCACACTCACAGCAAATCTTTGAAGGCTCCAGAGGGGGAAAAAAAAAAAAAAAAGAAAAAAGGAAAACAAGGAAAATATAACTTTAAATGAAATCAGCTAAAACATTCTTTTGGAGACAATAATGGTTGTGCTGTCAATGCTCAGCTTCTAAATTTTTATTGCAGTGTATAAATGCAGGGGCTTGATCTCCTGATTTGCAAATGTGAAGGAAAGGGGCAGATACAAATGAGAGGTGGGTAAAAACACATCTCCCCTGCCCCACACAGGGACTGTGAAAACTCATGAGTGCACCGCTCACTGTTTCGATTGGAACGTTATTTGTCACGTTGTGAAGAAAAATGAGGGTGCAGGATTCCCAGGGCTGGAGAACAATGACATAACATCTTTCTACATCCACGCTTTACAATCCCTCCCCGTGCTTCTCTCACGTTCTCCCACCACAAAGTAGCTCACAAATGATGATGTTGTAGATGTGGTGTTTTATAGCAGCAGCGAGTGGTTAACCAACGTAAATCCCACAGAGAGAGCAAGGGTGGGCTCCTGGGGTGGGGCTTGTTTAGGGGTTAGTGCTTCTTTCTATGAAAATGCAAATCAAAAGCAACTGAAACCCACCCAATTTCTGTATGGAAGAGATTTACTGGCAGTTTACAAAAAAATATGAAAGGAAACATTGGTGATGTAAATACAAAAGAGCAGCAAAACCTCTGTGTTGGTGAGCAAATAACAACAGTCCTTTTGGCAATATTCTTACTGCGTTTCCAAAACTTACCCACTAAGAAGTTTTATACTCCTACACTTATTCTTAAAGAAGAAAAAAGACATAATTTGAAAAAAAATCACAATTTTAAATAAATGCATACGGCAAGCAGCAGCTATCCAACCCACTGCACAGAAACTTTGGAAAAACCCAAACCCCAAAGACCAAATACTGATGCATTTTCCTTCTACAATGACTGTGGTTTTCACAGGGACACTGAGTAAAGTGCCATCAGGTACTGTTTTTGATGAAGTCAAGCATAACCTTTAAGTTCTGAGCAGTATCTCCAATCAACATTGAATGATTTGGGGGGAACTCTAAGCTATGCATTTTTTTCTTTTAATTAATTTCTCAGCTGAAAGAGTTTGAAAATCTGATTAAACTTCTTGATCAGACTTGTTCATGCCATGGCAACAACAAAAAAGGGCATCCAAATTCCTCTGCACAAGAGTGATGTTATGGTAGCATCTGCAGAGCTCTCGGGCACTTAAAGGGTTGGTGAGAAAACAGGGTCAAAAACTGCTCCAAGCAGCCAGAAATAGGAATAAAATGCAACTAAATAGCTGACTAAAACAAAGAAGTGCTCTGAGATTTGGTCACATGAATGGACGGTTAGAGCCCAGAGAGAGCTGAGGGCAAGACTGCAGCCCCATGGCCACGAGACTCCTTCTTCCTGCTGGGGGGTTGGAAAATAATGACCAAGGAAAAGGCAGCAAGGAGGGAAAACTGCAAATGTAGGGAGAAACAGGAGTGGGCTGTTGGCATTGCAAGCTCAGCCCCCACATCCTGCTCAACCTGGGAGGAGAGCTGGGGTCAGTCCTGCCCCATCCCATCAACACAGGGGGCTCAGGCCTCTGTGGGGCAGGACAGAGATGGGGATGAGTTGGGAATGGGATTTGGTTAGGAGGGCCAGGAGAAAGATAGGAGTGGGTTGGGAATGGGATATGGTGAGCAGGGCCAGGCTCAGAGGGGCAGGACAAGCTCCTGCTGAGCACGGCTGTCCCAAGATGCTGACACAGGGAGAGGGTGGACTCTGAACTAGGGGGTTTTTTAGCTCCTAAATGGAAAGTTTTACACTTTATTAAATCTACTCTTGCAGTTATCTAAAAGCATTAACACGATTGTTAAAATTCACAGCTTCCAGTTACTAAAGAAATGTGATTGTTTTATCTGGATTTCTATTATAGGAATAAAACGTAACACTGTCTGGATAAAATGGCCCCAGAGTTTCATTAAAAAATAACAGCCTAATTCCCTAATATGAAGTTATTTTAAGTGTTTTATTAATATTGTCTTCTAAATGCACATAAGTGTGATCCCCCTTTAAGTGCAGTATCTTTAGGGCTAGTTGTAATTGTATTTTCCTTATCAGTTGCTTGTGCCTGCATTTCAAATATTCATTGCTTACTTCAGGCACTTCACTCAGACAAGAAAGAGTACAGTGAAAAACTACTTAATTTGGACACTATTTGAATATCAAACTTTTCAGTCCTTAATGCAATAGCTCTTGTCCCTATCAAGAATCTCAAAGTACCACTAACAAAATATCTAGGCTGCCTATTTATCCTGCCATAAGTTTCATCTGTTAAAACAAAACTATAAATAAAAATCAATGTGAAACATGAAAAGCCTGACACATGGAATGAAATCCTCATGCCAATCAAGTCCATAGCAAATTAAATTATGTGTAAAGGCTATGACTTGTCCCATCTAACTTCAGCATCTGCCAGGAATGCCTGGTTTCAGACCCTACATATCAGTGAGGACCTCAGTGGAAAAAAATAAAGACACTTCTGGTGGGAAATTTTCATTTTATTGGGTGCTGGCAGCAGTTTCCCTTGGCCAGAGGGTGCCAAGAAGCCCAGCTCTTACCTGAGGTTCATTGCCACCTAATACTGAAGTGGAGGTATTCAGGCTGGAGCACATCAGTTAAAGGAGAGAATCCCTCTGCTTTTATTTAACTTGTTTTAAAGGAGAAAATGGTGCGGTTTTTGAGGAGTAAGAAATGGCTTGAGGAATTCCTGATACACCTTTATCAATGACAAGGAAGGGAGAGAGCCAAGAAAAAATTCAGAGAGGCAATCAGTTCTTCCTTGGTGCTGGAAAGAGAGCAGAGCCAACAGCAGCACAAACTGCACATCTTCACAGCTTCCAAGCCTGGTCACAGGCATCACATTACATGATGCCTTTGAATTTGTCTTTGCAGGGTCACACATATACAGCTGGGAAACCACAGGAGGGTGTTGTGATAATTTTACAGCAAAATTATAAAATGGAGACGTGTAGTAAACATAATTTTTCTATCACTATCCAAATGCAGCTCTAATTAAACAATAATTTTCCCCAGTGACTCCTCTGTGAGCCCTGTTTTCCTGGAAAACTTTGTCCTCCTTATTGGAAACACAGTGAGTTGAAGAATCAGGGATTTTCTACCTTCTCCTCTATATAAGCTTTTCTGCATCTTGCTATTGTTTCAGATGGACCGAGTCACCTGAACACAGCTGTTGGGCTAAAAAGGGTTTTAAACCAAACTTTACTTTGTGAAGTTTTAGCCTTGGCCTTGCATAGTAAATTGATTGATTATTGCTGAGTAGGGTTTTCCCTTTCCGGAGAGAATCCCAAAATCAAATTTACCAGCAGAAGGTGGGAAAAGCAGAGCTCAGCATTCAGACAATGCACTGCTGTCATTTCTCTCAGGCACAGGCTCCTGCCAGCAGCATCTCCTTGCTCTGGATGCCACAGCACAGCTATGGTCACCTCCCCAGACTACCTGGAGCCCCTCAGGTGAATCCATATGCTGAAGCTGACTAGGGCATGCTTGTAGCATGCAATAGAATGGACAAGGCTAAAAATGTGGTTTAAGGGGAACATAAGAAAAAATTATTTCATGGCACCTCCCACCCATGCAGAAACTGATGTTATTTCATTGGCTGTATCCCATAGTCAGCGCTCTGCAACCAGAGGGACTCCCCAGCTTCCTGGTTAGCATCATCCAGCCCAAATCATTTCCTTTTAATCCTTCCTTTGAAATGACACCCATTATTGACACTTTTTTCCTAATGGTTTGCAGCATTTTCTAACAACTTTACAAATGTCAATCATGCTCCTTGCAGAAACCCTATTGATTTCCTCCCTTGCACCACATTTGGTCTACTTTAAAGATATCCCACATCACATTGTGTAGAACAGCTGCTGCTGCAGGACCTGTGCTGTGGGGCTCTACGTATTTCTCAAGAAGAACATAGACTCTCCTTCCATCGTGTGAGACTGCAAAGTCCACCCCTATCTCAAGGGCATTTGCAAGAACTATAAAGCATTCAGATCACAGATGATTTATTACGTGGGAGTGACATCAACACAAAAACCTCCTAACTTTATTCTATATGCAAGCTTCACAGAACAAGCTTTGTTGTGTGTTGCACGCTGGATTAAGGAAAACCCCAAGCACATACAGCACTTGACAAATTAGTGTCTGGAATTGGGGCTTCCCATGGCTGCTCTAAGAAACACACATTTTCCTTAATGAAAACGGGTACTTGATTTGTTATTAATTTTTCACATCCTTGGACAACAGCCAAAAATATTTCAGTGAGTATCTGTATGGTAATAGTCATAGCCAGAACTATTTCACACAGAGATAATTGCTGAGGAAGTTTCAAAACACTGGAAATTATCTTCTAACCTACGTCCAAACTTCTGTTTCTAACCCATATCTCAGCTATAAAAGCTGTTGTCTTTTTTTTTTTTTTCCTTTTTTTCCTTTTTTAACATACTTACTCATTTGCAGAATTCTTAGTGGAAAATTTTGTATTTAATCTGGCAAGAACAAAACCAAATTTCCTCCTGATGAAATTTGAAATGCTTCACAAATCTACGTTTAAAAATGTGATGTGAATGCATGTTGCTGCAATGAAAAATGCACCACCAGTGCTGAAATGCACAGTAATTTCTCAGATACATTCAGTATATTAAATAACATATTTTGCACATGGATTAATTTTGACAGATCATTTACCTCCAGTTTAAGAAGGAAACTAGAAGTACCCTTTTTTTAACAACCCTTCTTTTTTTTGTAATATAAACTTATCTACTGCTTGAAGTGAAAAGGAGCTCTCAAACCCCACATCAGCCTATTGAATGAGTATGGCCAAAAACCTATTAAGCATTTGTTCCACACCAGCCTGACCAAGTTAATTTTAAAGAGATTTTTTTTTCTTTTATGAGAATTAAATTCTCAACTTCCTTTTTATTTTTATTTTTTCTGAGATCAGTGCAATTTAAAATAAATGAGCTGCCAACCAGATCCTGGTGTTTATAATTGGATTCCCAGCAACTGTCACTAAAATGACAGCAAAACACTGCACAGGAAGATACAATGATCCACCGCACTGAAAGAGTTAAATTGACAACGTCTTCCCCCATTGCCAGTCCTTTAAGGAAAAGTAGAGGGGGTTTCTTTTGTCTGGAGAGGAAACTGTCACTTTGTGTTTTCAGGTTTGGAGAAAAGCCTTTTTTAATGTAAACATTCATTAAACTAATTTGAAGTTGTCATTACTCTCCTCCCCTGCTGCTTTATATCAGATTATTCCTAAGTGCTTGGTGAAGAGCCCCATAAACACACAGTCTATTTCCCTGCAGGGTATAATCACACAGTTTGCACTGTGATTTATGCTCTATGGCGCTGGTGAGTGTCCTAAACTTTGAAAGGGCTTAGTTCTTCAGCAGATGCACTACTCCCTTTATATTTAAACAAAGTTCAGCTAACCCTCCCAGTCTATTACAGACATTGTTTAGCTCTTTCCCTTCACAATAAGGCTTGTTAAGTGCTGATTAAATCCAAATCGGTGACACTTTTAATTAAGAAAATGGGAATTCAGAAATAATTGCCTTTAAGTTTCAATAAAAACATTTTACAAGTGTTGTTTTCCCTTCCCCCTTGCCACAGCGTGAACACACATCTCTAATTCGGAAAAGAACGGACTAGAAATCTGATTTGGATTTTGGTGGAAACACTAATTCTGACTCTAGAGGATCTTTTCTGACGTCTTTTATAAAAGTCAGATCCCAGAGGAAGTTCTACTACGCCGACTTGAGCAGAGAAAGGAAAATCATTTTGCTCTGGAGACCAAAAACCTGAGGATAGCTGGTGTTATCAGCATCTGCTGCGCTCCTGAATATCGGAGACCTGAGAAAGATAAAAATTTCCCTCACAGATAAGATAACCAGGGATGATTTCAGTCTACCCCACTAACAAATGTTAATCTAGAAAATACAGCAATTACTTCGATAATAAAACACTCTTCAGTCGATCCATTTATACACTCTAGGCAGTTTGCGTGTGGAGTGTGCCAATAATGAGCTGGAGATGGAAACGCTTTCCTCACGCAGGGAGTCCCGACGGAGCCACAGCCACTCCAGCTCAGCTGAGGGGCAGGGTCAGGCTCCAGGACCCTGCAGCTGCTGCTCAGGATGTGCCCTCTTACCCTTCCATGAAATCTGCTCTGGGGCAGAGCCCCTGCCTTGGCTGCTCCAAGGCCACAGCAGCACACATCCAGCTGTGCGGGAGAAGCCAGAGCCAGCAGCACCCTCCCCTCTGCCACTGATGGGTTTTTTAGGAGAGCCCACAGCTGCCTCCATGAGTAGAAAGTTCACCTCCCAGCCTGACCATGCCATCAGTAGATAACGATTTCCCTCATCTGCTAAAGCCCCCTGTGTTTTCAGGACTCTTGGGGACCAGGAGCCGGCCAAAGTCCAGCTGCTGGCAGTCACCTTGCAGCCTCCTGTGGGCTCCAGAACTATTTCTGGCCATTACTGCAGATGTAATCCTGTGAAGTTTGGGAAAATTAGCAGGAGCACCATTTAGATGGCTATTTTAAAATAAAATTAAACCTTTTCGATCTCTAACCTCTCCCCTTTCTGTTATGATAGCAGCTAAATCGAAGCCAATGCTACAAGGAGAGTACAAGGAGAGTACTCAGCAGAAGCTACATTTTATTTTCAGTAATTTAAACCTTAGTGTCACCTAGTTAAGTTAATTAAGGTTCTCTATTTTTCATTGTAAATAATGAATTCAATTAAAGAAAGTTTAATTTCGAGTATATACATGGGACATACAAAAGTAAATCCTAATAGCACATTTAAAGAGAGTAAAAAAATAGGACAGACATTTAGTATGAAAGACATTCCTGGCAATTAAAATCAGAATGTGCTTTTCTATTTATCTGCTTGAGACTAATGGATTCAGCTAAGATACATTTCACATTAATATCACATTGTATTTTCTAAACATAGTGTAGCTGTTAACATATTTATAGGTTAGGAGTAGTAAAGACCTGTACTTGGATGGAACATTTAAAAGAAATATTTGTCAGAACACCAGAAAAAGCTATTCAAACAAATTAAGCCTAAATGCTAAAAAGAGCCAGTGACAAATCCAGAAGTGCACGAGTGGCACTTTAAATTCCACAATATCAGCGTAAACTGCTGTAAACCTACCCACCTAGGGAAAGGAAAGGTGAGAAAATAGCAGGAAAAACAACTAACAGAAAGGTGTAAAAAAGATTATGTGTGGTGGGAAAGTTTTATCTGACACCTCTCAGATGCCTTTCCTCTTAGCACACCTTTTCTCTCTTCTCCCTGTGAATTCCACCAACTCATTCCATGTAGAACTGATGAGCAGTTTAATTTGGCATATTCAATTCTAGGAGTCTGTAAAAAAAAAAAAAAAATCCTAAATTGTTCACTGTGCTATAAACATTTATCAATCTGACATGGCAAGGCTGGGCCCCCATTATTATCCTTTTGTGACCTGCACAGCTGGTCCAAAAAACAGTTGTCTCCAATTATGCCCACAGATAATGGTGGGTAAATTCAGCTGTGCAGTATTAGCTCAACCTAAATATGATCCCATTTGACTAATTTCCTAATTCTTAGCAGGGTGCTTAAAGAACCTATTATCATGCAGACTCAAGGAACACAGAAGTCTGGTTATTTGCATCTGTTCCGTGAAAGGCATTTATCAACTGTGCCACTAATTTGTTACCTACACATCCCAATCACAGGCACTCACTGCCTAAAATAATTGCGTCTGGAATTTGTTTTAACTTTTAATGTTGCATAAATGGGTGTTTGTTTCCAACCAATTTATCTTATAATTAAACAGCTTGAAATAGGAAAGGTTGAAATTGGGTCAAAAAAGATATATTCTTTCATGAAATCATGTGTGTATTCATTAACCCAGCTGGAACGCTGTTATTGGCACGGTTGCTGCTACTTGACTGAACTGTGATCATAAAGGTTGTTAAATGGGTTAAAAATAAGGCAGCAGAAAAATGGAAATTACTTGCATATGTAGCCACGCTTTTTACGAAAATAAAAGCAAATTGTGCACATGGTTTGTATGCTGAGGAGCACAATCTGACGTGCATTACTCCGTTTGGGTTTTTTGAAATCTGATTAATCTTCTCAGTAGCCTAATATAAACTCCTAAAGCTGCAGGCATATTGATATTTGGATTTTCTTCCTAAATTTGCTTCTCTCTAATCTTCTTCCCGAACACATCTGTTACTAAATCAATCTTCAGCGTTTCTCTCTGCAAACTTCACATGGACATTCTTTGACTTTCTCATGCCTCCAGCTGAGTCTCCTCTGTTGTATAACATACCGGTGCATAGCATCCCTCATCCCATGCCCTCTGCAGGGTCTAAAACAAATCTGGACTCCATTTCCACAGATATCATTCTGGTTTTAGCCAGAAACCTGTATGTAGACACACTTCACTTCCTTGCATAATGCCACACTTCTCATCTCTCCTTCCCACTCTATACATTGCCTACATTTCTCAACCAGCCAAACTTATTTGACTCCTCTCCTCACCTCTGTCATTATTTCAAGATCTTTCCATGTTCAAGCACTGAATTATACCCCTACTTTATGAACTGCCTGAATTTCCATACCTCCTGACCCACTTGTAATGCTCTGCATTGCACTGTTTGTGCTAAGGTGACATGGACACACCTATGTTAAAGGCTTACCTTTTCTAACTAAGGGCAATTGTCTCCTAAAAAAGTGATATTTATTCTGAAGTGGATCAAATTTCAGATTTTAAGGAATAAAATCTTCTGCAATTACAAATAGAGAAACTACAAACAAAAACTATGAAGGTGAAGGCATTGCAGAAACAGAGGAAGTGGCAATAGGAAGGCAAGAGCAAGCATACATCAAAGCATTTATAAAGGACAGCCACAAGAAACCTGCCTGAAAGTGATGGAAAACAGTAGAATTCACAAAAGAAGCTATATATGCAAAAAGAGAACCCAAATCAAATGGTCTGTGACCAGATCCTCAAAAAAATCCACACTGTATGTGGAAAGTGGTGCAGAGATGCTGCACAGGCATTTTGTAATGCACAGACATGCACTATAGATAGTGAAGGTGATTCATTTTGGCAAGGTTCTACCTTCTTCAAATATCACAAGTCTTAAGAGAGAAAAGTTGTATCTGGAGGACCTTTGATGTGGTAGTAGACACTTCAAATGACTTTTAGAGAGAGAGATGGAAGGGGAGAAATCCTAAAAAAAAAAATAATAAGATGGTATTCAGTGTCCAGATGGGAAGGCAGAGATATCAAAGACTGACCCATACCTGTTCACACCAGGGGAGATGGATGATAGGTGTGACCAGACAAAAATGCAGCAGCCTAGCAAAGGAGCTGGGAGGCAATGACATTTCCACATAAGCTCCTTTATCACCCCACACACATCAGTCTGGGCTGCTCCTTGGTTTCTTTAGTCCTACCTATCACCCTAATCCTTCAAATCTCAAATCTCTGTCTTTTCTCCCTGGCCAGTGATTCTTATCATTTTCTACATTGTAAATAACCAAAACTTTACTGCTTGACCCCCAGCTTTACAGTCTTCAGCCTCAGAGTTTTGTAACTTGATCGCTGAACCAGACTTCACCCCTGCCTTCCTGGTAGAGCAGTAGGCTTCAGCTCATTCCTGTGCAGGGAGAGCTTGTAATCAGATACAATCCAATCTGTTCATTACCTTAAAAATTCTTTAATAAATGAATGCCCTTTCAGTGCAGTTTGGAAAACCTACTGACTCAGGCGTCCTGTTTAGGGCACAGCTGTAACAAAAGCATGCTCAACGAAAACCCTCATACTTATTCAGACATTCCCTTGCACATGGGCACGTTCCTCAAGGGTTTCTATCCTGACCTGGCATGGAGATTAATTTTGCTTTGGTGATGATTTAGCCTTTGATCCCCTATTGAGCCCCAGGACAAACTGATAGTTGTGAGGTTGTTACTGGGATATGGATGCTCTGCTATTAGGAGATTGACTGACATCCCATCCTCGTCTCACATAAATCCTGCTCTCAATATTGATAATAGCTTTCAATTCCTGCTGGCGTGAGCAGGAGCTGACTGGATAACCAGGAAATGAAAGACATAACCAGCCCCTTGAGTGATCCTACCCCTTGGAAAAAAAAAATATAAAATTGATGAATGACAAAATGCAAATACTGCATTGCATCTGAGAGACAATTATCAGTGTAACCTGTAGATATATATCCAGTATGCATGGGGGAAAAGGCATTTTCCAGTTAGGTGGCATTTGTCAGGTTTTAGCAGTAATATTGCATTCTACCAATTATTTGCCTGCCAGTGAACAGGACAAAGAAAGGGTAAAATCTGAGGTAGTGAAAAGGAGCACTGGATGGCAAGGGGTGTTGTGACCACACAATTATGGGTGTCACAGGGGTGTAACAATATCTTGGGTGGGATGATTGCCAATAAAATAGAAGGGAAATGGCCACCACAGAAATTCTGCAGTGACCTTGTCCTGCTGGGCGCCGTGAGCAAAACAGGACACCCAGAGACACCGAGTGCCTGAACCAGGGTGTTTGATCAGCAGCTCACAGCAGCTTTCCCTGGGAACGGTACAGTGTTCATAATACAAAGCATGATTCCCATAGCACAGCTGCCACTGAGGCTGGGGATAAATGGGATGGAGCACATCAGTAGTAAGTGCAAGCTCTGAGGAATTTGTTTAGGTTAAATTCCACAGATTTTAGGATGGTGATAATAATGGTCATTATGGACCAAGCATTTTCCAGAGAAAGTGCCTTGAAATTGAAAACACACCAAACTAATGCTTAGTGAGAGCAGTTGGTAAAGTGTTACTTCTCGAGAATTACAGTTGTCTTCTTTCCTCTCTGATAATTTGCGACAATTGCATCCTAATGCTATTTCATTGATTTCTACTCCACTTCAGCTCCCATGCTGGGTTTAGTCAGGGTGACAATACACAGACATTAACTGCTATGAGGAGGCCTACTACAAACACTTCCTTCGTCGAAAAATCCCGTGGAATTTAAAAGGAGCGGACTTTAACAGTTCTACAGACACTTCTTTAGAGATCCATAGGATTGAATCCAAAGTCGCAACAGCCATATAAGTTACCGTTCTCTTAAGCTTTCAAGGGAATTCTGATACATTCATCTAAAAAGATAACACCGAGAATTTCTAGATATGTGGGACCTGGAACTTTACAAAATGACCTGCCTCTGTTCTGCATATCTGCTGTTGCTGATAAGGCCTTTACCATCAACTTACCAGAGGCAACAACTGTGTTAATCTAACACTTCGACTGAATGGCTGCTCTGATGAAGCTAAGAACCATTTTTCTCTGCAGGAAACTTCATTTGGAGAGTGGGAACTTCCCAGGCACCAAACAATGATGCCAGGTGTTTGAGGAGAGACCAGGAAGGCTCCCAGAGGCAAGTGAAGATTTGGGAGATGAAAGAGGAACCGGCTAAACTGGGAGAAGAGCACAATACACTTTGACAGGAAGAGTTACAGCACAATCCCAGTCAGGGCATCAGCTGATTTCAATGGCCAGTAAAACTGGGGGGACTCAGGTTCAGATGGCAAGCAGTGAGTTACAGAAGGACCCTAGCCCAGCTGGTGCTTAGCTCTAACATTTAAAAAATGCTTGAGTGATGAGAAAAATAAAGTAAATAAGTACGGAATTCATTTTTGTCTACATCTGTGTATCTCACCATTAAAAATAAACAGCAATTGTGTCTTAGGGCCCTCTGCAAAGCTCATGTTATTTATATGTCGTACTAACAGAGATAAACTCCAAAAGAAAAATTGTCAAACTCTAGAAAAAATAAAGACCTGTGGGAGAGAGGAAGTACTGAAACTTCCAGCAGTGCTTCTAACATTTTGGGTAAATATTTGTCAAGTTCAGTCCCCTCATGGACAAAACCACAGAAGTAACTAGAGTTTCTAGAAGTTTCAGAATCAATGTTTGTGCAGAAAACTTCCGTGTCATCATTGGCCTGTGATCTGGCAGGTCCTCAGACACCCACTTCTCCCTCCCAGCATTGGTATGGACAATTCCCACCAAAATATTTGAACAGCTTCAAGATGTGCATTCCCAGGCCTCTAAACTTAGACTGGTGCCCACCTCTTCCCTTTATGGCTGATGTCACAGCCATTACCAGGGAAGTGGGGTGAGAAAAAGGTATTCCTGTTGGAGAAGTATTTATTTTCCTTCACAGCCTGTCCTGCTGGGTTGGCCACCACTATATATTTTGCACTTCTCCACTAGTCAAGCATGGTAGCTTAACATTATTAGCACAGGATGGAAAGTCCACATTTGTCCTTGTGAATGACAAATTCCTGAGCCCTAGGACACCAAACTAGGTAAGACATATGGAAATCTCATGCACAGGAAGATCAACATTTGTATCAGTATGCATTTGTCTACAGATTTTCTATAGCTACTCTGTCCTTTTTTAGCAATGACATATAAATACATCATAAAACAGTGAAGCATCGAAAGGGAAAATAAGTCTCCAAGACCAATGACCTTTCCTGGAAGCTCAATGGCAAACTATCTGCAGCAAGAAAAATCAACAATCTGACTGAAATTACTGAGTTATGCAGACACAAGGGAAAGATTCTGAAAAAAGCAGGTACAAACCCAGTGAGGTTTTCACAGATGTTACCTTACTAGGGTTCCCACTATATTTGACAGGATAAGCCGGAAGAGAGCCTATTTTTGGATCTTGGGCTAAGCTGTTAGAAGCTATTTTTAATTCCACAGTAATGATCAGTACTTTCATTTCCCTCAGCAAACCAACAAAAAAACCCCCAGAAGATAGAGTCATAAAATAGGGAATAGCAGGCTGCAGGGAAAGAGCCAAGGAGTTAGCTACAAGCTGCTAATTGCACAAACAGAGGACGATGCACACATTAAAGGGAAAAGAAAGGAAAAAAAAAAAAAAAAAAAAAAAAAAAGGAAATTTTTAAAAAAACCAAGGGATTTGAAGTGATTGTGGATGTCACCAAAAATAGCCAACTGTAATAGGACAGATACAAACTCCTACACTTGTGATGATCTGCACAGGGTTTACATTTTCCACAAGTTAAGCAGTCAGCGCTCCATATGCATGTCATGCTCAGATGTATGCAAACTAGATAGCTCTCAATTTATCCATAACTGCATGTTCATACTGTATATAATTAGAGTTACACTGCAGCATCATTGCAGAGACATTGGGTTTCTGTCCCCCACCCCACAAAACACAGACCCTGTCACAAGTAAACAACACAAGATTCATCCCTCCAATTTTTGTTGTCCTTCAGTCCACATCATAGATAAGCAGATTACTGGTTCTTTACAACATTTCCCTTTGCTGGGCGCTCGGTGTTTTAAAGCTCTTTGGTGGCTTTCTTTCCTTAACTGGCAAATTCCACTTCTGAAATTCAGGCTGTGAATTCAGAAAGCACACCTTGAGAACCTGGTCACCGGATTAGCTGGGCTATTTGCATAACTGTAAACTTAATGTCGCACTTCCAGAGCTTGTATCCTCTAAATTGCACTTACTGATGAAATACAAAATCCTCTAAAAGGGTTTTCCAACCTAAACCAATTTGTAAAGTTGTTTTTTGTTTTTTGTTTTTTGTTTTTTTTAATCTAAAACATTAAAGAAATTAAAGTGATCGGCATATAATTAGATTAATTATTCATATCTTCCAAGTTGCTTTAATTCTAATATACAAAAAAAGATTAAATATTCACTCAAAGGATTAAGAAAAAAGTCAAGCAGCAGCAATACATTTACATTACCTTACTGTGCAAATTATAAAACTAATTAGTCTAAAGTTTCACAAAAATGAATTGGATCCTCATTCACACGCTGACACAACTTTACATATTCAAAACTGACACCCATATTCTTCTCTCACGTTTCTGGTACGACTCAGCCTCCTGCCTCTGCAACTGCCATTGTGCTAGAACAGCTCTGCTTTTGTTCTAACTAGTGAAAATTAAATCTTGACCTAAATTTATAAAAAGCTAAAAATGTTTCAGTCAACTGTGTGAAAACTCCAACAGAGCCTCATTATAAATCTTACACTGGTACTGTTGAAACAGTCTGAAATAATTCTTTATGAGAATCTAAAGATTGTTTTGGTTGCTCTTTTGATGCATCTTTCTGATCTAGATTTCTTTATTCTGAAAGTGCATGTAATTTCCAGGGTGCTGCACACGATTTTCTCCTCATCTCAAATCATGAGGATGTTCATTAACAGTCCAAGGCTGTGTACTATAAACAACTCTACCCCTCTTCTTTGAAAATTGTTCTTTTCTGAATAAAAAGAGATTTCAAAGTACAATGAGAACCAAAAAAAAAAAAAAAGGATTTTCCTAGACTGCATTTTTCAGATGATGCAGTAGGGCAGTTTCTAGGAGGTAATGGATATCACTTAAATATCACCTTAAACATCACTAACACTCTCTATGGTCAGATATTCCTGTTCTCAGTAGGAAAAAAAAAAGAAAAAAAGAATAATAATAAAAATATTTCCATTGGCTCATTCACCACTGAAAAAAACCCCAACAACAACTCGTATCTTGAAGATAATGCCTGTTTTGATCTTCTGGGCAAAGAAACAGATTGTTCTAGTTTCTTAAGGTTGTTACTCACCCTTATCTAAGACACAATGAAACCCATTGTTTTTAATAGTTTTCCAAAGAATTGCTTTACCTATTTTTAGCCACATAAGCTATGTAACTCTTCAAAAGCTGACTGCTCAGTATCAAAGAGCACTTTTTCATTACACCAAGGCCTGTAGGAAGTTAAGCAAATTACCTTTAGAAAATCCTAAATAGGATATTCACATCTGAGGTGTCCAGTGATACCAGAAGACAAAAGCCAAATTTTTCAAAACTAAACTCTCTGTAAAATGAAGATAAGAAACACTCCCTGGACTCAAACCCTGCTGTTTCATGCTTTCAAACAGCTGATCCTGTTAAGGTCTGCAGAGCGGGGTAGTTGCTGATAAAGGAGGGGGCTCTGGGCTGGGAGTGTTCTGCTCCCACACCTTCATTTTGTGAAACTTTTGCTGGCTGTTGGCTCCAAGTGTGGCCCCACTCTGGCACAGCAAAGATCAGAGCCGCAGCCAGGCCGGCACAGACGCCAAGGGCATGCCAGCAAAACCAGGCAGGCTTTTCCAAAAGCTCTTCCGCAGCTCCATTCCATGCATCATGCAATTAACTCCTTGATGGGGTTAGGAAGCAATATTTTGTTCCAACTGACGGAAAGATCTTTACGTGATCAGGCAGCAATCATCTTGGATGGGCTCTAATAGTTCATCTCAACATGGAGTGCCCGGCTATTAGGCATCTGGAAGTTCTGATGATAATAGGAAAGATAATTAGGCTGGTTCACTGACAGCAGAAGGAGCACTTGCCCTGCCATGAAGACAGCTAAAAGTTTGAAGAAATAAGAAAAACTGAAAGGAAGGTAAATTCACTAGAATAAGCCGTTGGTACTTTAGAGCATAATTATCAGAAAGAAAACACGTTGTTTAGCATACTTTATGTTAATGGAGGGCTAGCGTGGCCCACTGTGCATAATTTAGCTGAACAATTGATAAGAAATTTTAATATATATATATATATGATTACGGCTACAGGAAAAAAAAGACAAAACACAAGAGAGATCATAATAGGCACGCATGAACTCTGAAGGCCTAATTACATCACGGGGGAGGGTAAGCAGTTACTGCTGAATCAAGCAGAAAATTGGGGTAATTTGTAAACAGGTAGAGCTGTTATCCAGGTGTGCCGGCATGTGCGTGGGGGCCAGCAGCGGGGCCTCGGACCCAGCACTTCCATCTGCACTGCAGAGCCAGCAGCACAGCTGAAAGCTCCCCTCACCCAGGGAGGAGCAGAGAAAGGGCCAAAGAGCCCCTCCTGCCTCCCGCTGCACCCCCTGCCCAAGCTCCAGCCAGCAGCCGGATAACGTGGTGGAGCAGGATGATTGTGGGAAGAGAAATACTGTCTGTGGGGGAAAACTGTGCTGGAGTGTGTGAAGCTCAGAGATAAAGCTCCCTGACTTGGTGTTCTGCCATCGGTACACTCCCTACTCCGCCAACAGAGAAATATTTCAGACGTGGCTCCCTGACAGCAGAGGGAACCAGGCACAGGTAAGACGCTGCCAGCAATGATTGGAGAGGGCATAGTCCTCCCCCTGGAGAAGACAGGATTTCCTTAGGAGGCCACTCATGGGATGGAGAAAGGGAAATCAAGCTGCTGGGACATCCAGCAAGAAGGATGCTGAGGGTACATATTACATGGATGGATGGATGGATGGATGGATGGATGGATGGATGGATGGATGGATGGATGGATGGATGGATGGATGGATGGATGGGAGAAGCTGTTTTGCACTAGCCAAGTGTCTTACAAAGAGGTTTGAAACTGTTGGTAGACAAAACCACTTATTGGAACGTGATATTTTAACAAGTGCCGACTGTTCTCTTTTGGGGTGGGGTGGCAGATAAGTTAAAACATCTCCTTGAGCCTTCAAAATAGAGTCTCACTCTGACCTCCACCAGCAAAGGAGGCTGGTAGGTGCCACTCAGAGAAGCATTGCACCTGCAGGCTAACCCGCAGCACGACACTTTCACTGCACAGACAAGCCCCTAATCCTGATGCATTAAAAATGTGGGAAATAAAAAAAAAAAAAAACCACTTTGGAGATGCTTGCATCTCCAACCAAGTGCTCACATATGTAGATTCTGCATCCTGCAGGTTTCAGCAGAAGCTCATGAAATAGCTCCTGACAGCACTGTGTGTGAGATATTCTCCATGTTCTTGGAGAGGCCCTCTCCAGCTGTAGCAATGTGGTGGATTCCTGGCAGAATTTGCTAAAAAAGGCAAGAGTGCAGAGCTGCCATGCATGCACAGCAATCCTGGCATGCTCAGGGTGTGTTTTTCTCCCCGTCAGATTCACTCCCTCGTCTCACCAGTAAAATGCAAAGCAAAACCCAAATGGGTCTTTACCATGAGGCAGAGTCAGGCCTGTTGGAATCCCATGGCGCAGGGCCTGACTCTTTCTATTATCTTTTGGCTATGGGAGGGTCCCAGGAGGCATAACTTGGATGATCCCAGGCCATGCTCACGGAGCTGGACCTGAGGAAAGCACTCTAAGGTGTGTGAACTCTTGAATTCATGGAAATCTACATTGCATCTTTGCTGTATTATGTTTTTATGGGTCTCCAAGATGACCAGCCCCGGGCACCAGAACCCATCTGAAGCTTGCAGTGGTACTTAAGGATGAGGAATGGGCATTGCAAACTGCAGAAAGCCAGGACTGTTTTCTAATGATTTTTTTTTTTTTTTTTACATTAAACCTCCCTCCATCTGTGCCGCCTTGTGCCAGACAAACCAGTAATTACCAGGAAATCCCTTCACTTTTAATCTACATCAGTATGAAGGCAATCTCAGAGCAACCCACGGTGACTGGAAGCTATTATTTTCATAGGAAATAATAGTGACTGGAAGTGATAACTCACGGTGCTCAGTGTGTGTGTCATCATCAGATAACATGCAAGGCTGTACATCCCACCACATCTCCCTGTTGTAGGGCCACGATGGCTTTTATTAAAGGGGAATGACTGAACCAGGCAGGGGAGGCTGTGGGGGCTGTACCAACACGGAACTTCCATTCATTATTTATGGTCGTAAAAAATTGGGGCCTTGAAATTGGCAGCATGAGAAGCTCTTTTAATTTGAGCGATAATCCTCTTTTGTACTTTCAGTCATTGACTATGTTTCAGATAAACATTCATTCAGGAGGCCAAGATTATGGTGTGGAAAAAAAAAAAAAATGTATAACAACCCAAGGATATTTAGTTCTCCTCCCACAAATTCTTCCTGGAAATATTCTTGCAAAATCCTCTGCCCACTTGAACAGTATGCTTATGATTAACTGCAGATGAGCCCAGCAGCTTGCACATGTAGTTAATTTGCTCTAAATTTCCATGCTGTATTATAACACTAATGATCACTAATAATAGACAAACCCACAGTTTATTGAGTAAGTAATTTGAGACATGATGATTTTTATCATGTGAATAGGATCAGGCTGACCAATTTAAACTGGGCAGAAAAAGATAAATAACGTGTAAATCAATCACACCACCAGCACGCTCTGTTTCTTCACAAAATTATATTGGATTGATTCGTGGAAAGAAGGCCCTAATACTCACTACTGCTAGGAAAAGGAGTCAATAAACTTCCCTGCTCAGGAGTAAAAGGTCAGATGTGGAAGGAAGTTTATGCCTAAACTGCAGAAGTGACTTTTGTCACCTGACTGCACGGGCTGAGATGAACTTGCATTTTGTCCTGATGGGCGAGGCACGCCTTTAATGAAGACAGATAATGTATCATGCAGCCAACAAAAAAGGAAACCATGCTAAACACAGACAAAACTATGCAAAAAACAGTCATGTTCCGGCCTGTGGTCAAAGCTATCTTCTAAAATCATGTAAACAAGATTGCCATCACGTGCTGTCTGAGATGGCTACTCTGGAGCTAAAATAGATGCTTCTGTTTGCTTTTCTTTCATAGGAATTTTTAGTTTTGATTAAAGCATTTATTTTTAACTTTAGAAAGCACTGGAAGTTCATTAATTAAAAAGCATATCTAGCACATTTGTAATTAATTGCTGTAAAGAATAGTTAAAAATAGAAATACCTAAACTACATTTAGCAACTTCAGGAATGATTACTGCACTGAAATGATGAGAACTTGCCTGTGGCAGTGGGACTTGCAAGGTACTTTGAGAATTGTGAATGAAGTTTTGTTTAACATAAAGAATATAAGGAATTTCTGGAGAACAAAGGGAAACAGAGGAAGACATTTCTTGGATGAATCTTTCTTTGGACTTGGCTATAGGAGCCTCAGACACAGACTCCAGCAGAAGGCAGCTGTACATTCACATCTCCAGAGCCTGCTAATAATGCTCGGAGGTATAGATGGAGCAGAAAGTTTTAATATAATGTCTCCACAGTCCTCTTCTGGGAATAAGAGTTAGCATGTGAATTGAACTTGCACCCAGTTATCTCATGACTGCAGCTTACCCTCAATCACAAGACAAAAATACTACAAAATATACTGTGGGGAACAATTCTTGATTGTTTCCAGGGCATGGATTAAGTGTAGCCAAATGACTCTTTAACTCACAGTCTTTTATGGCCAGCAGGCCAGTCAGATTCTTCATGTTTAAATAGAAAACCTGGAAATGGATCACAATATATTCCACTTTCTTACGCATTTTTACCACACTGTTCTCAAAATACTCTTTTTCTTTCTTTTTTTAATTTAAATGCTACTTATTTCCTGTATGCAAATGCAGTGTCATGTCCTGCAGTGATTCTGTACTGACAAGTCTAGCACATCAGAATCCATTAAATCTTGGAATAAAAAACATCCCAGCCTTGCCTATTGTACTTCTCAGCAAAATGTTTTGTTAAACATTGAAAATTCCCTTCGTTGAAGCAATGAGATTCTCTCTCAGAAAGGGACACTAAAGAGAAGATGAGCACTGAGCAAAAAGGAGAGAATATAAAAG
The DNA here is from genome assembly GCF_015227805.2 of Hirundo rustica. NCBI lineage: Eukaryota > Metazoa > Chordata > Aves > Passeriformes > Hirundinidae > Hirundo > Hirundo rustica. The sequence goes on from NC_053460.1 coordinate 5,810,545, forward strand.
AGGCTCAAGGATGATTTAGTGTGTGGTGTTCCTGCCCATGGCACGGGCATTGGTACTAATTGGCCTTTAAGGTCCTTTCCAAAAAAAAAAAAAAAAAAAAAAAAAATCTGTGATGATTCTATGCTGAAACAAGACAGTTTGAGACTTCTACTTCTCTACCTCTTTTCAGGCAAAATCACTTCTAGCACCTTCAGGAGAGCCTGACCCAGCTGAGTGCCAGCTTTAACAAAGTATTAAATACTGATGGCACTGTTTGAAATGGCCAGTTTGCTTTTCACGCTGATTTTACTCTGGGACCCCAGAGTAGATGGAAACAGAACAGCTTTGTGCAGCCTCTGCTGCACTAGAGGAAAGGACTGGGAGCAGGACAGCCTGTGCTGAAAGCCCTGCTGATGCCTCCCAAGCAGAAAAAGGCTGGAATCAACCAAGGATTCCACTTGGCAGCAGAGGAGGGCAGGCTCATTGCTTCAGCCCTGATTAAAAACCAAAGGGAAAAAAACCTGAGCAAATAAAGTATGACATCTAGCAAACAGAGTCAGACTGGATCCACCAGCAGCCAGTCCAAAGTGGCCAAATGCTGCAGCCAAGTCCTGCTGAAAACAGGAGAATTTGGCCATTAGGCTGTGGATTCGGCCACGCCTTTGTTGAAATATGAGATATGTGAGCAATGCGCCCCTCACCCTGTTTGCTCTAAAGGTGGCTGCACTCCCACCTCTGCCTCATCCATCTGCAGTGTTTCTCCTGATGGGCAGCCAGGCTCAAAGCAGCCACTTTTATCTTAAAGTGTAATTCTCCTTTCATACAATTTGAGAAACACTTCGCACCTTGTAAACTTTTAGATGGCACTACTGAGCCAAAATGGACTTGAGAGTTTTAAGGACTCATGGACCAAGTGTGCCTGAAGTATGAATGAATCATCTGCATTCAAGCCATAATATTGGCTGTGAAATATCTACTGACTCAGTGCACTGTCAGCAGAATACACTTAAGCATATCCCTTTTTTTTTTAAATTATTTAACAGTTTTTAAACATTAAATGAAAAATACTAGGAAAGAAAAAGCATTTCTAATCTAGAGTAAACTCACGTTTTACTAAGAATAATTAATTGATCCCCTGGTAGTTCGCAGGATGCATGCTGCGTTTCTGATATCTCTCTTCTATCTGTAAACATAGATATGGATAATTAATCTGACTTGCTAGAGCACATGTTTTCCTGGGCCAGGTCAGAATGGGATCACCTAAAGCCATGGGATATATCCATACTGATGTGCAAGTTCAATCTCAACAGGGCAAGTGAGCTGCCCTACCTGCCCCCCAGACCAGACCCTGCGCATCCTCACAAAGCCCTTCCTGCTCCCCGTCCTTCTCCAACACGGCCTCAGCCTCTGCCCCACATTCCCCTGAGCCCACACTGCCAAACCCTCCTGAGGAACCCATGGAACTATCTCTGGAACTGATCTCAGGCTCACTCACACCTCCTCCCCAGCACTCTCCTGCCTCAGTCGTGCTGACACTGCTGCTGGGGAGGTTCCAGTGAAAACCAAACCATCAGCCCAAGCCTGGACTTGGGAATTCCAGGGAAAAAAGCAGGGAAACAGCGTGGTTTGCATGGGGTAAAGCACCAAAGAGCATCAGAGAGGAAAGCACCTCTCAGAAGCAATGCTCAATCAACAGGATTTCTCAGACTGCAGACAAAAAATTTCCCTCAACACACCGCTGAAGTGCAGCTTTTCCCTCAGATGTTAAACTATAGAAATGTCCTTCCTGAACTGCTCATTCCTCTTCTCACTGATTCCTGTATCAGATTCCTTCAATTTAAACATTTTTAATAGAAGCTGGTTTATCTTTGCTAGCCTAGAAATTCAACCAGAACTTCAAAGTTCTAATTTTTTTGTTTGTTTTCTTCTTTTCCCTCCAGCTGCAATAAAAGATCTTGCAGGTGTAGCGCTCATCTCTCTGTCCTCCACGGATACAAATGAGAACAGCTGTCAGGGGTTTTGGTCACTCTGCTGATCATTGTATGGGGAAGAAGAAACCCCCGTCAGTCTCTCAGAGGTGTTGCCTATCCTACATCCACTCAAGAGGAGCAATAATTTTATTTTAGCATGAAAATAAGATCACTGGGACTGAGCCACAATTGTGCACAGTAACTTCTAAGAACGAAAGCCATGAAATAATGGCAATGTTGTACAAGCAGTGGTTCAAGACCTGCAGAAGACCTCTTGGGCTGGGTGAAGTTTCAGAAAGAGACGACAGATTTCATTTTCTGTATAACGATTCTCTGTGATACTCATTTGGAGAGTCAAGGTACCATTCTTCCGAGACTCTCAGGTCTACAAGTATCTGTGGAAACAGTTTTTCATCCCTCATCTTTTTAGCACAGCTTACCCTTTCTTTGCAGATATTTATCAGGCTTGGGTAAAAGCTGTAGCTAAAAAAATATAAAGAAAGAAAGGTTGTTTTTAAAAACAAAGCAGCACTTAAAAATTTGTTTTGAAATTAGTCATTCTCAAAATCTTAATGAATTTCAGCTTGTCTTGTCCATGTTAAAACTCCAGGGTTGATATCCAGGGACTTAATACCTGCAATATAATTTTAAAGCTGCTAAATAATCCCTTTATGGCAGGTAACAGAGCACTGTTGGGCTTGGAAAATGGAATTAAAATTAACTGGATTTTTAGCAAAGTGAAGATGTTAGAATTAGAGTTGTGAAGGCAGTTAAGTACATTACTAGGATGGATAATTAAAAATTACCTTCCCAAAAGAGGAAATCCCATCTATTACACTTTTCTCAAAATTTTGGATTGGACAAGTGAGATCACAACCTAATTCCAGTTCTTTTTATATTTCTGCAGCACTTTGTGGGGTGCCCTGTACCAGAATCTTAGATATGTGTCAGAATGTAAGTTATGCAACACGAAACATATTTTTCAACTGGATGTTTCCATACCTAATCTGAATTTATTGTGGTGGGTGGGAGCAAAGAGAATGCTAAAGAGGAGCCAACACCTCTGAAACGGCAGATCCTGCAATTCGTTTGCTATCTCATGTTCATTAGTTTCCCTTGTTATTCAGGGAGCAGAGCACATTAGGAGAAAGTGGCAAGTTTCATGCTTTCTAGACTTAAGATCACATCATTTCAGCCCCCACTGGCACCTCCTTGGGCACTGACAACCAGAGTGGGACGTGGCTGTGCTGAATTTCCCACCAAGAGCTCTTGGCTCTGTGCAGAGGAGCAGCAGCAGGAACGTGCAGAGGCCTCTGCAAACAGATGTTCAGTGCCACGAGAAGGAACCACAGGAGTGGGAACCAAGCCTGTGCAATCAGTTATTCTCAATGTGAATATGCGCTGTAAAGAAATTTTCCAAACCCCTTTGATAGGAGGCGCTCAAAACAAGAAGCCTGAGAACAATGATGGGAAAGGGAACTGAGTGGGGATTCAGGAGGGCTGAACCAGTTCCATTTCCAGCTCTTTCTCTGTTTCATCTACAACCACTTAGTTTTCCTATGCTTCATCTGATCCCTTCTTAAAGTGAGGATAACAACATTCATGCTGCTTTTTCAAGTTATTGAGATTTATAGGGAAGAAACTTTACCAAAGGGCTGGGTATTGTCTTGCCAGCTGTGCCATTGCCTTCGCTTGCAGCTGGTTCCTCTGGAAAACAGATCATGCACCCTCAAATTCATAAGGAGATATTGGCCTGATATTGAAAGACTAGCTTGATCTCTCATGTGGAACCAAAACAACAGAACGCTGCAAAACTCGGCTACCAGAAAAAACAAACAAACAAACCAAAGAAACAATAAACAAAACAAAACAAAATCACAATTATTAAGCTAGTATGGCAGGAGGGGGACAGAATGAAGGTAACCTGATCAATTTGTATCAGAAGTACCCAAACCTCTTTCCTGTGCTCTCAATATATTAATTTTCCTAACCTCAGCAAGGTTGCATAGAGTCTGCTTATGGCTTTTCAATCACAGCTTCATCTAAATGAAGCTGTCAGTATGGGAATTATAAAGTTACTGCTTCCTTCCAGCCTGGATCATGCCATTAATTCCTCACTTCTCCTCTCTCTGTGCATCAAAAAATGTGTCAGACACAGCCTCTAACACAAGAACATGTGATCATCTCTAAATGGGAGGGGATCCTGGAGATTTAATACACAATGAATAATCCACACATATTTACGACAACTCCACCGTGAGGTTTTGTGAGGTTTGCTCTCAGTGATGTTAATGGGGACAGCTCAGGAACAATCCTCATGCAGGATCTGGAATATGAATCCCACCACACATTATGTGGAAGCAGCTGGCAAGAGGTCAAATAAGTTTGAGGCCCACTTAGAAATGCTGGAGAGGGTTGGTTTAGCCCCTGGTCAGTAGTATGACGATACACAGAAGGCTCATATTGATGGCGGATTTTCCACAGTCAGTGAAATTCAAATTTAATTAGTATATCATGTCTCCTACCTACAGCACTCCCTAAACCTAAAAAATTGCATAAGTGCTGCAGAAGATCAACTGAGTGAGGAATGTCCTTGTTGCCTATGGGTTAATGAACCAAAACCATGGTGTAGCCAGGAGCAACTGAGATTCTCAGAGCAGCTTCCCCCGCAGGACTGAGGTATAAAGAGCAGAGTGATGGATTTGGCCTTCTTCAGAGAGCTGGTGTGGCACGTGGTAGGGAATAATGGTTGGCACTCACTCAGTTCCTTTGTGGTGAAGCCTGTAGAGGCATCTTAACCTGTCACAGCTAATGGGTTTTGCTACAGATGCCAAGGCCTAACATGGTGAAAGCATTTGAAGAAAGAAGCATAAAAATATCTAAAGCACTGATAGTCTCAGGGGCAATTAAAAAAAAAATAAAATTTCCTTTTCTCCTATTTCTTTTTCTTTTTTGTATGACCAGTTTTCAAAAGCTCTACAAACACTGGAGGAGAGCGAAGATAATGAAGAAGTAATGAAATAATTGAGGGGGGAAAAAAACTGTACAAGTTTTTTTAAGTAATACAAAATCATTACAAAGTCCTGGCTAGACATGCATTTTTAAACAATGGCTGTAATAACGGAAAATTAGGCTCCATGATTTATTCATAGGCTTCTGGTTAACACTGCTCTCCATTGCAGGTGGTTCACTTTATAAATAGCATCTTTAGGTGAGATGTTATTGTTTTGGCCATGCTATATGAAAAGTAACTGCCTGTTCTTGTGAATTAGAGGTCTTTCATCTGCATTCTGTAACCACATCTGAAGATACAGATTTCACTGCAGAAACGAGGGAATTGCCTGTGTTTGGAAAGGTAGAGAGAACCTCAAGAAATAAATATTGTATTTTGAACTCTAAAACTGCAGTTGCCTGTTTGATATAGAAATCATAAAAATTTAAAGGAAGAAAACAGTATTTGATGAGTCTACAATCTTTATACTTAAGGGATATTCAGAAGACCTATAAATCCTCAGTGGAATTAATAACTGAGACTCCTGAAAGCTCTAAAAGGAAATATTAAATATGCAAAATCTTGGTGAAAAGCATAATTAAGGCCATAAATGCCTAAAGGTTTAAAGGGCAGGCTACGTCTCTCAAAGATTTTCCAGTATAACATTTATATGGAAGTGTAACACAATACATTTTTAAGCAGCATTCTATATCACCTTTTTTTGCACCATTTTTTATCCTTTCCTTTCAGTGTTAATAAGAACATTTCAGAATACAATTTCCAATATCTCCTGAATTAAATGGCTAAATGGTTAAAAAATTCACTCCTCCAACTTCTCAAAGTTAATAGTGTCTTCTGTGCAGAGCAAGTGGCATTTACTTATAGGGCTGAGGTTTTCCCTTCTCTTTTATCATTAATTTTTTCCTCTTTCTTCTAATATTCTCAGGTTGGCTCTCCTCCAATTTTAAGCCCAGTCTTTAGTTAAGGAGGAGGAAGCTTCCAGCCCTGACACAAAAGTCCAAAGACCCACAATTGTGTTGGCCCAGCTGCCAGTGGAAGGAAATCTTTTCTCTTTGGTTCCAGGCATTGGAACGTTTCCCATGAGTTCTATATGAGACCTATATGTGTATATATGTCCCATGAGCTCTCCTGAACACTTTCTCTTGAAACAAACAGAGAAATACATCATGTTGCCTACTGAATGATCAAGGAGACTGCTATCAATAGTTCTGAATAATCGTACTTCATTTAAATATTTTAAGGATAACAGGTGCTTGGTACCTTTGACTATCAAGTTGTGTTTTCCAGAATATGCTCACTTGATAAAAATATTGAACTTCAAGTGGAAAGGAAAAGAATCAGCGTTTGGGTTGTTTTGGGGTTTGTTTTCTGCAATCATTTCTAGATAGGAAATATTTCCATTTTGCGCAAAGTGGCTTGTAGAAAAATAACCACTCATTATAGCACAGCCTATACACAGTTCCCCTCTCCAAACTGGCACTTTTTCTTGATGCTAACCCCACCCTTTGCATTTGGAACACCTTCCCTCTTGGCAGGGATTTCTGTTTGCTTTTACATCTAAGCATTTCTGCTCACAGCAGGTTGTGCAGTAATGGAAGTTAATATCACACAATTTTGATAACCATCCCGCTTTTTCTTCCTCAGTTCCACTGTGACAGGAATTTAGCAGCTAAAATACAAGGAAAAAAGTATCCTGGTAGATTTAAAGATTAGTTTTGTATCATTTGAAAGAAGCAATTCCAAGCCTCTCATAGGCAGTTTCATTGCTTTGTAACTCCAGAGCCTGACAGAGTGAGGCAAGTGAAGTGGAATAGAGATATTCACATGACAGAACTCCAGCAAGACAGAACAGGGCCCTTCCAATTCTTTAAAGTCCAAAGCTGAGATATTTCTCCTGATTTGATTACTCACTCATTAAACCTGCCCATGCTTTTTGCCATAGTCCTGGGACTGATCCAGCCGGAAACTTCAGTCCAACAGCATTTTTAATCTTCCACTCCTTTTGTATTGTTGTAATATCTATTTCGCACCGGAGACCAAATTTCAGGATAACGTGAGAAGAAACAGGGCCATCCTAGCTCAGATTAGTTACAGATATTACTTTCCACAAGTATCTAGATTGCTCATGGTCTAAGTTTTATAAATGATATACTTTAGGATAGAAAAACAAGGAGAAACAAAAATTAAAGTATCAGCAATGAGGCAATTTTAAGATGTGTCCAGAATATATTTCCAGAATAATTTTGTTGTGAGCATCAGTAGGAAACCTGCACTCTGTCAAGACAGAACAGATGATATATTGGTTGATAAAAGCTTTGTGAGAATTGTCAGTCTTTTAACTGCATGCTTTGTTGTCATAAACACTGAGCTACATATGTAAATATTATATATACATGGCAACCAAACTCTTAAGAACTAATTTAGCCACATAGGCACAGATGCCTAAGTAATACAGCAGTGTATAGTTCTGTCTGGATTAGGATTAAAAAAGAAAATAATGGTACTGGATATCATCAGAAGATCGGGAGAGCTCTCCCCTATGACCTTCCTAAGGAGGGGAGGAATTTTATGTTGCCACTGGGGGATATTTCGTTCTACATGATAGTTATGATACCCTGGATCACTGGACTCTCACAACTATTTAATGCCAACAGGAGCCTGATTATCAGGTTGTTATTTTTCTTTGCACAGCTGCTGTTCTCCACATTTTACACGTTTATCCGTGAAGTAGTGAAACGGGACTCCCTGGGCAACTTTTGAAGAACTGGGCTGTGAGCTTGTTTGCTGCTTCACAACACCTGCTGTTTGGGCATTTAGCTCCCAAAGTTTCCTCCAGCTGTTTCCAAGCTTCAGTTTGCTCTTGAGCATGACTGAGAATGCTCCCCTTTAGTGGATGGCTGCTCTTCACTCACATCACCAGCGTGCATCATCCCAGCTCCAGCACAGCTGACAGATAAGGCACAGAGACATTGGAGGCCACCCTGGGCCTCAGGTTTAGAGCATGTATGGGAAATACGGTATTTCTGACACTCTTTTAAAAGGGAAAAGAAATATGTGAAAAATTAGGGGGTTTTGACACCCTTTAAAAATAAATAAAAAGGCATTGAAATATCTGAGCAGCCTCAAACATTGCTCTGAAGGCTGCAAGGGGGTGAAACATGGGATATCTCCCAGCAAAGCCAACACAGTGGCACATCAGATGGGCTGGTGAGAATATGATATATCAAGCTACTTTTTTTTCCATATTTAGTTTTTTTAAAAAGAAGCCATCACAGGGCAACAGGTATTTCTGAACAGGTATTCTTAACAAAAGCCACTGGACTGTCAGCTTAACTTCACTGCCTACAGCAAAGCATGTCAGACAAGAATGATGCATGGCACACTCGTCCTTGCACTAAAAAAAAACCTAAATCCAAAATATTTACCAAAAATTCAACCACTATAAACCAGGATATAAACTGCTAATTTACCATTTTATGCTATTCTCATTTTTCTGAGAGACACAACTGAGAAAATAAAAAATAGTCCTGCCCAGATTCACAGATGAGGTGACAATTACATCCCTCCTACACAAAATCCAGCTGAATAGAATGTCTTGAGGAAAGGAAAAAAAAATGTACACCTCCACTTCAACCCATAGAGCTCTCATGTGATGATTCTGCAATCATTACAGAAGCTGGGGGAGCAAGTTTCACCATTCCTAACACATGGAGTCTTGTGGGGGTCATGGATGTGTCTGTGCCACACACTCCACCAGCTCTGGTGGAAGGCAGTGAAGGGCCAAATGCCAAAAATTAATTTCTCCCCTGTGTCCCCTTCTACCAATACATAGCCCACTCAAATCCCATTTCAGAACCAGCCCCAGGTGAGTTTCTTTCATTCTCTACCCATTTAATAAGCCTGACCTCCCAAGTTCTTTCCTGGTGCAAAGAATATAATTAATAAGCTGCTCAATCCATCATATTGACCTGCATTGTTTTAAATTACAGTTAATGGCAGCAATGAGAAAAGGATTATAAGGTTAAAATATACGTACTGAATATCTCCGTACCATTCCTTTTTGGTCGTATAGATAAAAATTACATTAAAATATAGCTCTGCCACGGCCAAATCATCACTAGGTACATACATCATGAAGGTCAAATGCTTTCTTCTGTGCCAAACTTCAGGTGCCTGGTACTAACAGATCTCAAAGTCAGTGTTGTCATCTTTTAAACAGCTACCAAGTCAATCACGTCTCTAATTTTTTTTTTTTAAATAACATCTATTTTTTCCCCTCATGACACTCAGGATGAGGAAGAGGAACATTTTATTGTAGGTAGGAAAGGAGTCCATACAAAGCACAGCTTTGTGCTCAGCTCACAAAATTACTCATGCTGTTCAACGTGGAAAAGGTTGTTGATAACACATAAACAAAAAGTACAAGACAAAACCAAAACTAAAAATGACAGGCAGCAAATATGTGATGTATCTTCCCTCCTTAGGGAGCACTGATATAAGAGACAATAGGTTTTGGAGAAATGCTTTTATTCTGCTGCTGTAGAATAAATATCTTCTTGTGGACAAACAGTACTTCATAAATCCATTGTAGGAGTAACTAACACAATGAGCCATCATAGGGCAATTGCAAGTAAAGGATTACTGAGGAAGCTGCTGAAAATCTCTCGTGCTGGACACGGCCCAGTGATTCACAAACCCAACAAATTATTTCCCAGACCTTTGCCAGCCTGGGACCCCTGATGCCAAGAGCACCACATCAGGTGATGGCTTCATCCCCAGTGACCCCTGCAGGACTCACAGCCTCTAAATGACTGCCTGAAAAGAATTTCAGGTGCCATCTGACAAAAGAATCAGAAGGGAAGGCAAAAACCCTACAAATTGTGTAACACCACCCGCTTCTCGGTTCAGCCTTTCCCCTCCTTAACCTGAGGAACCAAATAAAAAATATATGACAACAAACAACCTGCAAACAGCTCCCCATCCATTATACAACTGAAATTATAAGAAATGAGCTGTTTGAAATAACAAATGAACTTGCAATTGCTTTGCTTCGCATAACTCCCATATGTTTTTAGACACGTCTTGAAAGACAACTTTTTGAGATTAATAAATGCCATGTGATACACTCGGTTCTTGTCCACTGAGGACTGGGCCCAATCACAGCTAAAAGCTTTTGCCACTTAGAATATGAATGGAGAACATCAAGGCACAAATGGAAAAAAATATATGTTTATGATTATGAGAATATGCAAATATGCTGCCTGGTCTCCATAATGTCCTTGCCATGCTCATAGATTTGAATTTCTCACAGGGGATTGAGTTTTACAGAGTAGAGGGCAAACAGGGAAGGCAGCTGAAATATCTTCCAAGGGAAAGGCAATGATATTCCATACCTTCTCTCCCTGACTCAGACAAAGAAGGGCCTACCTTTGTTCCCTGTTTCATAATACAGCTTATTACTGAAACCTCACAAACTGAACAGTGATATTTGGTTACTGGAAAGGGACTTCCTAGAAATAAAATAATGATGTTCTCATCCACAGCTGTTCCCCTTAGTTGTGGGGAGTGTGAATTTCCTTCCAGCATGAGGAAGATTTGCATTTTGTGTTCCAGACAATCAGTCTTTGCTCATTAAATGATCCAAGGATGACTGGTCCAATGTGTGTCATCCCATTGCAGCACCGTATTTACCACGTGTCCATCCCTCAGCATGGAGGCTTGCACAGGCACTCTCCAGTTTTCCTTGTCTTTACTGGATTGCATGGGTGTTACAGCTTTTATGTGTTGTTTCTTTTTTAAAATGATAATCTGAAAATGGTCTTCACATTCTGTATGCAGTACATGAGTAAACACTAGATGAGGGTTAGGGAATGCTCTGGGATACAGACCACACCCTTAGGAAAAAAGAGCCTTTGGTGTAGGGAAACACAGGTTATGAAAAAAGATCAGAGGGAAAAGACAGCTAAATTAATAGTATCTCTCACACATTTGTTTTTATCTAAACTTTTCAAAAAGCACTTTCTGAAAGAGGCAGTTTGTCTACAATACTATTTTACTGCCAAGTCATTGGTGTCTGCTGCAACAGAGCAAAAAGAGGAGCAGATGATATCTGATATACTTCACAGAAACTGGAAAACACAAAGATTAAATTCTACTATAGAATGATTTTACACACTGTATTTGTAGTATACATAATAAAATTAATTCTAAATGATGTAAGTGTTTTGTTTTATGACCATGAAATTCAATATTTCTCTGCAAGTCTACCTTCTTACCCAAATGCTTAAAAATCCCTGAGCTGCTTCTGTACTCATCATCAAGTGTCACTTGTACCTCATACCATAAATATGAATTTTTCAACCAAGAGCACTGAAGAAAAAGAACTGACTTACAGAAAATAATGACCATATCCAAACCATCTGTTAGAAAAAAGAGAATTTCTCAAACCAAAATGATGAGAACGAGTGGAGACTACAACTAAAAACATATAACTTATCACTAGCACTTCTCTAAAATCCTAAAAGCAGCAATTTGAGCCCCAGTAAACATATAAAGAAGTAAGCAATCTGTTTGCCTATGTTTAGAGCACAAAAAATATAAAGGTCTAAAAGCAATAAGCTCTGACAAAAAAAAAACCCACCAAAAACAACATATCCCTAAAGCATACCATTAAAAAGGCTTCTTTAAATCTTCTGAAACACATCTGTTGAGATCTGTGGAGATCAACATTTTCTTTTTTTTATTGCATATTTTCTTCCAGTGTAAAAGAAGTGAAAGAGAGGAAGGCTGCCTTAGATTAAGAAGGAGTAGGAGGTGGTGTAGAGGGACTCCCTGCTGGGAAACAACCAGTTGTGGAAAGGACTGAACTCCCAGGTGCTCAGTGAGCATGGGAACAAACCAGAGACTATAATTTTAAGGCTGATCCCCTGTTATAGCCAATTTTTATTTCACAGAGCAAGCTCTAACTCTTACAAGACCTGTAACAACAGGGCAGCTGACCCCTCACTGGTGGGGCTTTGCCAGCACAGATCTGGGAGTGTTTTACAAATGGTAGTACGTAAATATTAACAAATATTTAAAGTGAGCTTATTGGTTTTGTCAGGGAACTTTTGTTGAGTTTGGAGTTTTTTTGGTTGGTTGATTAGTTTTAGGTTTGTTTTCTTTTTGTGGGGTGGGGGAGTTGTTTGTTTATTTGTATGTTTAAGCAGGGAAATAAGGGTGAAAGATGAGATTAAGAAACTCTCTAAATCTCACATGACAAATAAATGGCCACACAGAGCAAGGGAACAAGGAGGAACCTATCTGTAAGCAAAGCAGACATCCTGCAAGAGGTTCAGTGGTAAATTATCCTTCTGCATATTGGGCATGAACAGAAATTAGATGATGGAGTGGAAAAAGTGGACATTCATGAACAAATAGTAAATCATCTGATGTATAAAAAATGCACTACTGGAAATCACCATGTTCTCGAAACTGTTGAATTCTTTTTTAAAAATTTGCCACCGGTTCTTAAAAGGGTTTGAAAGTGATCAATTGGAATTTGCATTTTAATTAAATTTCTTTCTGAGATTTGCCACTCTTTCTCCCTTTCTATGGCTTCCCAAATCTGGAATTCACAAGCATTCTGAATGAAATCCCTTCGGGTCTCATCACTGGAATCAAAGGAAAACAAATGTCTGGGGGGAAAGGTTATTCTGGAAATCAGGTCTGTTGAAAGGAGCTGACATACTGCACAGCAATGCAGCTTGATTGGTTGTAGCTGTCATTTTTCTGCATCTTATAAAGGAATACAAAACTATATCTTAGCCATGGCAGCCAAAACAAGACTCCTTAAAAATAAACGGTCTTGAAAACCATTTGGCCAATTTATATGTCAATTAGGTGAGACTCTTAGTCCCTGTACACTTCCTATTTAACTAGTAAGTAGCAGCTAGAATAACTTGGCTGAAGACTGATAACCAGCTTCTGAAGGCTGAAGTATCACGACTCGAGCCCTTCTCCATGCTCAAGAAAGGCTTATCTTTAATGACCTCACTAGTTTTATTTCATAACATCCCTGCCTGGCTTTTCTTGATGTATTTTTTCAATTTTTCCCTTCAGAGGGAAGATCACTGTTAATTTAAGTGAGCTGAGAAGCAGTTCAGATGGATGGGTTTGGTTACTCTCCAGTGACATCCATGCAGTTTATTACATAAGCAGTTTACTGCAGTGAAGTCATTACACTGCGTCCAGCCACAGAGCAGCCTCTATTTGTTTGACTCCTCAGCTCCTGTTTAACCACTTCCCTCCAAACAGGTGAGTGTGTTTTCTTGCTATAGCAAACCTTTGCTTTACCATTTGTTTCCAGTTGACATTTTCTTTCTTCCTTTTCTGTTGTTTTTTTTTTCTTTCTTTTTAAATTTTTGTTAATATACTGTAGATGATTACATAAGTGATTCGTTATAGGAACCTTACTGTATGAGGGGCAAAACTTGTTTAAAAGAAATCCAACAGCTACAGTATTCCCTTAGGGCAAAATGTACTTCCACTTAATTTCTCTACTGTGTATTACACACCATATAATTGCTTAAAACAGAAGCTACACATACAAATTTTGTTTGGCACCAGATACCTGGCTTCTGAGAGTGCACTCAAGTTACATGCTGTGTTTTGCTACAAATCCATTGCACCACCTAAAGTATTTCAAAGAGATCACTAATAGAAATTTTTTGAACTACCTAAAATAAATCAGCAAGTAAGCAAACCACAGTATTTTGCTAAAGGTTATATTAAAATAAGCCACAGTGTTCCTGAAAGATATTTTATATGTGCATGGCTTTAGCATTCCTCATGCCCTTTTTCCAATGCACTAAATAAAATCATGAGACAAGCTTCAGAGATGGAAAATATCTGCTAGATCATTTAGACCATCCCAGCGCCAGTTCAGGATTTTTTCCTTTATTTTCTAGTGTTTTGTCAAACCTACTTTTAAATACGCTGTATGTTCCAAGTAATGAGATTTCCACTACTTTCCCCTGGGAAATACATTTATATAACAACTTTCTTCCCCAAGGATCCCAAAGTGTTTTATAAAAATATACATACAAATCACCTCCCCACTGGAGTACAATCACTTATGAGGCACAGGGTGGCAGCCAGGAGGGAAATGATACACAGGACTCCGCAAATTTATTGCAGGAGGGAAAATCCTGCCCAAGGACAGAGGGGCAAATCCCTATCCTGACGACGAATGCCAGGAACTCCCACACATCCACAGACAGCAAACAGAAGCGTGGTTTCAACCTGCCCCTGCAGAAAGGAGCTTGAGCACCTTCATAGGCAAAGGGCATCCTGGACAGATTTTGAACACTCTGTCATGAAGACCTGGAGTAGCTTAACAAAGTAAATATGTCATCCTGGTAGGAATATCAGAACAGGGACTGGATTCCTGAAACAGCTACTGACTTGAGCACTGTGCTGGGATCAATGCATCAAACACACGTTGACCCTGATGTCAGAGCAGTCCTGGCTGCTCCCAGCTATCCCAGGTCCACCCACAGCCCACGTGTCATTTATTTACTGCTCAACACTGGCAAAGCATCCAGAAATGCACTGGGGACTGCCTGCTGCTACCCCTGGGCACCAGGGAAGGAAGGGGAAACAGGAATGCAGGAGGAAGGAAGGATGGCTTGGTGCTGGTAGATTGCTGTGTTTGAGGCTGAATGCCATTGTACATTAAAAGACAGAGTATTATAAGGGCTAGGAAGCAAATAATGCCAGAAACTACATCATATTTGGAAGGTTAACAGTTTCCAAGTACAAACCCCTTGGGTGGAGTTCAGGAATTTTCAGTGCAGATGGTTTGTAGGAAGGGGTTGAGGGTAATGAGAGGGTCAAACCTCATTATCAGCATTGTTTTAGCAACCTTTGCTCATCTTAGGCGGAGAATGAGAGGAAACAGGACAGCCTGTGCTCTGAATCTTCCTTCTGTTTGGTTCTGGGCATGAGACTCCTAACAGAGCTCCAGTCTCCTTGCTCATTGCCAGTGCTCAGCTAGGAGCTAGTCTTACATACAAGACATAAGTGATGTGTACAAGTGATTAGAGCATCTCAGAACTAGAGAGTCCAGATGCAGCTTCCTGGATTCCCTCCACCTGGAACTACACAGGGTATTGGTAAAACTGGACTAATAGATTCTGAAATAAACCATGTTAGATAGCTCTGAGCCACAGTCTTTAAGCATACTTTTAGGACAGATGAACAAAGGAAGCATTTTCCACCTCCCCTAAAAATGGATAATTTTCTGCACTCTCATGGTGGGGCACCACATCAGGCAAACAATTCTCAATTCATGAACTCACAATGTAAAGTGTTCTGCCCTGCTACTCGTGTGTGATTAACCTGAAAATCAAACGTAGCTGTTGTGCACAAGCACTCCCACTCTCCCAGGCTGCAGTACAGCATGCCGAGACTAACCATGGCTCGGTTATCTGTCCTTGCCTTCAGCCACCGCCAGAGATGCACCATGGTTCTCCCTTCACTGATGAGCAGCACATTACTTTCACTTAAAATGCAGAAACGAGTTCTTATCCTAGAAAGAGAACTTAACCGGTGCACGTTAATGCTCCTCGTTAGCAAATCCCTGTCCCGTCTGCCTCTCCCTCGTGCCTGCAGCTGCACAGACAGTGCCAAGCCACTTGATCCAGTGCTACTGAGGGTCTTTGTGCAGAGGTGAGTCTTTGATCCTTCCCAGTGCTGAAGGGACACAGATGTGATTTCCGAGGGCTTTGCATAAGTTTCAAGCTTGTGGGATTATGGGTGCAAAGTACAGTTCCTAAAAGTCTCCACGTGCTGCCAGGATGGTGTTGATAATGGGGTATTAGCAATGCAAAGGTGGGAGCTGAGTCATTTTCCTGGGCCCGCTCCAAACCATGAGCTGATAGCGCCAGATGAAAATGAGCATGAAGTATTTTACAGACACGCGAGGAGAAGCTTTGGTCACAGGGATGCAGAGGGAGCTGGCCGTGGGTCAGAACGACCCCAGACAAGGTCCTGATTACTGTAAGCCCATGGCTCAAGCAGGTCTGAAACAGCACAAGAGTTCATGTTTCTGAAAACACTGGATTGCAACACTTTAAATCCTGACAAGCACATACCTACTTATTAAACTCTGCTACAAAGAAAATATCCAGGCAGACATAGGGCTGCAGGAAGAGGTAGAGTGCTTCAGCAGTTTTGCATGACAACAAAATGAACAGCAACACATTCAGAGTGCTATTGAGTT
Organism: Hirundo rustica; assembly: GCF_015227805.2. Classification (NCBI taxonomy): domain Eukaryota; kingdom Metazoa; phylum Chordata; class Aves; order Passeriformes; family Hirundinidae; genus Hirundo; species Hirundo rustica. The sequence continues at coordinate 5,826,770 of NC_053460.1, forward strand.
GTAAACTATTACTGCTCTATTTAGGGGTTAGAAAGTCTGCAGTGTGATAGAGCCAAGCAATATCATTTTTCCATGGGTAGAGTCATGCAGATACACACACCCTCCAAATTAATTTATTTACGTCGTTTTGTTTCCAAAGATCCTCCACCATGTGTATGCTGAGAAGCTGCCCAGGCCAGACAAGCAGATGTTCTACAGACCTTGGATTCTGACAGCACATTCTCCAACCATTTCTGACAGCTAAATAATCAGTCATTGCCAAAGCAGCATATTTAACTTAAGGGTTGCCAGAAATCAGATACCCACGCCTTTTTTTCTTAAGGAGTACAAGGATATGCAAACCAGGAGTAGCATCATCCCCTGCCAGATACATTTACATCCTCCTCATACACAGCAGGAATATCATGTGAGTCCATCATGGTTATTTGTCATTAAATTAGACAGAAGTGATGAAGTAGGCTGTGGAGAATTCTAAGCAATGCAAACTATTACAGTGTTCCAACTGCACGCATTCATATCCCATACTACCTCAAGGAACACTTTTTTTATTAAAAAAACCCCAAACTTTGTGTCAATTACACCACCCAAGTGCAGAAAATCATGGCTCTCAGGGAAAAAAAAAAAAAAATAAAAAATTACCAATTAATGGAACAAAAGAAGAAAGGAACCAATCCAACTGATGAAAACTCCTTCTCTAATGCCTAATTTAGAGGAACTAAATCTGCTTCCACAAAGAGCAGCTTTTATTTTCTAGATAAAGTGATATGTGTATAAGTGGAAATTAGTTCATTTCCACTGGAGAAAGCATAGCTAAAGCACAGAAAGATGATTCACTCTTCACTCAGTTTGGACCTAGACTCATAGAATCAATAAAGTTGGAAAAGACTTTCAACATCATCAAGTCCAACCATGAAGCCAGCACCACCGCCTAAAGCCCTGTCCTCAGGTGTCTGCCTTCACCCACGCTGGGCTGAGGGAGGCTGATCTGTCCACCCAGCACATTTTTGCCATTTTGGAGTTTCACAGCAGATGACTGCATGGAGCAACTGGGAAGAGGAAGGGAATCTTTGCTACTTTACCAGTGATCTGTCAGACAAGACCACTGCTCTGTACATTTCTGAAACCCCCGTGGCCTTCCAACGATACTTGTAGGTGAACAGCAAACTTGCCCTTGGTGCCTGCCAAATTAAACTGCAGCTCCTTGAGAGCCCCTGTGCACAGCTCCTGTGAAGCACAGTGCTCATAAACACCTTCCTGCAATTCACAGAGATCTCTTTAATAAATTAACAAAGCTGTCACAGAAGTATAAATGGGAAATCATTTTTTAAAATAGAACCATTTAAGATCACACAATTTCAGAAGCCTTTTGCAACATTTTGTAATTCCTCTAGGCCACTGCAGGTCTCCTTTACACTTGTGACGATGCCCCTTTCAATTTGCATTTAAAAGACAGTAAATTGCAGGGTTCATAAACATTTTTATAGTGATTTATTGAAGACGAGAATGTCACTCCTGTTCTTCACACTTTAGCAGTCCTGGGAATCGGCTGCAGGGCTGTATGTGTAATCTTGCTTTACCCATAAACTATACAAGAACAAGGCAGTTCTGAAACCTATTATTTATTTATTTTTTCCTTGCTTAAAAGACATTGGTGGCACTATTTTACATCTATATTTATCTTTCAGTTACAAGATGACCCATTTTATTCAGCCTTCAAGTTATAACCAGGTTTCCACAATTTACAAAGTACTTGGTTTGCAAATTAGAACTGTTCAGAGACAGGATTGCGTTATGCCAATGAACAAAGGATTCTTTCTCTTCTCTTTTTAATAAAACACAGAAAATCCACAGAATATTGGATTTATTATCACCACTAGATAACTTTACCATACAGGAATGTACCGATTTTTTTTTTTTTTTTTTTTTTTTTTTTTTTTTTTTTTTTTATTCAAACCTAAGCCACAGAAATGCACTGTGAAACTTCAGCAAGATAATATTCTGAGCTCCTGCTCCTTCAAAGACAAAAGGGAAAATGTTCATTGCAATTGGACCTCTGATACTCCTATCCTCCTTCACAGGCAACAAAGTCACAAAAGAAGGTAAACAGTGCCAAGAAGTGTTGTTTATAAGGGCACTGTGATCTTTCCTGCATCCCAGTGGAGCTTTACCAGGGGGAATCTAGAAACCTCCCTGCACAAACAGTGTGGGGGAAAAAAATAAATAAATAAAAACACCAAGGAAGAAGGGAAAAAAAAAAAAAAAAAAGAAAAGCCTGCACCTCATTTGCCCTTCCAGTGACCAGGAGGGAGTATTTCTTTCTACTTTTTTCACATTACAATAATGGCTTCACAGCTCTTGAAAAGAGCGCTAGTGCACCAGCAAATGGTGCATGACACGCCGAAGCCCTGGTCTTTGTCGCAACAGCTCCGCTCCAAAGAAAGTCCTTCCTTGCCTTCTTTTCCTTGCCATTAACTGTGATGAAATGAGTTTTTCCCCCTTTTGATTCCACCCCCCTCGCTGTCTATTACAGTCTGACCTGATTGCACTTATGCACAGATTATTTCATAGAGACATCCTTTTATTCAGGTTTGCGAGTTTGCCTGCAAGGTTATCTGTTCACAAAGCAACGCCTCATTCCTCGTACTCATTTTTTTTTGAAATCTGATCTCATTGATAAGAACAAGACCATTCGCATTGCATTTGTCAGATAAGTAGCTCCATGCCAGAGTAATAATTTTTTGTGACTATTGTCAGGGCTCCAGTTAAAATACATCAACCGATAAAAATGCAAGTATTGTAAAAATAACCTTGCATCAGAAGTGATGGCCCTCCAGTTTTTCCAAGGCACGTTGCGTCCTTTCCCTTGACAACAGTTTATTATAGTCAGAGCATCTTTACTTTTTCACAAGAATTATTTTTATGAATTAGTTTAAAATATTCCTATTCCGGTAGCACTGAACTTGAAAGGGAATAAATGAGTGGAGGGGACCAGTGTGGCACTTAGTGGTTGGATATGGGGTTTTGGTTAATTTTAACCAAACGGTTGACTCAGTTCTGAGGTAATTCTGTGCCACCGTTCCCAGCAATACCAAACAGACAAATCCCACCAGCAGCACACGCCGAGCGAGCAGCAGCGCAGGGAGGATTCGGACAGAGCCGCAGCTCAGCTCGTGTGCTCCAGCACTGAGGAGACTTCGGGACTGCCAGGCGGCTGATTACCTCCGAGTTTGTTTGTGAGACAACGCTCTGCTTAGCTAAACCCAACCAGCTAGCGGGAGAAGCAGGCACAGAGGTCAAATAAATCCTCCGGAACGGGGATAAACCAGCCCGGGCTGGAGCCGGGCTTCCCGCATCGCCCTGCCGCGGCAAAGGCACCAGCGCGCCTCCTCACCCGGGGAGCGGGGCCGTGTTTTGTGTGAATACTAGCGACAAGCGGGGGCCAGGAGCCCAGCCGCCGCCTCTCTGCGCTGCTCCGCGGCGGGGGCAGCGCACAGAGGAGCGGAGCGGGGCCGCCGGAGCGGGCAGCGCACAAAGGAGCGGAGCGGAGCGGGGCCGGCCGGAGCGGGCAGCGCACAAAGGAGCGGAGCGGAGCGGGCAGCGCACAGAGGAGCGGGGCCGGAACGGGCAGCGCACAAAGGAGCGGAGCGGAGCGGGCAGCGCACAAAGGAGCGGAGCGGGCAGCACACAGAGGAGCGGAGCAGAGCAGGGCCGGAGCGGGCACAGCACAAAGGAGCGGAGCGGGGCCGGAGCTGGCAGCGCAGAAAGGAGCGGAGCGGGGCCGGAGCGGGCAGAGCACAAAGGAGCGGGGCCGGAGCGGGCAGCGCACAAAGGAGCGGAGCAGGGCCGGAGCGGGCAGCGCACAAAGGAGCGGAGCAGGGCCGGAGCGGGCAGCGCACAAAGGAGCGGGGCCGGAGCGGGCAGCGCACAAAGGAGCGGAGCGGAGCGGGGCCGGAGCGGGCAGCACACAGAGGAGCGGAGCGGGGCCGGAACGGGCAGAGCACAAAGGAGCGGAGCGGAGCGGGGCCGGCCGGAGCGGGCAGCGCTGCCAGCAGCAGCCGCTTTCAGCAGCCCCGGGCACGGCTCGGCCTCGGCGCGATGCTGCCGCACAGGCGGGCCTGCAGCTGATAACGCTGTAATAGTCCTCCTTTGAGGACCGGGGCTCCTGTGTGCTGATTACCCATTTATCACACCTGGCAGCCCTGCTGAACTATAATTACTCTTCTCTTATCCTGCTGCACTGTCATGTCCGAGAGGAGAAGAGAGGCAAAGGCTCCTGCTAATGACACATTACCCTCTTGACAAGCACTTGAAGGTTTTATTGTAAATATTCAAGATATAAAACATCTGAGATTCCCCTTTTTAATTATAAAAAGCAATTTTCCGTGCCTCCCGCTCGCCCCCTCCGCCGCCACCAATAGTGAAGTTTAGGCGCCGTTATCCTTCGCTTCCCGCAAACAAACCCCGGTCCCTTTGCCACCTCAACTCATTGCTGGGAGGGAACTCCGGTATCTCGGGGAAATTATCAAATGTAACGCCTGGAAAATGTGTGCCATTTGAACACGCATCACTCTCCTACAAAAGTTACATTGCTGCCCTCCCCCCCCAAAAAAAGGGGAAAATGTGCATTTATATTAAGAAATTAGGAAGAGGAGGAAAGAGAGGAAAAAGTCCTGAGCAAATGGGTGGTGGGCGAGGCTTTCATTGGGTGGCTCTTGGAAGTTGTGCCTCTTATTGAGAGGAAAGGTCTTGCATAAACTAAAAATTAAAGACATGTGAGGTGCTGTGGTACACCCAGCCTATTTATTGATCTCCAGATGGAGGGATGTGAAGCCAGGGACTTATTCCACTTGCTCTCACTATCAGCTGTGAGCTGTGGAGGTTACAGAAGCCATGATATTCCCTAAACACTGTGATGTAGAGAACTAAAAACCTGAAAAATCTTTAACCTGAGATACACAAGATAGTCATTAACACTCCAGCCTCTACAATGATGGTACCAAGCATTATTATATGTTATATGCTATTATAAGTTCTATGTTCATTCCTACACCCATAATGGCATACAGTGCTTTAGCAAAAAAAGTACAGCAGAATTCCTGGAAATCTTGGAATTTGCCTAACCTATAGTTTTTCACCCCAGAAACTTTATAGCTAGGCTGATTTCACTCTCAGCTAGAAATATGCCAAAACAGATAGCAAAAAAGCTATAGAAAAAAAATAAGCTGAAAATGGAAATGAATCCATTCACATGCATCCACAAGTCCACCAAGAAAACCAAATTTCAATGCATCTTTTAGATGACAAGGAGTCTTCAAGCATTTCAGAGGGACCTGATTGAAGACAGGGCACTGTGCAAATGGAATCCATGGACATCTCATTCCAAGCCTCCTCATTACCCTTCTGTGTAGCAGCAGTCTGCCCATACTTGGCTTATTTACTGATCTTCTTTGAATTCTAGGAGTTGCCCACAGTGAGAGGAAAGATGATGTGACAGATACAGGAACTGTCCATTAGAAATTGGTGCTCTGGGTCCTTGCCTAGTTTGCTTAACAAGTGTGATGGCTGTGATGGCCACCCTGACAAGATTCGATGAGGGTTGCTTGTGAGGAGCAGAGCACCACCTCGGCGATGGCCAGGGAGCAGCAGTACATGACATGCTGCTGTGGGAATTGCAAACATTTAATGAACGTAAATGTCCTACCAAATAGACATACATGAGGATGGAAAACAGCAGCAATAAAAGTCACTCAAACTCACACAAAACAACTCAAGGCTATGCTTGGAGCGTGTACACGATTTAAAACAATGGATACAGCAATTTTTTTCCTAACAAATCGCATGGATTTGTATGTACGACTGACTGCTCTGTAAAATACATTGAGATAATTAGATAAAAGTTATTTTGTGCTATTAGAGGCGAATGATTCAAATAAACTAATATTAAACTACAAATCACTGAACCCCCAAATGCCCAGTCTTGGTATCCTGCGGTTCCTACTTTGGGGTGAAACAGTCATTAGCACTTCACAGGCTCTTAATAAAAGAAATTGCAGTGGTCAGGCTTAAAATGACCATTTTCTCCATCCATTCACAACGATTTGAGGCTCCTAGACTGAAATATTAACAGCCTTGCTGAACCAGAATTATTCTGCTTCTCTCACTTTCTGCCTGCTTCTGTCAGAAAGCCACGGAGCATAGAATGGCAGCGCACAGCTAACCAGATAATTGATATCTCCCCAGCCTATTCACGGTGGGAATCTGTCAGTTAGAGTCTAAAGACACACACGCACGCTATGAAAATGAACTTACATAAGTCTTCCTGTGAACTGAATGCAGCCAACATTTTGATGTTTAATTGGCTGGGTTCGGTTTACCAGCGCACACGTGTATTCCAGGGGCTGCACGCCGCACTCCGGCTCCTCCTGACAGATCTATTTAGTCGGGAGGAGGTGTATTTTCCCTAGGTAATTGCTCAGAATCATGCTTCCAAAGTCAAACTGATTCAAACTTTGCTTATTCACTCCTTGCAGACACACGAGTAGGACTGTTTGAAAGCAAATGAAAAATCCATAGATCAATGTATGGAGCCTTCCCCACACAGTGCCACGGAGGGAGTCTATTTCAAACAGGGCTGGTTGTCAGCAGCAGTTACTGCCAGCATCTTTTTAAATATACATCTTTCAGAGCAATGCAGGTCTTTGAGATAATGAAAGATTTGCAACTACTATATTATCTACCGAGAAGAAATACACAGACTCAAATTGAGCACACTCCCATGCCTAGGTTCCTGCTAAGTATGAAGGAAAAAAATAATTGACAGTTATTCAAGTATTTGTGAATATTTTTTACCTAGACTTATTCCCCTAATTAATAGGGCATGTCTGATAAAATGTGATTTTTAGAGACTTTTTCCTGTGGGCTTAGTGGCTCGATGTGAAAGCATTTGGAAATCATTTCCTTACACCTGACATGGCATACCCAATCCCAAATTACTCATTTTGCACCTCTTTGGCTTCAAATCAACAACTTAAAAAGGCTTAGACTGTCTCATCACATATATGTCACAAAGACTAGGGATAAAACTCATGTTTTACTTGTCTGCACAGCAGAATGGGTTCTAGGTCTTTCTACTGCTAAAGCAAATATCGACTCAGCATTTCCTAAAGTTTCTCATCAATTTAGACAATCAAGACATATTTGACTTTTTTTTCCTCTCTCCCCTCAAGATTATAAAGAAATTGAATGATTTCCAGAGACGCTGGTCTCATTTTGAATCCAAAACACAGCACTGTAACAAGCTACTGGGAAGAAATGAACACTCTGCCAGCTGAAACCAGGACACCAAGTCGTGACTCGAAATCATTTTGATAGAGAGACTTTAACACTTGTGCTGCTCAAGGAAGGACAGCAGCTTACAGAAAATTTTAACCACAGGGGGAGGCAAAAAACCATCTGCACCCTTACTAGCACTGGCCAGAGTGGGCTTGCACTCCTGTGTTACACAGGATGTTTGCAGCACAACATCCACAAGCAGCTTCCTCCCCCCACAGCTTGGATCAGGACAGCATTCCCACTGTGCTGACAATGCCTTTGATAACTGGCAGCTTGAGAGGCAGTAAAAGTTGGACAGAGAACACCTGTGACTGTGCTGGGGAAAGGAAACACCACCTCCTCCATACCCGCTGGGTTACAATCCTTTGTGGTTTCTTGGTTGTAGACGGCACTGCCAAATTTTCCCACCATACCCTATGAACTTGTCTTAATTCACCCAGGATTTCGAAAGGTGACACTGTGACATGTGGAAGGAGAGCTATAGGGACTGTAGGGAAGGATCAGCTCTCTGCTCCCAGAACTAAAGCACTTCTCTCTGACACCATTCCCAGAGTGTCCCTTCGAGCCCTTCCTTTTCCAAGACAATTATACAAGGACTGAGTGTCACTCACAGATTCACTCCTTCATCTCCTGGAGCACTACACACCTCAGAACCTGCAAGGCCTGCTTACAGCTCAGGTAAACATAGGAGTATCTTTCTAATTTATGTCTTTTTTTTCTTTCCTCTTCTGAAAAGATAAGCTAATGGAAAAGATATTTTTACACATTATTAATGCACATTAATGATAAAACTAGCAAGCATTAGTTCCAGAAGGGCACATTTTCTGTAACGATGAAGAACGATGTATAAATTAACATTACAGAGCTCCACAGGTCCATTTCTGGGCCAACCATGATTAAATTAACTACAAAAAGATACTTGACACGACCAGTGCGACACTTGTCTGAATTTGCGAGTCATGTAGGGATCTCACTGAAAACCAGGATGCTAAATAAATCCATCTTACAATAGTGACCACGTTCATGTGTATTATTTAATACAGTGGGGTGCTTATTCCATTGTTAACGTTTCAACAAAGCAAAATAAACTGTGCCTTCACCTCCATCCACGGCTCTGCCAGTAAACTGGAGTTTTTCCCAAATGCATGGCCTTGAAACAATAAACTCCTGAGCTTTCCACAGAACCAGCTTTTCAGAAGGCATAGCATGTTTTAGAGAGTCCAGCTATCAGTCACTTAGCACAATTTAATTTGACTCATCCGATACTCATATTTCACCATCTGATCTGGAAGCTGGTTAATCAATTAACAGGTTTATCCCTATACATATATATATATATTCAATATATGACTACCTTATCAATTCATTTTGTTAACAGGCTGGTTTCTTCATTGGGCTTAATTTAATTTGATTTCTCTGTAACAGCTGACATATGGGGATATTAAAAAAAAAAACCTAGGGTACTTCTGCACAAGAGCAACTTCTTGGAAGCAGGATAAAGACATTCAGAGAGCTATGCTTTCTGCTTAATTTTTTTGCCTCTAAAAAAAACAAAGCTACTTGAAAGAAGAAAGTTAAGAGTAAGTTAATTGCTTAACAAACCATAAAAAAACATAGGAAAGAACTAAAAAGAGAATAGGGACACTCAAACTAGTGAAAATTCAGGACTATTTTTAATAATTGGAGTTCTTAGGGGCATAAGAATTATATATCTTTTTAAAAGCATAAGTAATGTTTTCAACTTTACAGCAAAAAAAAAAAAAAAAAATCTGTTTCAATTCTTTCTCCCCTGAAAAGATAATTTCCTCTCAAAGACCACAAGCTTCCCATAACATGTTTTCAGAACTACAGAACTGAACACTCAGAGTTGAAAACTTTCATTTATAGAGCAAAAGGCTCAAGAAATAAAAATTAAAAAGAAAAGCCAACACCTCATTGCAGAAATAAACCTGCCGTTGTCATATCCTTGTGAGACTGCAGGATAATAAAACCTCATTGTTTTTTGTTTATCAGATGATATAAGTTATGAATTTTTAAAGGAATGTCTTTTACACCAGACAGGTTATTTCTGTAGGCTAATTTTTCATCGCCACTTTGCATTGAAACCTCCGGCTTCATGAAGATGGTATTTCTAGAACAATTCTATTTTTCTTCTTTTATCACCTTAGTAGTCTTTTCCCAGCTGTATCCACAGGGGAATGGAAATACCCAATTGCAAACGTGACAGCGCTGACTTCTGCAAAGTAGCTTAATTACTCATTACGAGATTCCATCAACAGAAGCTCCGGTCTGTGGTTTTGTAATAAGTGCTGTTATCTTTCCTTGGATTTTCATTCCTTCACAAAGGGGGATATGGCAGTGCTTTCCACATCCACGTTTTATATGGAGAGGAATGAGAGAATTTTAATGCATGAATTTGATGTCATTAACAATGCTGACAGCTGTTTAATCCCAGAGGAAACAACAGCTGAGTCCCAACTGCACCACCACCACCACCACCAAAAATAATTTTAAAAATAAATAAATAAATAAAAATTAACTCTTCAGGGCATCTCACTGGAGGTACACTGTGAATCAAATCACACCATGCCTACAGTCTTTGTCAATTCCTCAGTTAGAGTATCAGTAACTTTGACTGATAACAAAAATAAAAGCTTCTCCATCCTGACTGCTCAACTTGAGCTCCGGAAACACATTTATTAAATGGTCCTCTTCTAAATTAACCATTAATTAAAATTTAATTCCCCTTCAAACACAATGTGACATAAACCAGCACAACAAACAGTAATGATAATAATATAAACTATAAATATGGGTGAAGCTGAGTTCTGAAAAATAATGTAGATTAATCCAGAAGGGACGGTATAAAAATATATTTAAAATTGATCCTCCAGCAGAAGTAGAAACTACAACATGGGTTATGATGCAACTCTGTTACTTAAATTTAAAATAGAATGTTTAGATACAAGCCAATGACAGCAAATTTGCTTTTGTTCTCTTCCCCCCTTCCACACACACACAGAGCAAGGACTTTTTAAGGAGTACATATAATATTTATATATAGGATATATACCCACACTTCTTTATTCCATCTGTTTTTCCATTGGTTATGTCATGTATATGGGTGTTTTTGAGTTTTGCTACTGACTCAAATATTAAAAGACCCAAGCTAGAGCTGATTAAGACATATCTTTACAATCTGCAGCCCTCGTGTAACAGATAAAGCTTCCTAAGCCCTGCCTTGGGAAGGCTCCCATCCATTTAGAACATTAGACTTTAAACAGATGTCCAAAGTATTCACGTTATAAACAGCAACATTATATGAATTTAAACCTCGCTCTTTGTCTGGCCATCATCTCTTTAATAGCAGCTGTTCCCCTTCATCCGGGAGCTGCCTCTGCAGGGGACAGGACCACCCCTCTCCTCCCACGCCCCATCCCTGATCCCAGGGAGGGCTCAGGGGACAGGGTGACAGCACGAGCTGGACGAGCTCTGAGGTCTGGGAGCTCCAATCCCTGCATCACAAAGAGCACAAAGGTCCCCCCACCAGACTCCAGGCACGGCAGATGTGCTGCTCAAACACTTCATAACAAGACGAGCAGTCATATTTTCTTGTGGTTAATACGGCAGAGGGTGAGGGAAAACCAGATTTTTACCTTTTGATGTTCAGAAACAGTTCATTCTCAATAGGGGAATATTACGTGACAAATGTGCCAGACTCCTTTTTTTTTTTTTTTTTTTTTTTTTTGTGTGTGTGTGGTAATATTGCTCTTTGCAAATGGCACATATCCAATCCAATTGAATGTAATAAAATGAAACAATCTGTGCCATCTTCAATGGGTTTAATCTATACCATGTTAATGAATCCTTAAACAGACGTGCATGATGTTTTCCTGAAATACACATACTTATACTGTGCTCAGTATACTTGTCAGCTTGAAAATAATTTCTGCTTGAGAGACCACCTGCTATCATCACCCTATTTAGAAGCAGCTCATATTTATTTGGAAAAGAGAAATAATAGTTAAATAAAGTAGCGACTTCTCATACCCAAGCAAGGACAGTAAAATGGTTTGGATCCTCTCTGCACACTCAGGGATATTTTTTTTTTCCTTTCTTTTTTTTTTTTTTTCCCTTTTGCACCAGCTGCTTCCAAAAATCTCTGGTATATTTCTACTAATGCAGCAATAGGCAAAAGCTGTTTATTCTCATCTCCCAGTGTTTCCCCCATTTCCTTTCTGATAAACTAAAATATTGGAGTTGAAAAGACGAACTGAGTTATGTGACAGGTTTCAGGCATTATGCAATATGGGTTGCATTACACTGTATCATATAATTTTAAGTTATTAAATATGCCAGAAAAGCATACCTGTACTTGATGAAATACCCAAATACTAAGTACACAATATATGTTTTTCTTCTATTTAGACTCTGCAAATGGAACAAAGAAATATTATACTTCTACTCCCTAGAACTTAATTGCTGAAAAGATGTAGTAAATTAGATCAAGTTTTCCTAAAGATATACCTAAAACAAAACAAATTTTTCTGGCAAATGCTATTAGCAAAACCACTAGTTTTCACCCACAAGAGAATAAAATAATTAATCAATCAATAAGGTTGGGAGAAACTGTATGAACACCAGGATAGGTTGTATAAAAGAACACCGAAAGAGTGCTTAGCCACATAAACCCATAAACCCAAAATCAACAAATCCAACAAATATCTGTGCAACTCAAGGTGCACGGCCTGTCCCACTGATTGTGTGACGCTAACAGGACAATATTTGGGCTAATTTTGAGTTTATGTGATTTTCTGGTTTAAAAACCAGAAAAAAAAAAGTGTAAAAAGGGTAAAGTTCTGCACCATGCAGAGGAACCAAGAAATACAATTTTCACTCTTTGGACTAACAGCAGATTAAAAAAGAGAGACAGGGAGAAAGAGGGGAGAAGTTCCATGCCAAGGGAAAATTTGTATGCCTGTTGTGTGCTAATCAGAACCACCAACTTTAAAAAGTGAATTTTAGCAAGGCACAATAAAAAATTGTCTGTGTCACAGATAAGCACATTTGCAGCACATACTCAGTAAAAATGTAACATGTGGACTGTATGTTTGTGGGGTTTCTTAGTTTCAGAGTGTGCTAGAATGTCATCATGCACAGAGAATGAATTAAACTCATACTGCTTTGAACGTGAACAGGTAAAAATAAGTTTTGCACTGCTGAGGAATCCGTAACTGCCACTGGCCTCCAAACCACAGACATTTATTGTTTTCCTTGAGGTATAACATTAATTTTATACCAGCTTGCTGTTGGGAACAGGTTCATCTCATACACATAGAGATGATCTCCAGTATCTTTGGCAGGAAAGCCCCTCCCACCTGCCAGCTGAGGTGACAGGATTTAATAGATGGTTAGATAACTTTCCTTTCTGAGCAACTGAATTTTCTCCCTGTTTATAGCATCATATTTCCGTGCAATTTTAAAGGTGGAGAGAAATAACACCACAAAAATATTTCAGCTGAGAAGACACTGCAGAAACAAGGTGGTAGATAGAGCCTGTGTGCTGCTCTTCTCATGGGACAATTTGACATGACAGAATTTTCATGCTCAGCCTGAACACAGGGACTGCAATAGGGTTGGGGGTTTTTTTTTGGGGGGGAAGAGTTTTTAGGGGCTTTTTTTCTCTCTTTAGGAGTACAATTGCTCACGTCTATAATGGGTTACTGCCACAACAAGCTTTACATCAAGTTATCTTAAGAAACCACATGGAAATGTCAGTTCTGTTACTGCTAAGTGGCATTTCTGATACAGCACATCCGAGGAGCTGGACCTCAGAGACGTTGTTAATTTGTTTCCTGGTGTAATTCCAAGTGTTGGGTTTGAGCTGAGAAATCCTCTGTTGTGTTTTCTGTGGTGACTTTTACAGAATCCTTCTCTGTGTCTTCAAAGGTGGAAGCTGAGACTATTGAGCTGACAGCACCTGTATTTGTATGACTGGGAGTAAGGTTGTACTCATCACAGAAATTCTTCCTTCCCCCATATAAAGTCTTATTTTTCAGGGCCATGCAAACCCAAATCTAAACCTGTGCTTCCTCTGAGCTCATGATGAAAGGAATAAAGGCATCCATTGAGCCATCAACAGCTGACATAGTGGAACATCACTACCCTGAAGACAAACCTGGGACATTGCATTCCTTGCTAAGGGCAAATAGATCACAAAAGATAGTGGGTTTATTGTCAGGATTCAGTATTGCAAGCGATGAGAAGAAATCTTGAATTAATAAACAAATATCTGATCTTTAGAGACAAACAGAAATACACACACACACCCCAAAAAAAAAAAACCAAAAAAGGGAAAGAATACTGAGAAACACTCAGATACTTTTCTAAAGGTACCGAACAGCAGTGGACAGAAATTTTTGCTGTGGTTTTAGTAGATTCTCATAATCTCTTCCAGACAGGATTAAAACAACCAGATGTGCTTTTTTTGTTGCATTTCTAGTACTATTCTTGTGCAAATTAAACAGACACGTTGCTTAAAGATGTAGTAACTTGAAGATCCCTTCTCAACATCGCCAACTGAAAATTTACTTTAAAAAAGTTTGTTCCTGCTAAGTGCAAAATAATTTTCCCTTCCTTCCTAAGCAACAGTGATTACTCCTGTTTACTGTTCCTTTCTGCATTCCTCAGTTTTGCTAATTACCAGTAAATTCAGCAGAGTTGCATCTCATTTCAGGAATTCTTTGAGTATCAGAGATTATTTCTGGTGAGGAATGACAGAAAGCACACTGCACAAAACATTTCTGCATCAGCAATGAAATATTTTACAAAGAATAATTCATATTATTTTAAACAGGAAAAAAAAATCTAAGGATTTTGATGAGAATTATCTAGAGGAAAGTATGCTGGCAATGAAGGAAGTTCAAGCTGTCAGCAGAGGTCACAGAAGGGGACCCTCAAATATTTCTAAATCTAAATGTTGCGACCCATCAGACTTCGTGTAAGATTCTAAAATGAAGGATGAAATTGCATCAAACCTTAATGTACCTATGCTAGAAACTAAAATTAATTGATGTTCAATTCATGGATACAAATATTCATCCAAGACCCACACTTTCAAATGGTGATAGACTTACAAGAATATTAATATTTCTGTGACTGTGTTAAATGTCTTGCTCAGCTTACTTTAAAACTGGGCAAAAGAATGATGATTTGAAAAAAAAAAAAATAGACTAAGTTGGTGGGTGCTCTGGATTCTATTGAAATGTGTTTTTAAATTATTTCAGACTCATAAAATCTTTCCATAGAGAGTGCTTTGAAACTGCAAATTAAATATAGAGCTTCTATGAACTGTATCCATTTTTCCTGGAAGCACAGATTTCCATGGGGGTTCACACTATCCTTTTTGTCTGTTACACTAGCTAATAATGCAGTGAATTTGCAGTAATAGGGTAAATGTTATTTTGATGACATTATCTGATTAAATTAAAGATGACATTAAAAGGACCATTTCAATGGGAATCAAAACCTCAAAAAGCAGCTGGGGTTGAACACTCAGTTGCTCTGTCCCAGACTTAAAAAGACAACACAATATTTCATTCATCTAAATGAAAAATGAATTCAGATGACATTGGACTTTCAGGAAGGTACATCTTCAAACTATGAAAAAAGTAATATTTTAGAATTCGTGATTTTACATGGACACAACTTGAATCTATTTGCACAAAAAGAGTTCATACAGCAGCAAACATACGAATATGCAGCAATTGAAACTAAGACAGGATTGAAAACTGAAATTACATCTGCTGGCACAGTGACAACAAACCACCAAACCCAAGAACAGAATAAAGATGGAAGAATCAGTCACCTTCTTCACCACGTAATTTTGCAAAATCCCTAAAATTATGAGAAATCAACTTGTACATGACTGAAGGGCACAGAACAGAAGAAAAAGAACACTAAGGAAGTTAAAATTACTGGAGGTTTTCTGGTGCATAGCACTGAAGAAGTAAAATAAACTCCTCTTAGGAGCTACATGCTCACAAACACAAATCAAGTGACTGTTTGAAAATCCCTCAACTTAAGCCCTCAGAGATAGAATCTGTCAAAGGAAACATTCCTGAACAACGTGGCTGTGTTATGAATTACAGAGGCTTCACAGGAAAAAGATACTAGATTAAAGGTAAGCAGGGCTTGGGCTCTGTTCACAGCCAGAACACCTCCTGCAGTCATGGGGAGCAGTGACACCTCTGCTCTGCACACACAAACCCGTGGGCTCTGTGAAACAACAGCTTCAGGGCACACCAGGATGCTGCTGCAGGTGCTGGCTACCAGGGAAGCATTTGAGGCTGCTTTTCTCTGTGAGCTCGAGGAAGCATCTTTGTGCTTTATGAAGTGCACAGGCGATGGGTGTGAACATTTGTCACACAGCGACTCCGTTTGCTCCAAGGTCACACAAGTTATAGGTGAACCCTGCTACAAAGTACCAAAGTTTCTCTATTTTGGAGGCTTCCCCTGACACTCATAAACCTGAATTTTCGCTTTCTCCATAATCTCCATTTTTAAAAGATGACACTAACCGTGGACAAGTGTCCATCGGGAAGTGGCATGAGGTCAAGCTATCACTCAGGACATCAGCAGAAACCTCACAATTTCTGCACCATCTACTAAATTTAATTCATATTAAACCCTAAAAAGAAAGCTTCAAGGAAGCACAAGCCAAGAGAACATAGACCTTTAAAACAAGTCTCTGAAAAAAGTCTTTATAAATTCATAGGTTGGCAGGGGCATCCATGAGAGGATTCAAGAGAGTTGGGGGAGAAAATATTCAAGAAATGACAAACACAATTATAAATAGTTGTCCTTGCCCTCACCCTCAATGGAAATAGGTCTATCAAAAAACAGCTGTAAAGCGACAAAGCATTTGTAGTGTTTTGAATACTGCTCCAGGATATTTTTTTGCAAATAATGACTTTTTAGTAGATAATGCTGTGTTGTATTCCACGTTCATTACATTATACCCACCAAAAAAAAAAAAAAAAAGCATCACTATAAAAAACCCACATACTTACACAAAAACACCCTCAACAACAACAACAACAAAACAAACCCAACCAAACGCCACACACACACCCCTCCAAAAAAACAAACCCACAAACAAGAGAACCCCAAGCAAAGCAGAATAGGTATTCTTTGACACACTGGCATGTAATTCATAAGTCACAAACTCATAGGGCATGAATTGTTAAGGACATCATAAATCTTACCCTATTACATAACAACAATTATCTTACATAAAGACATTCTGCCACAGACCTTGAAAACCACAGCCTTTGGCCATTTCTAGATGTTTGTTGTCAGGGATGTGTTCCTCTCTGTTCCATCCCAAGTGAAACATTTGATTCCATGGTTCACAAAATACTAGAGAGCAAATTTAAAAACTGGCAGCAGTTCCATTCAGCAAATCTAGGGGTATGCTTTTACAACAGACCTGTCTGGTATATAGATTAAGCAGATGATATTTGCACATATGTATTTTCTGGCACCCAATGAAGTAAATAGCATATTTTTTTTATTCTTATCACTGTGATAAAGTTGTTGGCGAGGGGTTTCTGTTAGAATCATTGAGAATAACATTCCTCATAAACTTAGCTGGAATACAAGCCATAAGCAAAATTGCTTGATTCCAGTCTCTATTCTTCAATTATACTGATGTATAATTGAGAATTTTAGAGTAGGATAATTTTGGATGACATGAGAAACAAAACTCTTTAGTGAACTTCCCATGTTTTTTTATTGAAACAGTAAAATAATTTTGACAGTATTAAAACTAAACACTTTAATGAGTAAAAAATAATAGAAATTTAAAACATGGGATTTTCTGTGCTTTAAGAATGCAGGCATAAAAGTTAAATACAAATATCCTGTATATATTTTCATGTTTATTTTAAGGCACAACGTAACTTTTATGTTAAACTCCTAAGTTTACCATTCTTTTTTGGTCAACGGGTACACATCAAAAATATCAACAAAGTAACAGAATTATTACCATGGTTTTTCGGACTTAATTCACCAAGGACTATAAACAATTAAGTGCGGTAAGATAAAAAATGGCACATCACTTCTATCTACCAGTTCCACATCCACAAGGGTCACTCCCTCCAGCATTCCAGCAGCCACAGCACAGGTCTGTGGGACACATTTAAGAAGGTGTTTAATCAATGAGTGCATGTCCAACTCAGAAGGTTTATGATGTCCAATTATAATTTCAACTTATAGCAGTAGAGCATGTATGGAAATTTTGTTATAACTACCCATACTCTAAAATAAACCACTCTTTAAACATAAAAATCCATCTCCCAAATGACCACTGACAAAGAGGGATGGAGCATTCTCATCAGCATAATCAAGTGAAAAATGTTGAAATATGATTTAGAAAGTACTCATACCCATTTTAGGGAGAATAAGTTCACCTTACTTTGTGATGAAGAAAAAAAGATGCACTAGATTGAATCAAAATATTTTGTCATATTGCCAGAGAAATCTGTACATCTTGAAATACGTCTCCAGAGCAGACCACTAGCAATCACAAGCCTAACGGTCAGGCTGAGGGAAAAAATGGATTCTCCTTATGACTAAAAAACCCAGCTGAGCACCACATAAAATTTGCAAGAAAACCCACATTTTCTCTGCCAAATGAAAGTGGATTATCTTGAATTTGACAGATTATTTCAGGAAAAATCCATCTGGGCTATTTAAACTTTAGTTAGTTTAAATTTAGTTATTTAGTTAATAGACTTTCATCTGTTCCATTCTTAGCTGCAACTACTGTCCTGCCTTCACCACATCCAACAGGTGGATCATCATTTTGGTGAATACCTGACACCCAGAAAAAGCCCAGGAACACCAGCTCCACTTTTTATAGAAAATGGATAGTCAGCACTCGAGGGAGAAGCATTTTGTCTATGTATTTCCAGTGATATTCCCCAAAGGATCACCCAGAGGCACCATCAGTAGTGCAGGTCAAACACCTTGCATGTCCTCCAGATGGAAGAAAGCAAGGCTTGGAAAAGGGGATTAGAACAATAGAAATGTGTTCAGCTGTGAAATTAAAAGTAGGACAGCATGACATGCAACATTATGTGTTGAGCTGAGTCAAAAGCAGTAATTAGGCTGAGCTAAAACATGAGCACACTTGTAATCAGAACAAATGTGTGTTGTGTGTCCGTTGCATTGACTCCTCACAGCAAAAGTGGTCACCTACCCATCCCCAAGCACCTCATTACCCTCTCCGTGTCCTCAACCCCATCTGCAGGGCTTCCAGTCTCTTTCCAACCACCGCCTTTCCTTGCGGGCCCTACAGAACCCCCTCCCCATGCCCTTAACTCCTGCACGTTGTCCCCCCTGTGTTGTCCCCAGAGCTGGGTGGGAGGCACAGTGTGCTGTGCCCTGGAGCTCACAGGTGCCAGCTGGCAGCCAGCAGCCACTCAGCA
The DNA here is from genome assembly GCF_015227805.2 of Hirundo rustica. Lineage (NCBI taxonomy): Eukaryota > Metazoa > Chordata > Aves > Passeriformes > Hirundinidae > Hirundo > Hirundo rustica. Next base: position 5,845,594 of record NC_053460.1, read on the forward strand.
GATGTAAAAGCTGAATTTTTCCTACTTTCCTGCAGCAAGAGCACTTATTTGAGTCTGTGTCTGCTGCTTTAGCTGCCAGCTTTCTGCAGTTTGGGCAGAACGTGGCTATCTGGAGACTTCAGACCGATTTGGTTGAAACAAGTCTGAGTTCAAAAGTGAGTGGGAGGCACTGACTGACTAACAGGTAGGCAAAATAAACAATGAGCTTGAAGACACAAAACCAGCTGTCATAAAAGCACAGATGTTAACAAAAATAGCAGCACAGCAGCAGGTTCCAGGCTGAAGTACAGTCAGAAACGCACACAAGCTTTGCACTCTTCACATGAACAAGCAGTTGCAGCATAGCTAGGGACCAAAAACCACAGGCACGTCCTCGTGGTTGCACATTTAAACTCCGAATAAATGGGCCATCCAGGAAAAACGCAGTGGATACATAGTGACAACAAATAGGAAGATTATAACTGATTTAGAGAATAATTGTTTTGTGAAAATGAAACAACCTAACAAACACTCTGATCTCGTGGGTTTTCAAGAGTCTACACATTTTCCTTGCCATGGTCTGAAAAATAGGAAACTGGTTTTTTTCTTTGACTTCTTGAAGCCTGTCCTTGGTCACAAAACTGTTATGTAAGAAAAAATGTTATTCAATTGCTAGTGTTTTGTCAAGAGCATTATTGTATGTCCACTGCAAGACAAATCAACCTGAACTTTACAAGAGAGCAAAGTCCTGAAATGGTTGTGAAAGCAGCCAAAGATTTTGAAACACTTTACATACTTCACTCTTATAGTTTGAAATTACATTTTCAATTTAGAATACACAGGAAGTAGAAGCTGTTCTAAGTAGTTGATAGGTGAAACATCACTTTTTATAGCACCAAAGCCTGTAGGACACGGGGCAGACCAATTACAACACCGAGCAATGCAAAGTATTATCCTCTGGCTTTATTGTAATAACAGGTTATCTGATTACAGCCCGTGCTCTGGCCTCAGCACAGACTACATTCTCCCATGCCACTGATGGTACATTTTAGAAACCCATTAACAGCTAATTCACCCAGGAAACTTGAGATTTCTGTATTGAGGCATGAAAATTAACATTCCTCATGCCAATGTCCAGTAGGAGCAGCTGCGCTCAGTGTTTGCTTAAGAGAACCATCCAAAAGAAAAGGGAACAACTTCTCACTCTCACCTGAGCTTGTACTGAAAATCCTCAATGTACCTGTCCTACAACAGATGTAGAAATTTAGCCATAGGATAAATGCAGTAGACTTTCTGCACCTATTTTTTCCCCTTAAACTTTGAAATATTAATGTTTCTATCTTTATTGCTTCAGGAAAAGGCAAGGAGTAAAAATTTAAGTGGCTTCAGAAAATATAATTTTTATCAAGCTCATTTGCTAGATATGAAAAGGGCTTTGAGTTTCTTTGGACTTTTTAAACTTTTCTAGATATTTTAAGTATTTAAGAGGAGGTTAATTTCTTGTGTTGTCTATTGGAGAGGTTAATTCAAAAAAAGTGATTAGATGTTATTGGGACAAGGAAACCCAGAAGTCTTCTCCTTGCAGATCCACACTGGCTGAAGTGTAGCCCTGGCACAGCCCAACAGCAATCACATAACACTGGTTTGGGCTGTCAGATTTCACAGACACGGCACGAATTTCTACAAATAAACCCTGACGTTGGTCAAGGAAGTCAAGTACCACAGCAAAGAAATGCAGCTTCGGGATGAAAAAAAATAGGTTTCTACAGAATTTTGACCATAAAATAGAGGTTTGAAAATTTACGGTCTGTGGGTTTGTGAAGGTCATTGGAGGGAAGGAAGACTCGTAACAGTAGTAAGAAAATAAGAAAATTCTCACTGATATTTTGGAGCGATGCTTGGTATTGCTCAAAGTAACTTTTTACAACTGACTTCAACAGCAACAGCCCTTAGCCAGAATCTTGGGACAGCACCAACCAAAATGCCTTCATAATATTACCTTTTTCCACAAGCTGCTCCTTTACTTTCCCACAAGAATGTTACGTGAATACAAATAAAAGACAATGTGGTCCTGGCTTGAATGGGAAGTGAGCTGTGTCCTACAGTCATAATTAGGGAGGGCAGTGGCGCATGAAATCTTTTCACCAGGAGAAGATCCACATCATAAAAATATCTGCAATCCTGTGGTATATAGTGCACTGTTTCATAATCAATATTCATTCATAACACTCCATAAAGGGGCGTTTTGTAACCTGATCCTGAATTTGAGCTGCACTTTGTTTAAAAAATGATTTTGAGGTTAATCAAGGACAAAGGGTGGAGGAGTTTAGAGACTGTCTACTGATAAAAGCCAATGTAACATGGATGACCAGCAAGATTATTTTCTGTTTACTTGAGGAGTACTGAAACCTTCAACTGGCCTTTACACAATGAAGTGTTAAAGAGAAGATCCAGCGCCTTTGAACTAAATTAGGCCAACATTATATGCAGGACAGAATTTTATGAGAGTAGGGGCAGAAAGCTGTCACTTTCTTTTAATTTCAATAAACCATACACAGCATCTTTTAAAAATTAACTAGCTCATAAAAGTTCATCAGTCCTGAATTGTAATTAATTTCTGTGTGCAGAAAGATCATTTGCCCATAGGTGTTGCTTACTCATTTAAATCAGGGGCACTGCAGCTACCTGACAATTCTATTAAAAGAGTTCTTGATGAATCCTGCCTTCATTTAACAGCTTTAAACACTGAAGCATTAAAACAAGGCAGTGATACCCATATACTAACAGAGTTTAAACTGCTACCTGCCATTCACTGGGCAGATGTTGAGGTAGAACAGCACAAGGGGAATTCCTGACCTCATCTACAGCATAAAGATCTTCAAAGCCTGACACCAGCAAAACAAAACAAAACAAAACAAAATCACACACGATGTCCTAATAATAGCTGTAAGGAAAAAAAAAAAAAAAAGGACAAGTACACCATACATACACCTCAAAACAGGGATGACAAAACTAGTCTCTCCTTATCCAGGAGAACCATTTTTATCCATTACATACAATACCCCAGCTCAGCTAGAAGAGCAATTCTTCTGCCGTAATGAAATAACCAATATTATTATATTAAGCCTTTTAAGAAATCCAAAGAAGAGAAGATTCCATTATTTCCCACAAGAAGCCGCTGCTATCTGTATCCAACAAACTCCTGTACAAGGTTCCCACATGTGATGGGAAAGTGGGGTTTTTTAGCCACATCACCCTCCTGTTTACTCGTAAAAAAATACAGTGTGGCATATTGCTAAACTGAATGCCACTTACAGCTTTAATACACATTTTTGGCATGGCTGCTAAAATGCTTTTTCTCCCCTTCTTGCACATCCACGTGCTCAGTGAGTACAGAGCTGCCCAAGCCCCAGCCTGTGACCAGGGAAGTTTATTCTCCTGCTAAGAGTTTCTTAGCCCTCAGCAAAACACATTTTCACTATCACAGGAACAAGTTCTCCTAAACCCTGTGGAAAGTCAACATCTAAAATGCCAAGCCTTCAGATCCAGGCTTCAGATACCCATGTATGTAACTGGAGCCTCCAAACTTAAAAGTTCAAAGCTTTTGTATCTTTCCAAACCGGATCCAAGCAGGGCTCATTACACCTAAATAACAGTGTCTGCAGAAATTTCAGGAATAAATAGTGAGTTTGACCTTGACTTGATCTCTCAGTTTCCACTGCAGAGGAAGCTCTGAGCTTCATGTTGGCAGCAAGAGGCTTCTCTCATCTATGCTCTGACCTTAATAGAGGCTTTTGTAAGCACATCCACGAGAAAAATAAAGTAATGCCTATAAGGAAATAAATACATTTCATCCAGCATTCTGTGAATTACACAGAAATACAATAATGAAACTCTTGTCATGTTAAGATGGACCCTGTAAAAAAATATATGTAGTAAAAACACTGAGCCACTTGCTTCTTCCCCACATTCATTTGTCTAAAAAAAAATGCCAGGTAGCCAAGAGAAACATTTCAAGTTCAAGAAATGTCACCCTTTGTCTTGCTACAGTCTGTCCTTTGTTTTCAGTATGATTCAGTGGGGTATAAACACGTGGAAGGCTGTAATAGAAAAAATTAATTTTTACAGAGACCCATGAGGAGGCAGAACTGAGCTAAGTTGGACAAGCATAAATTCTGACCTTTTCCAACTTCAGAGTTCTGGGGGGTTCCAACTGAAAATTATTTATTATAATATTTTTTAAAAAATTTCTAGCTAATAATCTGAATTCAACGCACACTTCAATATTCAGTTCATGCTTCCTTTTGTTCTGTTCTTAAACACAAGCAATTTTGCTTCACTACCATCACTTTTATCTTTCTATCAGTTCTGGTCAAACATGTTTCCCAAAATCAAGGCCTTTCTCCCTGGCTCATTACAGGTAATAACAAGTTACTATCTCGGAGCATTCTCAAAAGTTTCCTCTCTGGAGCAAAGGGATGATTTCAAAGTATCCACACAAACAATACTGTGTAATAAATGTTGACTTTTCACATCAGGCTAGTTACAGGTTTAATGGAGACCTGCATTTATCCCAAGTGGTGTCAGACTCACTGGTAAAATTATTGCGATGTTGGGTTGTGAAAAATACAGAAAAAATACTGACAACACAGAAAAAACTCTCTTCCCACCCAGTACAACACATAGGTGTTGGTGAGTTCAAAAGGCATCAGAGACAGCTTTATTAATGCAACAAAAATAGGGTCTTTGAGTTTAAGAAGCAAAAATACCCATAAAATAGCACTAACCTTCCAGCCTTAAAAAATATCAAGTTTTTTGTCTATACTTTAAATCCTCTTCCCAGCTGACCTCCTGCTACATAATGAGGCACAAAATGCCCTACAATGTTGGAAGTGTGTAAGAAATAGTTGGCTTCATACCCAAACTAGAAAACTGTGGCTTGGTGTGTCTCTGCAGCCAAACAAAGGTAAGCTAAAAATACATATTGTCAAGCCTGTTCTGAATTTTCCTGTAGTTGTAAGATAAAAAGCACTAATTATTAGGGAAGAAAAAAAAAATGCAAACAGAAGATTCTCCCCCATCCCAAGAACACAGGGTGGAGGATGCAAAAACAATGTATGGCAGGAATAACAAATGCTTTATTTTCCAAGTGCTCTCCCATGATTTATGAAAGGTGTTCCTCACTGTGGGAAGATAATGCCATTTGAAATGGTCCATTTCATAAATCTATCCTCTTCATCCCTAGCTGCATACAGGACTACTATGAGCTCCTCAATCCAATAATGTTTTCATCCTCTATTGACAAAAAAAAAAAAAAAAAAAAAAAAAAAAAGGACTTTGTTTGGAGTGAGGTAATGATGCAGTTACAGAGGAGCAGCGGCTAAAGCTCGCTCTCGGGGGCTCTCTGGCATAGCCCTACAGCTGCAGGGGAGAGGAAATAGGAAAAACAGAAAGGAGAAACAATCAACACATCCCCCATGTCTTTTTAGCACCAGTGGCATTAATTATAATGTTTGAATAATCCTCTGCACTACCACATAACCAAATGTTTTGTCTGAATTTTCTCTTCATCCCCGCAACAGATTTGTCACTGGGAACCCAGCAATTTCCTACTCATCTGCTCACCAGCATATCTGCTCGTTTCTCTGCAAGACTGCTTCCAGAAGATGTTCCCATGCCAAATGTGGTGGTTGCTGTAGACAAGGACTAACCATAAATGTAACTGAAATTCATTTTACTGATTTTTTTATGTCGCAAACAATGGCAGAGGGTAAAGAGGAAAATATTTAATATCCTCAGTATTATGGAGCAGATTTGAGCTGGGACTGAAAACCATTAGAAGCAATGCTTGGAGAATGGGAGTACAGGGAAATCAAGAGGTAAAATATGAGATGAAAGTGTTTCTGGGAGCATTTGACGTGTAATGCAGCCAACAGAAACATTTAAAAGACTTTTATATTATTTGTACTGTTTAGGAAAGAGAGATGGAAGCCCCATAGGTTTCTCATTTCGTGTTGGAACAGTGAGTTGTCCTGCTCATTTTGCCTTTTCTGACATTCTGAACAGTAGCAAAGCAAATGTCAATAAAGAAAATTAGGCATAGATCAGTCAGTTTTAGATACCAGCTTAGTTTTTGCTATTGTTAGGGAGCTGGAAGCTCTACACTGCACTGGCAGCACAGTCACCAATTTCATGAGCAGATTTTGGCAGACTTCTCGTCCTGCTGAAGTGAAATTGTGTTTAGACCAAATTTCCCTCTGAGTGCTTCAGCAATGGCATTTTTCTACACTTTGCTATACAGTTTCAGAGGCAGATGAATGGCCTTTGTAGAACATGAAATTTCCACGGCTTTGGCAAGAACTTTACAAACTATATACATGTTTTGAACTGTCACTTTGAGATCTTAATTTACATATTTTGACTTGTGCATGAAAAGCAATTTCAAGGTCAGGTTCTGTGGAGAAATACAGGGTAACTCCATTAAAAGTCTACTGGCACTTTGCATATTTATTTTTCTTCCCTGTAGTATGCATGGGATCTCATAAATCAGGATAAACAAACATCAGAGGTCACTCATAGGTGTGCTCAGTGCATTTCCACACCTAGCAGGAAGGCGTTCTGCAAATACCAGGTTGCCTCCAGAGTAACAGCAAAGAAACATTTCTCCCTATAATATATATTTATTTCTAGGGGGTACAAGGTTGTGATGAAGTCTGTTGGGAAAGATGGAGAAAAAAAAATTAAAATCTACAGTCCTTGCAAATTTGTGGAAGGCAGAATCTCTCACAAGACATGGAGCCCTAACTGTGCCTGCAGCACAGATTATGCAAAGAAAACAAAGAATGAACCATCAAACATAAGAACTCATAAAACAACACAGAATACCTCTCCCCCCACACACACACACATGCTTTCAGTTTTCATCTCTCTCTAAAGAGAGAAGATTTTATCAGAGATTGTGAAAGTCTTATTACAAACACTTACTAGATAATATTCTGAATTTTTCTAGAAATGCAATCAGGTTGTATTGCCTTATCAACACAACCCATCATCTCCAGGATTGCTGCCTTGGCTGTTGAATCTCCATCCTTTCAGAGCTGTACCACTCTTGGCAGCAATAGAAAAACCCCAAATGCATTACAGTCATGAGCTTTTATGTCACACCTGAGGCTCCAGATTACAGGACTAGAACTCTAAAACACAGTGGAGCTGTAAAAACAACACTGCTAAAACAATGGAGACAAGAACACCAAAACTAATTAATTTGGACAGTAGAGATGACTGCTTTCCACTAAGAGAGGTGACAAACTGAAAAAGACCACATAACTCTAGGCAAAATTGTTGCTACATTACCATGCCATTTTACCATTTGGGTTTTTCTGAAGGTGGTGACCATGTGTACAATATGGGATAAGAATACTGTACTGAGAGGACTTCTGAAAATTGCTCAAGTTTGAAGTTCATTTTTCAAGTAAACCTGTACAAAAATAGCTGATGTTTGTTGGAGCACCAACAGTATAGAGCCACTATTAAATGTAATTGTAGAAACTGTCCTGAAACTTAAAAACTAGATCAAAGATCCTTCATATAATGATCTCATTGAACAAAAATATAAAAACATGGTCTTTGACTTGGTGCAGCATATAAATCCGCCAGTCAGTTTTGTGCATGGAGGTCTGTAAGCTTGATTGCTCTAAAAAAGCCCCAAACACAGAATCTTTTTATTGTTGTGTTAAAACCTGCTTTTCCAAGAGGAATCATGGCAGTTCTTTTGTTTGTTTGTTTCTGGGTGAAACTAACAGCATTTGAGACCTCAGGAAAGGACCCTGCTCAACATGAGAGTTCAGAATCTTAAAAACCTTACTGGAAGAATTTGCAGCGCACCGTTCATGCCTTCTCCAGTTGTGGAAGGCAGGAAGGAGCTATTGCCTCCTTTGGATTCTGTGGACACCTGTGGAGATCTACTTGCCCTCACCTCACAAGAGGGAGTCTCCCATCATGAAATACAGTCTGGCTCCTTCCCAGAGGGTTGGAGGCTTTAATGGGTCACTGCTCCCAGTTTCCCCATGTTCCATAAACCAGACTCTGATACACAAACTGCCTTTATCATCCTGACTGACAAATCCCCTGTCTTAAAGAGTGACTTGATGTTCGTAATGATCAGATTTCTTCCTAACGTGAATTAGGACAAATATCTTCCAACAGGACCATGACCCCAAGGAACGATGGTGGGACAAAGAGGGACATTCTATAGGACAGTAGTTTATCACTACAAATAACTCTCCATCACCCAAATTACTGTGCTTCAGAAAACACTCTGTCTCCTTTTTGACCGAGTCAAGACGAGGAAAGGCCAGCCCACGACTTGGCACAGAACAAGGCACAAGAGAACGAGCAAGCTGAGGATCAATACAAACAAAATAGAGGTGACATTAATTGCCTGGAGCACTAATAGACCATGTGAGAGAGTAGAAACCGGCTTAATTTTGAAAGCCAAGGGTGTTTGCCTGCCTTTTGTGCTGGGGTTTTGCTAGAATGGACATAAATGTCACTTTTGTCTGCGAGCTTCGCGCAGGCTCCAGCAGAGAGGTGGTGGCAGAAGCTCTCCCTGGGGCGTTCCAGCCTTGGGCACCCCAGGATGCAAAAGATGAGTTAGTTGTACCACATTGCTGTTCCATAATTTTTGAATACTTGGCAGCATGCTCAAGTGCCTCTTGATGGGTTCATAGTAGTTATTCTAAGCTAAAAATAAACCCAAAACAACAACCAAACCCACCCACATCTAAATATATAAAACTTCAGTTTTAAAAGCTCGTTTTTCCAAGGCTACTCGATCTGTCACTCAGGATGAATCCCACTTAGACCATGGCTCCAATGTTTTTCTTTCAAGATCAGTGATTGCTAGGCACTCTGTGGTTCCAGAGGAATAATAAATAAACACATAAATAAAATTCCATAGGAACATCTCGTGCTGGCAGGCCCAAACGTGGAGCCTCAGCCTTTGTGAGTGGCCTTTGAGAGCCCCCTGTAGCTGTTGACTGGTAAGGATTGAAGTAGCTTTGTTAGTCTTACCACAAACATTTACCTTCTGAATCCTCTCACCAATGAAATCAGCTGGCAGAGCTTCAGTGAAATTTAGGTAGCAAAGTGCAGGCTCTGTGCAGCCCTGCTGCTCGGGGCCCCACTCACCTCCTCTCTACCACGGCTGTATATTTATTTTAACATTTGACAGTATCTATCAGATTTTAGAGAGCTTTTTTAATGACCTCTTCCAAAATCTTCCATTCATTTCTTCAGTTTCTCACTTTCTCTCCCTTTTTCTTTTTAAAATAAATTACTGTTATAAAAACAAATCCAGCAGAAGGGAAAATATTCAGTGCCTAGAAACTGAAAAATTGAGTATTTGCTTTTTATGGGGCACTGGAGTCTTCTAAAATACAGAACTGCTAGAAAACTTAAATGCTGAGGACAAAAAAGTTCACTCAGTAGCTATGCAAATACACTACAGTTTTGAATCTCTTTGAAAAAATAATTTAAATACTTGTGTTTCAATTTATGGTCTTAAAATGCCTGAAAAACACATTCCTACTTTTTAAATGGATTTTTTTAAGCGAGTTTTAAATACACTTTGATTATTTCCATTCTTGACATTATGCCTACTCAGGTATTTTGTACAGCAATTTGAAAGCAGAAAGGCAATTCCTAGCAATACCAACAGGTATATATTGATTTAACAAACACCTCCTCTTAAAGATGCACTTTCTTCTTCCCATGGAAGAGAAAATGTGAATTTAAACTGAATAAAGCCAAAAGCTAAAACACATTGTCTATAATGATTTCTTTGATGGAGAAAGCTCAGGTTCAAGTTCATTATCTTGGTATTTTCAGAGGAGTTTGCCTGCAGCTTTTAGGAACAACATTTAACTGAATTTTATATGTGAACATTAAAGAAAGAGTAATGCACAGGTATAAAATAAGTGATCAAACTGAAAGTAAAGCATACAGCTTTCTCCCTGTTAGCCTACACTGTTATTATCTTTTCAGAAGATGTCAAAACCTTTTCTCAGGAATTCTCATTTTTCATACATTTTGGAAGCAGGTACAATTACTTTAACAGCTCTCTATAGCACTAAGACATCTGTAGCAAAAACGGTTATTTACTTCAAAGCCAGAAGATTTTGCAGGCAGGAAGGAATGACAGGCAGAAACAGAGGGCCAGAGACACTGCTATTGAACTCCTGTGTTTAATGAAACACAAATAGAAAGAATACTTTATGTAAATGTGTATTTACAAAGGACAAAATGCATTTGTAGGCATGTATACTATATAACCAGAGGCCATAGCAATTAGCATTCTCTTTTCAATTCCTGACTGGAGCTTCAGTGTAAAACACAAACTAGAATGTGCATTACGTTGTTTCATCCAAGTCTGAAGACTGACTCAGTTTTGAGCACATGCCCCTGATCTCTTGAAAGCAGGAGTTATATGAAAAACACCCTGAAGTCCAAGCCTTGCAATACTCAGGGAAACACAGACATCAACATCCATTGCACCCATGCAGTGCAGGCTCAGTGGAAAAGGTGGCCAAACATATCTGAGAAAAAAAGGGTTTGTGCTGTAAAGAGAACCATGTTTGAAGGAATGCAACTCCCAAAGGGCATGACCATAGAAATCAGCTTGGAGATTAGACTCTAAAGTCATCACAGCTCTGTGGCAGCCCTAATTTATGTCTTAAACATTTATGTGCATCCTCCCCTTTTCCTCCTCCTTCCCCTCCTGCTCTTAAATTTCTCAGCTCTTCAAGAAGCCAAACCTCTTGTGTTGCACTGGTCCCCCCCGCAGCCCACTGAGTGCCCCTCCATGTACCAGCCCAAAACTGTACTTGGAAGTGCTTTTAAAACAGATGAAACAAAGCAAAGAAAGTTTGTTACAGGTTCAAACTCAAAATGTTTTATGAGAGGCAAAGCTCTATACTGGCAAAGCAGCAGAAGGCAGTCCTGCAAGCAAGGAACAGCACCATTCCCAGCAAGGACTGCTCAGGTGAGGGAATTTGTTTATATTTATTTTCCTTCAGCAGCATGAGAACAAGGCACAGCTGGCTTTGTCTGGTGATCCTGCAGAATTCCTGCCCAAGTTTGTCACTAGCAGGGCCACAATCTCCCCGGTCTCTCTGGTCTGACTGAGCTGTCTCACACCCAGAGCTTCCCCTTGGAGCTATATTGATGACTGAAATGTGTTTTGATTTGAAGACAAAATAGCCCACAGGTTCTGTTAAACCGGAGAAATAGAGGAAATATAACAACAAAAAGGTGACAAATAGAATATTCACTCAGAGGCTTAGAAAAAAATGAACATATTTGGTGGAAGTTTAAAGCACTTGTTTTATGACTGAGCTGTGCTTGGACTCTATTCTGCTGTCAGACGTGCAAGAAAAGCCAATATAGTTGTCCTATTCTCAATTGTTATACCTGAACATCGCTAACCAATTTCACACAAAGGTATAGCATCACATAATCTGCTGTAGCCTTTTTACAACTTGAACATCAACACAAACATTGTTATCTACTCTGATCACTTCATAAACTGGTATCTGAGATACTGAAATAGATAGGATCATTAAAACAACACACCTGCACCTATGATAATTTGTCCCTCCAATGTTTAGTCCCCTTACATTCCATGATATATTTACAGCATATTCATCACTGGGAGCAGGGACTGACCCCCAAAGCTCCACCCTCCTGTCAGGGAATTGCAGAGTGAGGTCCCCCCAGCCTCCTTTTCTCCAGGCTGAGCTCCCCCAGCCCTCTCAGCTGCTCCTCATCAGGCCTGTGCTATTTGCACATATCTTTGCTCTTTTTGGTCTGAACTTTAACTATTTGCATAATTCCAAAGAAAACCCATCTCAGGAAGGTGGAATGTTTTCCTGTGAAGCAGGTAACAGAATTCCATGTGCTCCTGGAGGACTGCGTTTCCAAAACTGTGACCTGCCACACTGGGGTCTCACTGCCCTGAGAGAGGCTCAGCAATGCTGGAAAAAGCATCTGTGCTACATTAGGATGGAAACTCAGCACCTGTGACACGAGTCAGAGGTGCTGCAAAGGTACCAGGGAACAGTTCTGGTTTGTTTTGTATCTGCTACAACCATGAGCTCTCACTCAGAGCAGGAGCGCGGCATCGACGGAAAGGTCAAACAAATAGAAGTGTCGCAGGAGAATCTGAGAACACAGCTCGTGGTTCTAAGATGCAGCCACAAGGAATGAGAAAGGTAAAAATATTTAACAGGTTTGTACAGTACAAGATTTTGCTAAGGGGATGGTAGAAAAAGCAGTTTGAAGAGACGTTTTACAGTGCTGAATACACACCAGGCACTGCAAATGCTGCTGAGCAGAAAGTTGCTGCCAGTGAGATCAGAACAGAGGTTTATTCTTCCTTTATCAGATTTGCCTTCCAACTCTACTTAGAGCAAAAGCACCACCACATACACACGAAAGTTTAATCTTTAAAACCTAGAGCTCTGCACTAAGCTGTCCTCTGGGGAAGAAAAAAAAAAAAAGGGTTGGGGGGAGGATATTAAAAAAAAACCCAAACCAACACATATATTTTTCTGTCCCTATGTCTTGGAAAGATGAGATTTTTCACCCAGGCTTTTCCTCACTCCCTAAAGGTGAACATTGGGTATTGTCATACTCACTCCATTGAGGGCATAAAGTTGAAATAAAAACATATCTGCCTGCTGCCCTCAGCCAGAAGAAAGGGGAGGGGAGAAAAAACCCACCAGAAATCAAGTTGCAAACATTAATTCTCATTATATAAATAATCTTTCTAGTACCTTAATTGGCCCGAATGATTTGATACTAAACAGACCTATTTTGTTCAGTCTATTGATGTCTGCACAGTGAAAACATTAGGAATTCATAAATTACATAAATACTTTCTGAAGGCCGTTTCTCAAACTTCTAGTTTTGTCTAAACCTTGATAAATACTTCCAAACTCTTCTGAAATTGAAACAGCAAGAATTAAACTAAAACTTTCAGCAATAGTGTTAATCACTGAAGAAAAACAGTAAAACAAATTAGGCTATTTTGCCTCCTGAATGTGCCATTTCCATACAGCACATTTCTGCAGATGTCTGTTCAAAAAGCAGTGTTTTTCCTGCAGACCTAAATATCCTCATTATAAAATTTAAAGAAATAAATCCCTGCTTTTAAAAAAAATATACAAGAGAGCATAATTCTTCAAAAATTATTGAATTGCTTTCTTTTATAACCCCTCAGCTAAAAAGGAGATAAATGCAAATTTTGGGTGGAAACAATGGCCTGTTTCTGAAGCTGTAGTGATTGCTAATCAGATTTAGAAATCTGTATGAAAACAAAAGAGGGAGAAGAAGAAAGAAAAGGAAACAAGGAGGAGAATATGAATGAGACTGAGAGCAGGTATGAAGCAAAACTTCTTTTTCCCACAATTAAATAACAACATAAAACAAAACTCAACCATGTTCCCTGTAACGGAGGACAAGTCTAGCATCGTTTGACCGTCAGGAAAGAGTAATTGTACAAGCTTTTGTTAGTATGTTCCACCAGGAGTTCTCTGAGCACTAGAAGCTGCTCAGTGTTTTTGCATAATAAAGCCAACCTGAGAGCAGACACAACAAAACTCCATTATTCCTCCATGTACTTCAGTACAGAAGTCTGAAAGTGCTCTTTGGAATTACTATCATGATCAGCATAGAAGGATTTACAGATGTAATAAAGCTGAGAGAAAGCATCACCAACACCATCACTCCTTCATTTTCTTCCTAGAGCAAACTTTCAAAGAAGGAATCATGAAGATTAATGGGATGGAGCTCTGATAGGAGCCAAGGCTTTTATCCCACCAGTAAATTTAAAACACATATGTATTTATACATATCTATATCATGTATATCATTGTGTTTATTAAATTTACTGAATTCTTAAAATCTGGTTGATTTGCACTAAATGGGAGAGAGACCAATAAGCTGAGAGTGCTCCATGGAAATTTGCATAGAGTTTCTCATGGCCAAGTTAAAATTTACTTATGCAGCAGATACCCAAAGGGTCTTTTCATCTTAAGAGCTACCTGAGATGGGAACCTTTTCAAATTGGGCACAAAAAAACTTTCCAATTACTTAATTTTACCACAACAGATGTAGCAGAATAACTGCTGCCCTCTTTACCACTAGCTGGCCTAACAATACTTCAGGGATTGTATCTTTCTTGGGCTTTTGTTTAGGTTTTTTTGTGCTATAGTAAAGCAAAAACCACAAACTCTGTCTTGAGCTATTTGTGGAGTTTCCAACTGTCTGGGATATTTAACTCCCAGAGGAAGAGGGAAACCTCCAAAAGAACCAAATTCTATATATCTGATTCTTTCATCACTTCACCCTAAAAAGTAAGTGCTGATGAGAGAGGACATGTTCACATACCAAGTGCTTTATTTAAACCATTTTTCCCTCTTCTTCAACATGGCACTTCAGCATCCTGGGAAGAGCGGCAAATTGGGGTTTTTTTATTATTATTTTTTAATATATACTTTGGGTCTGGATAATAAAGGGATATTTCTTACCATAGGAAAGACAGAATTTCTTTCTTTAATCTCCTCCTCTTGAAACAAGACAATGTCACCCTAAAGTGTCAGGTGGAATTTATTTCAGTGAGCTAACAACACTCATTTCCTTACCCTGTTGTTCCTTTAAAGCTTTGAGAGCCTACACACAGATGCCTCTGAAATGCAGTTCATTTTGAACACAAGGAGGGAAGAGGAGGACAATCTTATCTCACCAGAAAATCTTCATAGAAGCACATGTTCCTGAAGAAGAAAGGCTCTATGCTTGTAATTTCATTCAATATTTCTTTTCAAGCTTTTGAATAATGGGCTTTACAGAATATCTTTTTGATACTAACTGATCTTTGTAGCTAATAAAACCCTCTTACTGGGCTTTGGTACTTACATCTAGAATCCAGAAAGTGTCTTTTACAAATATTTTATTACAAATAATAATCCTAGCTAATTATGCATAGTAAATAACCTCACCTTTCAAGCCTCCCCATATATCACTTTGCTAAATATTAATCACAGCTTTAAGCTGTCTAACAGCGTGACATTAGAGTGGGGGATCTCTCTGGTAAAGGATCCCAGACTATCCATCAATATCCCTTCCACGAAAAGCGCTGATTAAACCCTCCTGCCAGGGGTTTTGGTGAGTTTGGGTGCTGGTTCTCCCCTCTGCCATGCCACAGAGCCATCACAGCCCAGCCCACCTTCAGCAGGCTGGGAGAGCCCTCAGCCCCCCAAATCTGCTGCCAGGAGCCTGAGGTGGCACGGCTGAGTCTGGGCAAGGCAGCAGGAGCCGCACAAACTCAGATCTTAGATCTCCTCTTTCTTAATTAGGACTTGAAACAATAGGTGGGGAAAATTCAGGACCAAGGGCTATTATGTATTAGCTTTCATTTCTGTGCATTGATTGAGCTTATGCTGTTTTATGTGGGCGATGAAAGGGCAAATCAAAACCCATTTCTCTTTCGTGTCAATTCTCTTTCTCTTTTTCAACTATTTATCTTCGTATTGTATTGCAGCAACAGATGGCACATTAAAAATGAATTCACTTTTTGGGAACCGTATACTGTGCAGCTTATTCTTCCCATCTAAAATGACGACGTAATTAAATTTCTTTTGGGAAGGTACCTATAAAATACAGCAATATAATGCCCACTTAAGGAACAAGACGTTTTACAATAGAAGCACTTGGGGAAGAACAGAATTCTTCCTGGCATAGAAACTCTTGGCATGGATATTTTCATATGAATTGCTGACCTAGTTTAAAAAGTGTGTGTATATATATTTATATATGTATAAACATATAGATATATCACTCAGCCTATTCCCCTCTTTGATTTTTGTAGAGGAATAACTTACAAGTGTTTTCTACATTAATTTCTCCTGGCATGTTTACAAACAATTCTCTCAGAGAGGATTCACTGGATAATATTATTTTTTTGAAAAGTAGTTCCCAATAAATTCAAATAAATAACGTCATTGCTAGCAAGCACTGTACAGGTCAGTTTATATGCAATGCCATCAACGTACACTTAGCAAGGTGCTTAGGAAAAATAACCTCCTAATCACGTGAAAAATTACATTTGCAGGCTCATAACATTTTAAACCCTCGTCGGGGGATCACATTTGAAGAGCAACAAGCCAGGATAACGCACAGGATAACGGGTGAGAAACTTTCCTGCCAGCATTAACACGTTTGCCAGAAATAGAAAACAAAAGGTTAAATTCCTTCAAAGCATGGTGCCTAATTTGGTGGCAATTAATCAGCTCAGATAGGAGAATCATAGGAATATCAGCTTTATAGACCCTGAATAAACAGCAGCATGAAATACATTCCTTTCCTATGATCAACAGCACCTAACAATTACAGTGATAGTCATTAGCAGGCTGCAGAAAATAGGAAAGCAAATGTGTGGGAGGAGGGACAGGTCACACTGAAGCTGCCTTTTTATTAATCATCATTATAGGAAGGGAAAGGAGAAATATTAAGTTTCCGTTCCTATGAAATGTATTAGTCATTATTTTTTAAACTTGATTATCTGTTTTCCGATCCTGAAATCTCTTTCGGATGCTTGAGTGAAAAAACAAACAAACACCAAATGTATAAAAATAAACCCAAACAAAACTGTTCAACAGAGCAGCTGCCCACAAATCACAGAGCAACCAGCAATATCACATGATGTCATAGTATCTGATAAGTAATTTCTACCCCAAGACAAAGTTTCAGTTATACCACCTTTATTTTCTTTATTTTCCTACTGCAGCCCCACTTTGCTACATTAGTGTCTCTTTACAAAAAAACCCAAAACAAAACAAAAATACATCTGAGAGAATTTACTTTTTAATACAAAAAAAAAAAAAAAAAAAAAAAAAAAAATCCAACGTCACTGCATCTTCACTTTTTCCTTAGGTCAAGAATATCAAAACTAGGCAGTACTTTTGGCATTTTCACCTGCCTTAAAATGTTCCATTAGAAAGGACAGAGCTAATAATCTCTGGGAAAAGGGAAGGGATGGCTTTCCCACCACCAAAGGGGTTAAAAAAATACAGAAAATCCTACAGATACACACTCTCCCTGGTCTTTAAAATGTTGCAATATGAGTTTGGGGGATTTTTTTGAAGCGGTGTTGTTGGACATTTCCTGTGCCTACATGAAAATAGTATTTAAACTGTTGTAACTTGGCCGAGTCAAAAGCAATTTGCAGGATGCTGAAAGGCAAATATACACATACAAAGGACAGGTCTGCTAACATGTTAAATAAACCACACTTACACACAGAGCCTGACAGTTCCTTTCTCAAAATAAATACATTTGAAAGTAAATACTTTGTCCTGTTGAGTCAGGCTGCATTTGGCATCTCTGCTTTCCCTCCTCCCACCCCCAAGAGTGTGTCAAGGATGTTTTCATCCCCTTGTTTGTCTGTCTCCCCTAATCAGGAAGCTGTTATTGTACCGAGCAAGTCGGGGTATTTAGTGGAAATCAAGATGGATTTAGTTTGGAATTAAGTAGATCCCCATGACAGGAAATATTAAGAGATGATGGATGTCTGACAAATATTTAAATTAAAAAAAAAGAAAAAAAATCAACTCGCATTTCAGAAGGCAGTCTGCAAAGCCAGATTTATGAAACTGAACTTTAAACTTAAAGGAACATTTTTTTCCAGGCTTTATGTATTAGCAACATTGCATTTAATTTAGAGATTAAATAAACACGAGTTTGAGGCAGTCTACCAGGGCTGAAATGCTTCATGGAGGCAGGCTCACAGTTTTGAGGCTATGAAATATGTCTCCTATTTTGACACTATTGTAATAGCATAGTTGTTCACTTTCCTTGTTTCCATGGGCTTTATGGTCCATAAAGTTTAATAACAATCTTAACAGCTGAACAGTGAGCACACATCTCTGGGAGGCTTCTGTAAGAAACAGGATCTGAATTTTATCCATGTAATTTTTAGTGGCAGCATATGTCCTTTCCTCACCACTGTCCACAAACACCCACATCATTAAAGAAGGCACCAAGCAACACTGACTCACCTCAGAAAAGAGACCACACGTCCTCATATCCTCCAGGAGCTGGGTAAGCAGCACTCAAAACACCAGCTCAGATTACTAAATTGCTGAATTTCAGAAAAATTACAGAAAAAGCTTGATCAATAGGTCCCATAGGAAAAACATCCAGGAGCACCCACAAAGAGCAGAGTAGCGGCTTTCTTTCATCTGAGTTGAGACCAAAAAACCCCAATGTCCTCTGTGCAGGTAGACCCTCTAAGGTGCGCAGACCTCTCTCTTCACTCATCTTTCTCCACTCCCACAAGATGAGGCAGGAACGATTCAGTTCCTCACAAAACTGGCCCCTAGGTTGCACCTTGACTAATTGCTTTAATGAAACACGAGTGAAAAGGCCCTTATTGTGATACAAAGAGAGGAAGTGCATCTCCCCAAAACAACATTCAAGCCTGTAAGTATCTTTTCCAGAAAAGACATAGGCCCACTTCTGGTTTTATCCTCTGAGATAGCCCAAAACAGAGGGAAAAGGGCTAAACAAACCACAGGAGACACTTCACCAGAGGGCAGGTTCCCAAAACCACTGCAACACACCCCAAACCTCCATCTCACTCCATCCTCTGACCGGCTCATCTTTGGAAACTGCTTTCTTTCCAGCTACCACCAAAAAAACCCCACCAAAACATCAACCAGCTAGGAAAGCTGGTAAACTGAGAGCCCTAAAACTGATGTGGGATTGATTCACCTGCATCTCCCCAGGCATCAAGCTCAGGAGACGACCCAGGAGTCAGCCCTGCTGACTTTGCCCTTGGCTCATTTGGACTGCCTTGGACTGGAGTCCCAAATATCGAAGAATCATGTTGGTTCAAACCAAAGATAAGATCTTGCATCTACTGATAATTCCACCTAGTCCACTATTTTCATGATTTTTAAGAGTTCTTTTGAAAAACGGAAGTAAAAGGGAACATTTAACTTTCAAACCTGGATTTACGTAACAATTTGTAAGGAGGAGTTCTATACTAGTACAGAATATTAAATGAATTCCCCCTTTTTAAATAATTGAATAGATTTCAACTTGATTGTGTCTCTTTAATATTTCAGTAGATTTTTTTTTCAATGAATTTGACACATCAAGTAATATCAGACTAAATCTACCTAAAATATTTACAATTACTTGCAAGATATTTTCACGTGAACCAGTAAATTGAAACTTCTTCTCAAAGGAGAGACATAAAAAAGTCATTTTTATGGTGGTTATTGTAATTTTAATAGGCAATTTCATAGGTAAACATAAGTGCTTGATCTCCATTCACTACTGTATAACAGGCTGTGCTGCATATCTAATGGAATCACATGGATTTGTGTACAAAATGAACAATTATAAATGGCTCCTTCTGTGATTTAAACTCTACTGGTTTATGTTCCTCATCTACATTGCCTGAGAGGAAAACACAACACACATTTGTATCACACAAATAGGCAGCCCACTCCTCTGGGGAATAAAGTTTTAAGAAGAAAACACTCCAGTTTGGTGTTCAAGCAGCAGTTCAGCAGAAGGAGCTGTACACACATTTTCAGAGCACCCTCCATCCATGCTGGTTCATTGGAATGTGTGCAAGCTCAAAAAGATCCGAAATTCGTGTGGGCAAATGACACTTTCATGGCTGGAGTAGATTAATGGAGCAATAGATTTAAAGGCTAGAAGGGATCATTATGATCATCTACTATGACCTTCTGTTTAACAGAATTTAGCCAAGGGATTCCCACATCCAGCCCATGGCTCATAACTCCTGGTTGAGCTACAACCAATATCTTTCAGAAAGACATTCAATCTTGATTTAAAGACTTCAAGTGATAGAGAAGTCACTACATTTCCTGGCAAGTTGTTAGAGTGTTTAATTGCACTGTTTCTTTTTTCTTATTTTCTTTTTTAATTTTACAACTAAAATTTGTGTTGTTTTGGGCCAGTCACTTTATCTCCTCCTGCTAGATTAAAAGTCCTTTTCTAGCAGAAGTTTTCTCCAAGCAAGGAATATCTTCATCTTCTCCTCACAAAGACAGTGCTGCTTTATTCTTCTGCTATGGGATAAAAGTTCTCATCATTCTCATAGGTCTTTTCTGAAGTCTCCAAACTCTTTACATGTGAACACCAACACTAGTACTTGTCAAATAATGTTTAATTTATAGGGGTAATAACAGTAAAAATAATACTGCGAGGATAAACTTGGAGAAGAAAACAAGCATGTAAGCCATTTGGTCTTCCTCTTTCTTACACATGCTCATGCAAATATCCTTTAGAGAAAACAAAGAAAAAAAAAAAAATCTAAATATGCTGAGTTTAGCCAGGCTGGAAGACATAAGGATAGTAAAAGAGTTTAGCAGAGCACAGATCTTGGGGTTTTTTGCCAAGTTATGTTTGATGCAAGAATTCATGAGGCATAGGTACCCCCACAGTCCTCTCCATCATTCCACCTGGCCTGGGTCCCAGGCATGTTTGAGGAGGCTTTGAGGTGCTGTGCCTGACCCAGGCATGCACAGGGGGCTACAGGAGCAGGCTGCCAGCTCCAGAGCATCTGAAACTTTCTAACGCTATGAAAATCCTCAGCTGCTTGTCAGGACAGCTTTATGGAAAGTGAGATGAGGTTCTGGCCCCAGCATTTAACTACACTTGGCCATAACTCAATTTCTCACAAATAGCAATTTTGGCATGCTCTGGTTCTCTTGCACAACTGTGATACATGCAGTGGGAATAATAAATTATCGTGCTATTACATGACAACAGAAACCAAAATGTGTTTGGTTCCATGAGCAGGACTAAAAACGTGGGCTGTGATTCCATTGTACTTTCACTAGGCTGGAATCCCATCTATTTACATTGTTTAGTAATGAACTACTGATCATGTGAGACTGAGAATTCATGGGAAAAGTGATTGTCCTTATAAAGAGAGTTCTGAATGAGGAGGGGGGTTGTGATGGAAAGCCTGGATATCTGTAGATTCACTCCCCTACATTTCAGGCATGTATTGCAATGACACCGACAATGTGGGGTTTGGAGGAATGTCCACAAATGATACTTCTGCTTCAGATGTGGAAAACACAACAAACATACAATCCAAACATCAATGTCTTTCTATAATTCATTAAAATCTACTGTTGGATTCCACTAGTCTTGTTGAGAAGTTAGGAACAGGAAAACAAGAGGCACACAATTCAAGACAGCCTCTTACTTAGGCGGGGAAAAAAGCAGCTATTTTCATTCTAAGACAGTGGGTGGGAAAAGAGATTTCTGCTAGGGAAACAAGCAGTCACTTTCACTGAAAAGGAAATACTGAGTTGCTTTGTCCTAAGGTCTCAGTGGAGCAAAGCCTGATGGTTTAACCATGGCATATGGGTTGCAGCCCAAGAGAGCTAAAGAGAAAATTTGGAAGCTCGTGTCAAATTTTCTGCTCTCTATAAAGCTTTGGCCTAGGCCTCAGCAGCAGTCTCGAGGGACAGAATGATGTACTGCAATATAACAAGCTGCCTGACATTTTGAAATGCCTTAACCCCCAGCTTCCCATCCACCTTTTAGCCCTTGCAGCAGCCTCCCTTCCCAGGCGGAGCCGCGCAACGTACGGTGCAAAGTCTTCACTACAAAGAAAAAAGTTGTCACGCCTTTGTCCTTGAGGGTTTTAATCGGCAATGACTCCTGGATTCGTTAATAACATTTTCAGTAATATAATAGGAAAGGCCAGTTATTGTACAGAAGGGGGGTGTGTGCATGTCTAATGTCCCTCACTCAGACACAGGCCATGTCTCAGCAAACTCTCGGGGCTGTTTTCAATGTTTTTTCAAACCAGAACTCAGGATGGGGAGGGGGGGGCATGAAAAAGGGAAAGCACCTTTTTCCTGCAAATGCAGAAATTGCAGCCGCCTACTAAAACACAAAGCCTCCTGAATCCCTAACAAAGGAAGCTTTAGAAGCACAAATGTCAATGTTGAAGCCAAGCCGGTGCACACAAGCAAGAAGAAATTTATATTACGCCTCCAACAACTTTCAGATTTATATCTGGCAGTTGGAGCCCAAACCCTTAAAAACAGCGCAATAATTATATATCCAAACCAAAATCCTTCTCCTCCCTTGACATGGAAAATGCTGCAGAACCAAAAGCATTATCAATTTTAAAAACTCTACATTCTAATACAGGCTTGGGCTCCAATAGCCCAGCTCACAGGCTTCCTTTTTTCTAAAAAGTCAAAACATTGAGGGGTTGAATAGAGCTCCTCTCATACATTATCTCCCTAATGACTTTGACCTATTAATAAGTGGAATCTATCAAGTATACTCTCTCCTACAGTATTTTGTCAATCGTTATACGCCTCAATGGGGCCACCATTAAAAATCTGCCAATTAATTCAGTATTTAGGACACTGTTACTATGAAATATGCTATGTATCATGCTATTTCTCATTATAAATATAGAAATGCTGTAAATTACAAGGTGAGATTAGTATTTTCTGCAATAAGAAGTGACGCCTTTTAATGATAATCGTTATATATTTTGCCTTTCCTCTCCTTCAGCGGGATTCTTTTATAGCTGAGCCATTCCAAGGAACAACAATCTGAATGCCATAATGGATACTGGAAAGATATTCATTCAACACCCTAATTCTTATTTCCTGACAGTCTGTATTAAATCCTTTTTGCAGCAGGGGCTAAATATGCACCCTAATTAATATTGATTCTTCAGAAAAAGTTTAATGAAGGGTTTTTCCCAAACTTAAAACAATGTCTTATTAAAAATAAGAATAATATCTACAAATAATATTAGGCATCTTACACTGGGTGCATGTTTACTTACTATATCTGAATAAAATGCTTTTGTTGACCCAAAACAAAGCTCTTGACCAAAAATGATTAATTGTGGCTTTCTGGTCAATAAAACACTAAATAAAATGAAGGATGAGAATCTAATGTGGGTGAAAATCTCTAATGGCATTTATTAATTAATTTATTTAATTTTGATTTTTAAAAAAACCTCAATATTTTGAGTAAAAATATTATTTTATTTAATATCCCGTGGGTTAAAAAAAAAAGGTATTAGCATCAAGTTAGCATGATTGCAGTGAATAATGTGAAAAAAGCCTCTAATAGAGTTGTAGCTGTGGTTTCAATTATTCTAGATGAAAAATGACATTTATCAAACATTTGATCTGATGGGCTATATATTTAGGGAGAAACAAAAGAGCAGAGATTAACTGGCAAGAAAATCCATTTTGATTAGACTATTTAATGTTCTGTGTATGTGTTACAAATAACCCTCCTCCCAGGAGGATTCCTTTGAACCAGATTTCTTCAGTTATTATTTTTATTTAGCACTGAGACCATATGACCTGGGAACAGAATCTTTTAAAACACCTGAAAAAAACAAAGGTACAAGAACTTTTATCTATACTGTTTCCTCTGTAAGGAAAATCTTGCTGCTATGTGGGATACGCTTGCTAAATTAAACTTCTATTAGTTTTCAATGTATTTTTTAATATTATCATTTTAGGATCTCCGCTTGTACATTTCTCAATGATATTTCACTTGGAACTGCAACCATTTATCTAGTTGAAGCATCTGTGTGTTTAACATATGGACTGGAAACTTTCCACTACAATGACTGTGTTCTGCCAAAAAAGCCAGCAAAAGAAAATGTTCTGATGTAAATATAAGCTGATATCCAAGTTCTTCACAGGTTTTGAATCTTTAACCATCTAAGCAAAGGAGAGCTTATTACAACTGCAGATTTGTTGAAAACAAAACCAAAATAAGACAAAATAAAATAAAATAAAAAATAGAAAACCGGCAAAAACAGGCCCTGTATATTGCAAATCCCCATTTTGGCAACCCAGAGAGGGAATATAAGCTTAAAGGCCTGAATTTAACAAACCTAATTATCAAGGCTTAATTAGTACCAAGGGTAAAGCTTCATGGAACACCTGCAGACTTAATTTATGTCCTGACAGAGAGGAACAAGTGTTAATGGGCTGTATTTATGTTAATACCTGAACCTTAGAGAGCCAGTGGGATAAAACAGACTATGCACTAGTTTTTTGTTTCAAGCTACAGAACAAACATAAAAGATTTTAATCTTAATATTAGTTTGCACATAAGTCCTTGGGGAAAGTATAGATCTATTTAAACTTTAAAATTGGAAATGCTGAACACTAAGAGGAAAAAAGTAAGTTAATTTAAAAAGTGGTGTCAGTGCAGAAAATATCAAACCAAAAAGGGTCTGTGGCCATTTTCCAAGCATCCTGTGAGCAAATACTGTTTTTTAAAGCCTCTTACACCACACCATTGATGCTTTCCACAACGCGAACATCGATTTTTTTCATGGTTTCGATGTATAATACAATTCTTTTCAATATTCAGTTGGAAGGCAAAAAGGCTGCTCACCATAACTGCAGTACTGAGAGTACTGCCCCTGCCTGCTGGTACTTGGTGGATGTGATCTGAGTTGGCTTTGGGCACCTTTCCAGAGCTGAGCCCTGTGGGGAATGGGGCCTCTCATGGTCTCCAGAGCTCTCGGAGCCCAGGCTATAAATGGGCCATATGGTGCCACCAGTCCCAGCTCTCCCTGAGTGCCAGGAGAGTACAGAACATTCTATATCCGTGCTGCTCCTCTCCCTGTGTGCAGTAAACTACCTTGGAGATGGGGGGTTCAGGTAAAAATAAACAACCTGCGTAGTTCCCACTGTAAATGCAATTCTGTTCTAGCAGCACTGGCCCATCTTCACTTCTGGCACCGCAAGCATCCTGACTAAACTCAGAAAGATGGTGCTCAGGTGGCATTTTTCAGCCCTGCAGTTGTCCTTGGCCGCTCACACCACCTTGGAAAGTTCCCTCCTGAGAGTGTGGCCATCTCCCCACGGGAGCACAGCCTGGCTTCACGCCCCGTGCCTGGGGACACCGTGACAGCAGGGCTTCCCAGCAGAAGGTCAGGGAAAACTTCCCCTTTTTTCTCTTCTAACTAAAGGTTTGCCTCTGCCCAAAGGCCTAAAACAGTTTTCCTGTCTGTCATTTCCTGTAAGAACACCAGGCCTGAGTCTCTACAGCTGCCCAAGGGAGAGGTAAGAGTATTTACAGGATGACCCATAGGAATTCAAGCTAATTTAAAGATATACATCTTGGTTGAGCAGGAACAGGTGGATTGGTTAGTGCCTCCTCTTCCCCCACGCCACGTAATGGCAAGAGAATTCTTTAAGTTTTTGTTCTCTTTTTTCCTTCCTATTTTATAATCCTCCTTAAAATATTGACACTGTTGCTTCTTCCCTTCCTGCTTTTTTTTTTTTTTCCTGGCAGTGACCATCCCCTGCCACCAGCCCCTTTGCCACATTTCAGGGGTGTACAACCCATCAGCACTTCCCATGGCTCGACTGAAAGTGTCAGAGGATGTTTGCACAGCTGTGGGAACAGGGGCCACTGCAGGGCTGTGTTTTAGTGCTGTCAGCTGGGAAGTGCAGCAGACCCAGTGACGGCTGGGTGGGATTTGTGTTACCTTGCAGGAGACCTCATCACCCTGCACCTATCAGAGGCTCCTTCTGTGTGAGGACAAGCTTCCCGAGGCTACATGAGGTGCAGCTTAGAGCAAAACCCACCCAGGACAGACTGGGCTGGCTCAGTGTAACTGTGTGAAGGGGTAATTCCACTCATTTTCAGTCCTTAGACTTGGAAAGGCTCCTAAGGACAAAGTGAAGGAAGGCTTTTCCATCTCACCAGCAGCTTTCCAGTGGCCCAAAGCATCACACCAAACCTCAGGAAGAGCGAAGTCAGCCTCCCCCTGCCCCCTGAGGACCGTCCCCTGCCCCAGAAATGCCTGGGAGCTCTTGCACTACCTCGGAGGAGCCATGGCCAGTGGAGTGTTCTCCCAGCTTGGATCTCCAAGGACATGAGCTCCTTGTACCTCCTGAGCCAGCCACCTGGTGTCCTCAACACCCTAAACTCTTGGACCCTGGAGTGCTGCTGGAAACATCTGCCCCATTTCCGAGCTTGGAAACACTTTCTGAAACACAAGAGAAGTGCCAGCACCAGTGAAACATTGGTGTTGAGAGAGTCTTTGCTCTCTGTTTGTTACTTGCTCTCCCTGTGTGAAAAGGAATAACACCAATACCTGCCTCTCAGGGCAATAATTTCTTGTTTCCATGGAGGTGTGCAGTGAAAATAAAAATATTAATGGTAGCAGCAAACTGCTATCTCTCTAAAGATTCAAACACTACACAGGGTCACCTAACAGACCAATCCACAACTGAACTTTTGTCCAAAAACTATGCATTAAAAATAATAATAGTCATTCTACAGCCTTCTATCACTACTTTCATCAGTAGTAGTAGTAATTAAATCTCTTTAAAGCTCATTTTTACCTCCGGCAAATTTATCAGACCTCGAAATGTGGTTTTCCAAACTGGACATTGTGCATTAACACCAATCTAATATTCATGGTCATTGTGGAGATAACTCAAACAAAGCATATTGATTTTTTTTGGTTGGTTGGTTGGTTTTTTGTTGTTGTTTTTGTTTGTTTGTTTCTTGTGAGCAGCAATGACACTGATGCATGGCACACACAAGTTCTCACATGTGCACATGTGTGCAGATGTGTTCTGGTAAATCACCTCGGGCCCAGCGTTACGGGAAGAACACGGCTGAAGCCGCGGCGTAGGATTCTGCAGCTCACGTGTGCTTTCATCTCGGTCACGTAACCACGTTTCAGAACAATATGCTTTCCCTGTGTTCTGTAAAACTATCTCAAGATAGACGATAAACGGAAATAACCCACTAATCAGATTGTCAATGAACATTCTGAGAATTAAAATACAAATCCTGGACAAATTTAGTCATCAATTTCGCAAAACATCTTTGGCATGGGAAGTCGGAGATCTTTTTGAGGTCTAAAGGTTGATTTCTTGAGTTTCTTAAAAGCAGAAACAACACTTGTCATACACAGTTTCAATCGGGCTTCTTGTTCTGTTTTCTAATTTCATTTCATCCCACTTTAACATGGCGTTTTCCACCTCCCTCAGATCTTCCCACAGAATCAGTCAGGCAGAAGAAACACTTCAGTAACTTGTGCAAGCAGGATGGCTGAGCTGGTAACAGTGCTTGTCCGGGACACATTAACCAATTTTGCAGCAAAAAAATAAGGACAATATTCAGATTGTGTTGTTTGACATTAATCCAAACTACATTATAGAAAGCTGTCCTCAAAACCATGTATTATCTGCTACCAGGTATGGTGAAGCCGAATAAGAATAGGAAAAAGAGAACCAAAACAGTTCCTAAGATTTTATTTTCCACTTGGGAAATTTTCACATCAGTGAAATGAATAGCCGTTTTGCTTCAGTGGGTGCATTTCTTTTGGGGTCATCTTTTGCTCAGCAGGAGTGGACAAGGATGAAATGGGATTTATGGGGCTTTTAATTTTTATTCTTTAATGTTTCTATTTTCTAGTTCAAATATATTTTTATTTAATGTTTTGAAATATGGCTTCCCAGTTCAACCTCATTTTAGTTTCACAAAGTAAATGCAATTTATGTGTTGCAGTGAAAGAAAATACAAAAAGAAAGAATGAAAGTAGTGAAATTTTTCATATTTCAGACAAGAGCAAAATTTTTATCCAACCTGAAATATTTTCCATGCTTGCTTAAAAATCCATAAAATGAGCAATTGCTCATCAGCTTAAGAGTTATATATGCGAAATCTCCTGCATACAAGTCAGAGCCAACGCACGACTGAAGATTTCTAGCCATTTGTTAAATTTCCCACTCTGCAAGTGCCAAGGGATGGAAGAGTAAAAATGGACGAGGGAAGACAAGGTTCCAAGTCACTAAACTGTAGAGATGTCACAATCTTTTCTGTAGGGAGATACTGCAGCTGCACTGTGGTCAGGAGAAACCTCTGTTGCCTTTACACCAACACAGGATGTTCAAATTTTAACAGAAAGAAAACAGCAAAGGAAAAGTGCAAATAAAGAGAAGAATAAGCAGCTCTACAAACAGACCACAAACTTTTAGCCTGGTACTGTTGAGCTACGTGAATCTGTGCATCAGCTGCTGATGTTACACTATCAAATATTCTCTTGGTTTGGTATGCACTTTAATAAACACAGATGGAAGTTATTTTATGAATTAGAAACTTTAGCTACTGAGATAAACACACAGACAGTGTCTTCCTGTGCACACAGGAGAGCTTAGTTAGACTGAAACTCTGACTAAACACATTCTGTCAGCACACAATAGTAGCTGAGTTTCCTATCTCTTCAAATGCAAACTCTTATCAAACATCATAAATACTACAGGGCAAATCAGATCCTTGTTGTTCCATTTATTTAACATTTGATAAAATCAGTGAAGTGATCAAACAGTGGGTTCCAGGAATCTTTTGGTTTGTTTGCACTTTTTGTCAATGGAGAGTTTAAATCTCCATTATTTAAGGCATTTTATGATCTCTCTGCAATTATACAAATGCCATTTCAATTTTGCTAGAATGTAGTACAAAAAAGGCAAATACTGCATGCTGTATTGCAGCAAGCCATGTCCTGCAGGTGCCACGCAGGAGTCACAGACAAGGTCACAAAGTTAGTCTTAAACTTTCAAAACACTACCCAGCTCTAGAATAACTCTCATGTCACCATTTGCTGCTCACAGATGAGGAAGGCAAGGCACAGAAATGGAACAGAACTGCTGTGTAGGGATGCAGAAACCTGGAAAGATCCAAAGGTTGGAAGTCGCTGATTCCTCCACCTGAACACTGCTTTTTCCTGCTGTTTGTCTTTGGTCCAATTGCTTATGCTGAGGGACTCACTGATGCTGCTAAACTGCTCCTGTGCTCCTAAATTTTAGCAATTATGGTTAAAAGTACCATTTCTGAGTGGAGACAAATTTCCACCAGAGATAAAATGATAAATTTCTAGACTTCATAACATCTTTACCCTTGTGATTTCCACACTTCCCCATGGAGAAGATGCAGAGGGGCTGAAGCAGGGGTAGACTGAAGGTTTCAAACAGTGAAAAGGGGCCTCACTTCCCCTGGAGTCTGCAACACCTGGATTTTGGCTTGGATTCCTTTTTTCTGAAATGCTGACCTAAATATTGAATTCAATCCATTTATCCCAAACCTTGTCAAAGGATTTTTGTTAGAATATGAGAACTACTATTTTATAATTAGTAAACATGTAATATATCTCTGTTACACCATTAAAATACTCTGCAAATAAATAAAATTTCTTTTTTTTTCTTGTCACTTTTCCCATCCCAGATCTGCACTTCTTCATGGCATACACCAAAAGTCTTTTTTACTGGTGCTAACAAACTTCACCCACACACGATTTATACAGCTGTAACAAGCAAAAGAAGAAAATTTTGGTGTCTTTATTTACTAATTTTGCAAAAGTGTCATTTAGTGAGTGTTAATACACCAATCTGAGACAAATTTAAATGAAATTTGTATATTATGAGTATTTTGGAAACAAGATTAAAAAAAAATTAAAATAATATTAATTAAAAAAAAAAAAAGAAAAGAGTGAACTGGAAGAGCAAAAGATAGCAAGAAGACTGACTGTCTTTTGAAATTTCTAGTGTCCTCATGTCAGTGCAGCTTTGCCAGCTTCCCACGGTAAGCAAGCAAAAGCCAAAAAGCAGGAGCAAACATCCCCTCCCGGCTCCAAGCTCCATCCATGAATTTCTTGGCTTCTGTGAGTTTATGTCAATACTCTCTGTTGTAATTTTGATTTATATAAGCCAAGACCTTAAGGTTAAATGATATTTTCAAATGCAGGATTTTGACAATAACTATGCCACTATCCACTATAAAGTATCCCTTTATTTTCTAGAAGTTCTTAAGTTCTTTTTGCCTCTCAAAGCATACACATACTGTCCTACATTATGCCACCTTAACCTAGAAAATCCTTACTAGTTTATTCAAAAATCAGTGTTTTTATACAGCAAAAAAAGAATGGTCAGTAGTAAAGGAAGGGATGAAAGTTTGATGAAAATCTCACATGTGGATGTGCACAGTTAGACTGCAGCTGATTGCAGCAACAGATGCACTGGACCTGCTTGGCACACTCTCTGATGTTACCGAGACTGCAATTATCGAATTTTCTTTCTGCTCCTTGAAAGAAATAACATCACATGCATCCCAGCTGCTCCCAAACACTAAACCACAGAAAACAAAAATTTATACCGAGGAAGAGGACAGAAGGAAATTTTTTTAACTCCTATATGACTGGGCATTAGGGAAGGAAATTACCACTCACAACAAATCAACAGCCTGCTAAACACCATTTAGACATCAGCAAATTCCAGACTGTTTTCCTTTTATCTTCCTCATCTAACATAATCTAAAAACCCAGGAAGAACATATTTCGTTTCACTGCTTCAGCAGCAAAATGGACCAGCAGCTTTACTGGTCTCATCAGCATTTAGCTCCCCTTGCACACAAAATTTATATTTCTCAGTGTCAGTGTCCTTAGAAGAAGAGTGAACACAGCATCAGGATCATTAGTCATCTTTCATGCTCTGGAGGTCCTTCTCGACCAATTTAGTAAAGAACAATGCTGTGCAAAAGAGACAGGGTGGCTGCTAATGACAGGCAACAGTTCAATATTTTATGCCACCTTAAAAAAGTTTCAGTAACTGAAGGTGTTCTCACATTAATTCTTTGCATCAATTATTGACAGAGAATTTAATTTAAAGGCAACTAGTCAGTAACCTAGGGGTACTGTTTTAAATAATTTATAATTTCTGCATGGGTGTAATCATATTGCTATTGATTAAGATCCAGTCACTTCTACCAGTCCAGCATGTCTCATGCTAATTAATTTTAGTGATATCACCTTTTTAACTCTGTATTCCCTGGTAACAGGAACTCATTATTAAAAAATAATTTAATCAGGAGCAATCTTTTAAAGTTTATTTGATTAGTACTTGCTGGGCCATTGAAAAAGAGTATTTAAATGCAAGTAAAATTAGAAACTGAGGAAGGATAAAGATAGACTGATAATTTCAAGAGAAAGACAAGAATGCTTAAAAAAAACCCTAAGATCTTAATTAGATATGAGAAAGAAGATTAAATGAGAGCTATCATCATTGCCCCTTGATCACACAGTTGTTACATGCATTAACTCCATTTAAATCAATGGAAATTTTGAAGATCAGTGCTTTTCCAGTGAATTGCAGCTCTCAGTGTGGCCAGCCCAGACCCTGCAACAGCCCAATGAAATACAACGTGTTCCAAGAGTGGGA
Source organism: Hirundo rustica (assembly GCF_015227805.2). Lineage (NCBI taxonomy): Eukaryota > Metazoa > Chordata > Aves > Passeriformes > Hirundinidae > Hirundo > Hirundo rustica. The sequence continues at coordinate 5,876,922 of NC_053460.1, forward strand.
AGTCCTTCACATGATATCCTCCTCTTGTCTCTCCTGTCAGTCCCCAGTAGAGACTGATTCCTTCCTCTTCACCCATCCACTGCGGAAGATTCCAGTGTCTACTGGAGACACTTTTACTTTTTCAGGCTGCCTCAAGATTCTGCAAGTGCTTCCTCAAATGTACACAGAACTGCCCCCATCGACCTTTTAAAATTTCCACACCAACAAAAGGAATATTCAGGCTGTTGGGGCTTGTTGAAACCCGCTGCCTATCCTGATTTACCAACCACGGTGTCCTTGTTTCTTTCGGCTCTGCTGTGCACTCAGTGCATTGATGATGTCCTGCCCTACCCATGGGCTCTGAGCTTCCAATCAGGAAATCTTTTCACCCCAGGTGTGCATTTCTGTGGTGCTCAACGAAGCAAAAATGACTCGACCCTTTGGTGCTGCAGGAACACAAGCAATAATAAAGCAGCAAAACCACCAGAAGCATGTGAGTGCACATTTAGCTCTCCAAAGCCTGCCGGACACATCCCATTCAGGGACTTCAGTCGAATTCATTTGGCCCTGACAGCCCATTTTTGATGCCACTAATTAATGCACATAGAAGGCTTCATCTACAAGCAGCAATCTGTAAACACAGAGCCTTCAGGGGTGGAGTTTGAGCACCTTCTTTTGAAACCTGATGAACCAATTCCAGGTTTTCCCATGAAGGATTTGACAAACCCTATAGACAGTTTGTGACTGCACAGGGAGCAGACAGACAAGCACAGAGACAAGGGCCAAGGGAAACAAAACCTTTCTGGAAGGTCTTTTCTCCAGTTAAAGTCAGGGGAAAGGGTGCTACTGATTTCAAAGAGAGCAGAACCTGAGAAAGTTTTCATTAATAAGCACAGATGTTCGGAAGGAAAGTTAAACAAGGATAGAAGTCCATCATGGAAAGGAAGAAACTGGAACACAAGGAGGAGGTTGCAAGAGAAGCACTAAAGGGATCTGTTCCTGATTTTTGTAACCTTTCCACAGAGATCAGGCTGACAATTCCTCACATGTATCCAGTATCAGCAAGGACACAGGGCAGGGACTGCAAAGACAATGAGTATAATCATATCTCCTAGAGTCAAAACATTTAGCCTATAAGTAAAATGACAAACCCTGTAATTTGAACTTGACACATGCTGGAAACAAACATCCACCAACTAATGCCACAAAGGACACGCAATCTTTGTCCCTGAAGACACCATTATGTAAATTAAATTGAATCTAGTCCACTTTGAGGTTTGCAATCAAATGGGTATTTTTAATATCAATAAAAATTGAGCTTTCCCCAGAGAATCCAAATCAAGCTGCTTTCGCAGAACAAAAGGAAAATGCTGAAACATATATGCTTTTAAGATAACTCAGTGAATGTAAAATTGTTAGCAGAACCAGTACATTCAAATCTACTATGACAAATAAACTGTGAGGAAGAATAAACTGATCTGACATTTGTATTCTCTTAGAATAAAGAAATAAGAGAGTTTGGGGATGCCTGGATACAGGGGGCCATAGCTGCAGGAGGCTCTGAGCACCCTTCACACCCACTGCAACCACCACTAACTTCACACCTTTTGGGAAAAAATACCCCAAAAATGCCAACAAGGACTGCCTGTGATTTATTCTGTTCACATTGTAAGGAACAGGGATACAAGAGGGTGAAAGCTCCTCTTGTCTCCTAGAAATGATTTTCATACATAAAGTCTTTTACATAAATCTACTGTTACACACAAGTACTAAATAAATGTAATATACCATTAAAAATAAAGGAAACATCAAAACAATAATTAGGCAAGTATGCTCTGTTTTCTAATAAGGATGAACCTCATTGCTAATCTACCTTGAATAATGGCTTTGTTAACAAAAGTGCAACTGCAAAAGGTTGTGTTTGACAGTCACACCTGGTAGTATGAGACTACATTTCAAACAGTTTGGGGAAAAAAATACACCATTAAATTTACTGAATACCTTGGCTAGGGTTAAGTATTTTATGCAGGCATCAGCATCTTTAAGGAGTTCACCTTTTAAAAGGAGCAGGTTTTTTGTTGTAAATGGCACTGACACTACAACAAGAAAGTTCATTTCACAAAGATGATTCATTAAGAAATAAAATATTCATGGCTGACAGCTTGAAGGATCGCCATACAGTTTTATTCTAATGCACCTGTCCTCTTTGTCAAGTCCAATATGGGATGTCATGTCGCCAAAGTTTTATTTAGAAATTGTTTGTCAGAGTGAGCTTTCTAATGTGAATGAAAAATTCATTCCCTCATTAAGAAGATTTTCCATGAAATGTCTAGGATTTTCAATGAACACCAGGACATGAACCAATTACTGTTAAACACTTAAAGAGACAGTGTCCTAGCTCACTCAGCAAAACCTTAATGCACAAGTGTATGGAAAGAACTCAATATCTATCAGCACAACACAAATGAAATATCAGTTTTATTTTGGTTTATGTGCTCCTTCCTGCCTTCCATCTTCTTCCTTTTCTCTTCTTTTCTTTTTTTTTCTTTTTTTTTTTTTTTCTTTTTTTTCCGGGACAAATGGAAAATCATGAAGTTTGAGAGTTCTCAGTAAAATGCACATCCTAGATGCTGAGTATTTGAATATGACTTGAAGGACAAAAGCATGGCATAAATTTACAGAGACTCATTAATTAGCTGAAAAGATACGTACGTGTCAAGCTGACAACAACACTTATCTGTGTTTCTTTATTTGCTGAAGTCCTGTTCATCCCCATTTTGTCTTTTCCTCCAAGTTTACCTGCCCCAGCTAAGACAGCACCTGCCCCAAGCCCTGAGCCTGGCGGATCATGGATCAACACACTGCAAAGCAAAAGGTTCTGCCAAATCTCTCCCTAAGGGGTAACTTTTCTTTGTATCTCACAGAAAAACTGCCTGCTTTCATGGATGCAATGATCTAAGTCCCTTATACTTTATTTTTATCATTAAAGGGATTGCACCTGGACTGAGGTGTTCCCAATGATCAGATATCCAGAGGTATGCACTCTCTTCAGCCGGAAGAATTGTGGAAAACATTTTACCTACTCATTCCAGACCTCAGGCAGTCAGACAGCTCACCTGGAGCAGAAGCTGAGCTGCTGGGTAGCTGAAAACCCGAGACATCTCTCCCCTGGTTTGATCTCTTCCCTGCGCACCACTACCAGGCATCAGCCTGCTGGCAGAGTCCAACACCTCCTGAATTACAGCTCCTGAAGGAGACAAGCTTCCCCAAGGGCCATAAACAATACCTGTCAGTGCTGAGGCTCTCCAAACACAGGTTCTGCACGTGAGTGCAGGGACAGTCTTGCTCTCTCCTGGCCTGAGGAGCAGAACTGGGAGATGTCCTCTCCCTCCAGGCTGGGGTGGGCACCACACAGGTGCTGGGCTGCCTTGGCTTGTGCTCCATCTCTCTGCAAACCACAACCTGGAACTGACAGAGCTTATGCTTGTCAGTTTCTCTCTTGTCCAAAAAATCACAATGATTGGTTAAAAAAACCCTCTCATTTTCATATCAGAAATTCAAATAAGTAATTTGAAGAAGTAGCTCTTTTCCTTTCTAATAGGAAAGTTAGTAGCAATGAGAAATCTTGTAAGTTTCTGATATTTAGATTAATCCTGTTACTGGTAAGCAGGTATCACCAAACAGTATCTATCACACTGCTCCAGCCACCCAAGTCCCCCACTTCTAATGAGTTCTAAAAAAAAATTGGGTTATATATATTAGGGTCCTGTTTTAATCTGTGTGTGTAGTTTTCTTGCACCTTTGGGATTTTTTTTCTGTGTGATCTATGATTTAGAAAATCCAGCCCAGTAACTTTGAGCAGTGCTGCTCAGAATTACTTTCAGTAGGAAAAGGGTTAAGAGCTGTCTACACCCTTTTGAACTTGTAAGTTTTGTTCTAGACTACAGTAGGAGATATTCTAACAGATGAAGAAACATTTTCTTAGCAAATCAATATTAATTTATCTAATTGTCGTGAATCTCAAGAGCCATAAGTGCTAAACTGAGAGGAAAGTGTTTATTCTGAGCAAAAGTTACTCAAACATTTATAAGACTAGATAATTTAAGGAAAAAAATACATATGGCAGAGGATAACAATGAGCCATATTTTTTTTAGCCACCCTTTCTCTTATTAAAGACAAGAAGCCTAAATGGGAGATAATGGGATCCTTAATTTCCTCATGCAATTTTCAGCTGAAATTCAGTTTTGTTTTTGTGTCTTGAAGGAGTGATGCAGCTGCGGCTATAGAAATAAGTCCTTATAGAAACAGGGAGCTGTTATTCTTCCTTGACTAAAATTTTTCAAGATGTTATGGAAATCTTCCTACCGATACTGTATACATATATATATATATATATATATATATATATATAGTATGCTTATATATGTACATCATTTTGTATTCCATAATACAATTCCATAAATCAAAAGCCAGTTTCTTTAAGAGTACTATCCAAGCCTAAGCACACTGAAGGCAGCTGTTCTGACCTTTCTGCCACGTGATAACACTGATACGAACCCATCATCGTTACGTGCCCCAGCTAATACAGTCCATTCTCTACCTCACATCGGTGAATAATTAAAAGCTAAAGCCAGAGGAAATTGTTAATCATTTTGTCAACTGCAAAGGTCACCCAATTGTGCATCACAATGACATAATCAGAAATGCAAGGCATTATTATTATTATAAACGTGAAGAAAAGGAGCTGATCCTCAGTTCCAAAACTCGTCTTGAAAATCCCTTGCCCATAATTTTATTTACGAGGCATACTTAGAAACTGCAACAACTTTAGCCCTTGCAATCTGATAGTCTTTTTCTCTTGAAGTAAGAATAGAACATGCCTTTCAGCTACCATTCTTTTTTAAACACTGATTGTAGTATAAGGTACAATAAATTATTGCAATAACCTTTCACCCCGCTAGGCCTAAGTTCAAATATAACGGATGTCAGACAGAAAATGAGTTTGTTATTTTAAGCTTAATCACATCAGACACCTAAATTCTCAGGGGCAGCCCAGCTGAGGTGCTGTGCATTTGGCAGGCTGGTTTCCCTCATTTGCTCCCCCAAATCACAGCTCACAAACTCCATCCCTGATTTAGGAACGCGCGTCAGATGCGTAACCCTACCCATGTGAGCAGCCCACCAAAACCAAGGGGGTTTTGCAGGCATGTAAATGTGTGTGTCTGCTGAAATCTTGGCAGAACATTCCGTGCTGGTGGTCAGGAAAGGGTTATAGGAACCAGAACACAACAAAACTTTCCGTGGAACGAAGCAACTCGCCTGCTAAATGCAACTTTTTGAAAATGTACTGGTTTTTTTAAAGGGCAAATTAGGAGTTCTGGGGCTCTCAGAACCAGCAAACACAGAAAATCAATTAAACTAACACTTTATGGAGCTTAAATATATCACATTGTAAACTCATATTTTATGTCTCCACTTTAAGTGCACTTAGATGATCTCCTGGAGGAATTCAAAAAGTGTTATCTTATTTTGTGCCCAAAACCAGAAAAAGAGCTCCACTGGGCTTGCCAGGCTGTTAAAATTAAAATAGCTGTTTGAGCACAGCATAATATATGAGATGTTTAAGGCATTTTCCCCTAGAATTTTGGTTTATCTTCTTTAGTTAATTTTCTGAGATAAAATCCAGTTATAAATAACCTGGAGGCACTCTCAGTCTGCTGCTTGTGGGATGGCAAATCTTTAATAGCCAGAAATTCCGCCTCTTAGAGATCTCTTGAGGGAATAATAGTACTTTGAAAATTATCCAAAGGAAAATAAGCAAAAAGCATTATAAAAATTATAAAAACCAGTAATTATGCAGGAAGTTATACTATATTTATTAGCTAATAATGAACTATCACCCATAGGCTTTTTTTTCCCCTTTTTAAATACAAACATAAAAATATTCATTGACTATATTCAATTCAAACTGCTGATTTTCACTAGAATTGATTATATAAGTACATACTAAAAATTTTTCTGCAGGATAAGCCCCTACAGACATGTGCCAGACCAATAAAAAGAAATAAAACCTAGCAATTAAAACAGATGTGGCTGAAGAATTGAAGCAGAACTGCACAGAACTTTTAATTTTCAGTGCTCTAGAATCAAGGAAAGAGTTATACCCTGACAGCATGTAAAACAACTGAAATATGAAATTAATACTTTCTCTAAACCAAAGACTACAATAACAATATTCTGGCTGTCATCCACTGACTATGTCTATAATTACCACAGCGCCTACGACTAGAAAAGTAGGAGGCAATTCAAAACAAAAATTGAGTCTGTCAGACCAGACACTGCAAGATTTATTCTTGTCAAAGATCTGTAGGCCACAATTCATAATTGAAGTTCAAGCAGTCAAAAAATAATAATAATTAAAAAAAAAAGCGGAATATAAGAGCAGTCTTTTTTTTTTTTTTTTTTTTTTTTTAAAGAGTCTAAAACTGCTATAGAAATCTGCAAGTCAATCACCTTGTCAACATTAGCAAGGAAAACAGTTGAAAGCCATTCTGACAGGCAAGGTAGAAAAGAACATGTATTTGTAACATAATAGAAAGTAACTGGCAGAGATTTAGATAAGAAGAAAAAAAAAAAATCTGCCTAACTATTCTCCTTGACTTTTCTGAGGTTACAGAGAAGGTTGACGATAGCAGTGCAAATGGCATAATTTATTTGGATTTTTAGAGTGCCAGCAATGAAATTTAATGTATAAAAGGTAAGAGTAATGAGGACGGACCAACGAGCTAAATTTGAGTATCATGAGAGAAAAGAAAAGAGGGGTGGTTTGAAAGGGGTAATTACCCACACCAGCAAAACCCAAATCTTATATTTTTCAGGTAATGCCAATTTGTCTTGCTGCTTTTAAGGCAATACAAATTATCAGACAAGTGAAAAATAAAAAACTTTAAATTAGAGATTATCAAAGAAAACATTTTCTCCTAGGGAGAATAATAAAAGTCTAGAAAGACTTGTTGCCACTGTACCAAAGGACAAACCCCAAAATTTACTGTGTACCTCACATTCTGAAAATGGTACAACCCTGATGATTCTGGTCCTGTTGTCTTCACCCATCTTGCTCAATTTAAAATCTGAAAAAAGGTGTTGTTTGGATTTTTACAAATTCAATTGCACTTTCTCTTGCTTAAATTAAAATGCAATGAAACAGTACTTTATCTTTGACGGACAGTTTTAGAGATACCTTAAAAACTCCACTGAAGACATCAGATTTGGCAGAGTTTCTACTGCCACAGAAGGCTGAGATTTCAAAACACAGATGTGCATTTACTTTTCACTGATATTAAGCTCTCATTTATTAACTCAATTCTGTGGAACTCAAAGAGTTGGAAAAGATTTTGTTTAAACTTCTTTCTCCCTAGCATTTTCAAAATCTCATTGTAAGCTGTCTGTAGGTCTTTTTTTTGTGCACAGAGCAGCATGGTGAGCCTTTAAGCAACAGTTGAGACACTCTCCCAAAAATTCATTAGCTATTACACAAAATTCAGATGAAGCATCTACACTACATTTTTCGATTATTCACAATCTGCAACATTAGCTAGAATTGGTCCTAGGAAATCCAGCAATGTGTGCATTTGTGCAGGAGTATGACAGAGACACGTTTGTATGCTGATCTCTCCAAGATCACACTGCAAACATTATGACCTCTCCCTTGGACAATAAAACAAACATCTGCTTATTCAATGAAAATGTATCAAATTCTGAGTTACCAAAACCAACCCAACTTTAATGACTCAATCAATACGGGGAGAAATTCCTGTGAACGACGGGACTGCGCTTCGGCGATACGAAATCCAGGCTGCCTATCTCTCCATTCTCCTTTACCTCCTTAACAACTTTAGATGCCTAAATAAAATCTAGGACATTCCATTTATATTTTTAACTTCAAACCAGGCATGAGAGAAAGCATTTTGCTGAATGTCAAACTCACGCAAATATTATGCATTAAAAATGTAGTTGTGAGACCATTTTTGAGGTTTCAGTTCCATTAATCACATTGCCTCTAGTGGGGATCACTGCATTTCACTCTAAATAGTTTGTGCCCATGCAGTATCATCTACAGCTGCCTTCCCACTTTTTTCCCCTGTTCACTCACCAGTACTGGAAAAAAGAGTAGCTGTTCACACTATCAAGGATGAAAGCTGACTGGGAAGACTTCCAGAAAGGTCTTATGATGCTCAGCAACCAGGCAACAAAATGGCAGATGAAATTAAAAGTAGATGAATGATGCACATGGGGAAAAAACACAAATGCAACGTCTCATGTCTATACCAAACTTAGAAAGCAAGAGCAAGATCTTGGGGATGCATCACAGTGATATGATATCAGATCAATATTCATTGAAATCAAAAATTAATTAGGAAGCTGAGATTTATTAGGAAAGAAGTAGAGAAGAAAATAAAAGACACAATTTTGCTACTCTATAAATTGCAGATTGTCTGCAGTTTGGACAGTGTGAGAAGTTCTGGTACCTTCATTTTAAAAAACAGTCACAGCAGTGGAAAGCTACAGAGAAGGGCTAAAGAAATTATTATTGCTTTGGAATAACTTCTGTGCACTATTACCTTCAGCATCGTCTTCCTCACAGGGGCAGCTGAGCAGGGATGCACTTGTGGCCCCAGAACTGTGAGCAGCTTGGACAGGGGGAATAGGGACAGATATCTCTGCTCAGGAGCTGGACGCCGCTTCCAAGCTCAAAACATATCAAAGAAGTCACTGAATTTTTATTCAATATGAAGTTAGGCTGTTAAATCCCTCCCACAAGACACTGCGGATGCAAAAAGTTTACAATGCAAAAATTAATGGAGTAATGTTAAGTATTAGAGTCTGGGAGATATTAGGTTTGTCTCTTTCTACAGTTTCTGCTCTTCCCATGTGTTAGAGCAAGTGCACTTGGTTTGAAATTTGATCTATCCCTCTGTGGCCATTTTTATGAAAAACTGCCACACATGAAATGCTTCACCAAAAGAAAATGGGAGGGATTGGATTGAAAGGTGGGTGAGAACCAAAACATGCTAAATAAACCTGAATAATGGTTCAAAAAGGTTCTTTTCCCCTGAAGATTTATAAATAAGCACAGCTGTCTGTATTTTATCAATAATACATACCAAAAAGCTAGGTCAGCCTTCTGATTTCTAATAGCCTCCTTTTCACCAGGTTCTTGGCTAACAAAGTTTGATTTAAAAAACAAAACCAAACCCTCCAGGGATGGCACCTGGCTGCCTTCTTACACCTGCAGCAAAAAGCACAGGGCTTCCCTGGGACAGACCCCTCCTACAAGAAAATGATGATGCAAAATCCCATTTTTCTTAACCACATACCCCAAAGGATTCTCTGCTGCAACCACTGAGTGTCCCGTACCCAAAATGATGGTTTCAGGTCCCTGGGGCACAGACCCTGGCTTTCACTGCTTTATTGGAATAAATGTAGGTTTAATGCCTTAACTACAAATGAATCAAATGTAACATTTAATACAATAATCATCCTGAGGAAGAAATGGAGATTGTGGACTGATGGCAACATTAACCTGGGGGATCAGTTCCATCTTGCCTTTTTTATGCATTTTTTTACAGCTCTGCACACAGATCATTGCAAATGGAAACCCCTTTCCTTTTAGCAAATGAGGGTTCAGCTGTTGCAGGGGTCAACACAGCAACACTCCTTGTTCACAATGTACTCTCTTGATTGACAAACACAGTACAGTTAGCATTTTAGAAAAAAAAAAAAAAAAATTAGATAATGCTATCTATACTAGTCCTCCTCAGTGGAAACTCCTTTGCTTCAATACAGCTATCCTGGGAGTGACCTCTTGTCCCTTCCCTTCAAACAGAACTACACCATGGCCACCAGCATCCAGGGCAGGATACAGAGCCAAAACTATCTCCCACAGAAAAAAGCACTCTGCAGATGTAGTTTACAGGGGAGCACTCAGTTTAACAACAAACACCCACTTAGAAAGGCAGGCAAACACAAAAACCCACCCCAGAAATATATTTCTTTGGGGATTTTGGTTTTGCTGTTGATCTTCCCATTCTCCTCAATTAAAATCGCCTTAGAGTGGATATATCCCAATCATCATTTTTTTTTATTATTATTTCTAATTTTTCTAATTCCTCTTGTCATTCTTTAAAGAAAAAAATCTTTCAGAAAAAAAAAAAAAAAAAAAAAAAAAAGAAAAAGAAAAAGAGAAAGAGAAAAAGAGATCTCTTCCCTTCTTGAAAGGATTTTAAACCCATGTTTGAACTGACTTTCAAAAAAGAGGAGCTTTAGTTATGCTCTGATACCAGGTCTGGTTGAACAGTATTCAATACCATTCAGCACCATATTTTTCTGAAGATTGTGTCTTGGTTTAGTGCCAATGTCCTTGATCAGAGCACAGAAGCATTTACTTAGGAAAATAACATTAAATGGCAGCCCATGGCAACAATAACAACCCCATCGCAGGAATACACTTGCAGAGGATGCATGGGTGGCTCGATGGCCCTGAACACTTAAGTACATTTTTTTCCTTTCAATTCCCTCTGGTACATTAATTTTTATTGATAGCTTATAGCTATGGCAAGTGGTCTTGGTTTTACTAACTTGCAGGACTGAAGAATATCACTCATGTGGAAAAAAAAATCCCAACATAACAACAAGCTACTTGGCCACCAGGCAGTGTGTTTGTATTTTTGGACCAGGAGCCTTTATTAAATTGGAAAACCAACGGCTTTTCCCTTCCCTATTTTATCTGCTCACACATTAATTTCTTTTAAAGATTTTTAAAAAACCCATAATTTCTCTAATTTCACAAAATTATCTGCTGATCTGCACTGCAGACCTGGGTACAAAGTGCAGTGGATTTGGGAAATGCACGTTTTCTCCTTTCTCAACCTATTCTTAGCAGGCTGGCTGAATCCTAAGAAAAATTATGCAATGCATAATGTTACGTGGAAATGTGAACTTCAACAAGTTGCAGGGAGCAAGTAAGCAAGCACCACTTTGTTATAAAGAAATTTGATACTGCCAAATGTTTTTTTTTTCTTTTCCCTGCCTGCATCTTTGCGTGTATCACACAGAGGCATCTGTATCCAGTTTTAGCTTTAAAACATGATCTACTAAAATGAAGTAGAGGGAAAAAAAAAAAAAAAACCCAACAAAATTCTCTGTTCATTTGCATTAAATAATGGATTTGTGACAAAAAGACCAGGGAAAAAAGGTTATGGCATCCAAGTGCAGAGAGTTCTCAGCGACCACGGTCTGTAATCAAATGTTTCTAGAGCCCATGCTGGAGATTATCCCCTGAATCCTGATGTTAATGGATCATGCTGAGGTTGGTTTGTTTGTTTTTTCCCACTTAAATCCTAAGAGGACTTTATGTTAATCCAGAGTGAATCCAATTTCTGCTGTTTCTACACATGTGACATAAGAATGACCTTGCATTGTTGCACAGCAGCACAGCTGCATATCAGAAATCTGGAACATGTGGAAATTGCTGAGTCAAGCCTTTAAAAGTAACACACACGTTAGTAATGCTAATGATACTTGAAAATAAGTGCTAAATAAATATCAGTGCATTACAACTCTCCCATTACAAACCCCAGAGCTCTTATAAAATGAGTGTTCTTTCACTGAACATGAAAGTAGCTCTGTCCTCGTGTGTGGTTTATCTTTCACTGCTCACTGAAACATCACCACGTGCTCTGGTTAAACCTGCACAGGCATGAAGGAAAAGAGCAGAGCAAAGACAGCCACAGAATCACAGAGTCATTAGGGCTGGAAAAGACCTCCAGGGGTGATCAAGTCCAACGTTTGACCTAACACTATATTGTGAAGTGCCACACCTACTCTTTTTTTAATATTTTCAGTCATCCCGTGGCTCCAAGAGCCCTGGAATGTGTACTTGACAGCTATAGAGACCAACTTCCCAAGCTGTGGTCTCAGCACTTTCCACTTTTTTCACTACATTATACAATAAAATAACACTAGTCATTATCTAAAAGACAGAAAATAAAATTAAGATGGAAAATGAGGCTCATCTTCACTCCAAAAAGAAAAAAATGGAAGTTTGGATCAGACTGTTAATGATTAGACAAATAAAAATTATTTCACAAGCATCATCTTTTCCAATTTAACAATGATTGCAGTGTTACTTGTTAATTTCCTGAACTACTCTCTCTTTCAGGGTATCTGTGGTGGGTAGAACTGGAAAAGAGCCTCATATTTGCACACTGGGCACACAGCTCCAGCAGGACATTTGCCAAGGTAAAGGCTTTTTAGAAAATGAGAGATATAAGCTCTTTTAATTTGATAATGCATCTAATTTTTATACTCCCACCTTTGTTTTGCCTTTTTTCCACATTTGAATACTCAGAAAGGATGTAATGAAACCTGACTAATCAGCATTTTCCAAGATGAATCCGATCTCCAGGAGCTCTTTGGGAAAAATGATTGAGGCACATGGGTTTTCTAGTTCTGATTAGGAATCTGCAATCAAAAAATTATGTTTACATAAAGAAACTTAAATATTATCAACAGCATTTAGCACTGCAGAATTGGCGCTAATGATAAAAATTAAGAGCTGGTGAATCGCATTTTAAAATTTTAACACTTGAAACAACAACAACAATTTTCCCTTTTAAACACAAGCGCTGTGACTTCCTGATGAAAGTCCCAGAGGTATTTTCTTCTTCTCTGGAAGGCATATTTCCCTCTAATTAATTAGGGTGAGGGACTGAGGCAAAGCGAAAGGATGAAGCAAAACCTGACTGCTCTCTGCAGCTCTGGCTGTTCTTTAGAAACTGCAGAGAGAAATTTCCCCTGCCAAGGTGTTTTTCTGGGGTTTGAGCACCTGGTTACCAAGTGGGGCCCCAGTCCTTGGCTCAGTGGAGTCTGAGCAGCACAGGCTCTGTAAACGCTGGCTCTGCATGGCCAGACCCACCTGTTCTGTCCTGAGAAAGGGCTCAGGATCCCTTCTACTGCTTGCATTGAAACAAAATATTGACTGGGACTGTTTTTAATATGCTTCCTAAATTAATGTTTGGTTTTCTTTCCTTTCTTTCAAGGATTCCCAGTAGCTGAATTTTAGAAGCAGCTCATCAGCTCTGAAAACATTCCAGTCTCCATGTGACATTTCATATTCATGTGAAAGGAGAAATACATTTTAACTGACTTGAGAAACATCTTTTATAAGGATGAGAGATAAAGAGGGAAGAGAGAGATTGTTCTACAGTCATATAAAAAGATCTTGGCAAACGATTCTGCAGTACTGAGATTGAATAAGGGATACAGCAGATATTTTGTCATTTGTTCCCTGGGTTTTTGACTGGCTAGAGCAGTGAGAGAAGCGTTATCATAAACATCTCTGAATTGCTAGAGGAAATTTTATTGTCTGCCAGATTCACAAATTGAAATTGATCTTCATTCTACCACTACCAGTTTTGCCAAAGTTTCTGTAAAGTAGACACAACAAAATATGGTAGCCTTTCAGGTTACTTCTGAGTAAATTCGTATCATTTGTCTTGACACAAAAGTTTTTTTCTTTTTTTTTTTATCTGACTGCAACATATAATTTTAGTCAGCTAACACTAAATTAGACACCCACTCAGATTTATTATGATAAGAACATTCAGTAAGCTAATTTCAAGATGATGACTCCTATAAATTCTTATAATTTATTATTTAGTACTTTGGTTTTTAATCATTAAGTACGTGAAGACTTTGTAGGTCAAACCTGTATTAATGAAGACAGTAATCTATTTTTCAAACTCTCTGCTCCTCACCCACCTTTCAAATTGTAAATTAACAGAAATATCTTTAAACATATGTAGAAGAACAAAGGGAAAAATTGGGAGTATTTGCAGCACCATTTAACTAACCATTTCTGAGACCGTGTCTATTAAATCCACTTCCTCACAATTTTTGCAATTCTCACCAAAGGGAATGCTGAAATCAAACAAAACAAAAGATACCCCTTAAACGAGCAATTTTAATAATCAGAAGAGCAAAAATGAATGGAAATTATGCAAAGATAAGCACTAAAGTTTTCATTAGATTGTTACATTAGCACAAATGGGGTCATTTAGAAGAACTTTCTCTTGCTGGCCACAGGTTCCTGAAACTTAAATATTAACCATATGAATTTTTTAATAGGCAAGTAAAGATATCAGAGGGGAACTTCTCTTTCACTCAGGCCATGCTCAGCACGAGCTGCCGGATGGCTCCTCTGTCTGGGAGGGACTGGAGGGAGCTCTGCTGCCCTACAGGCCCCTGACTATTTGAAATCCCCATTCTGATTTTACAGATGCCGGTCCTCAGCACATATTGACCTTTTACTTATTATGCTACATCTGTTTGTTTTTACATCTAATGTTTCATTGTCCTCCATTCTCTGGTGCTTTCATTCCCCGTGGGACGTTTAATCCTTACAACAACACTGGACATTCTTCTCAGAAATGCATCAGGACTCTGAAAATCTGAATATATCACCCACAGTACAGCACATTAAACTACTCAAGAATGCTGTAAATCAGTTGAAATGTATTTTTAGGAAGAGCTCCTATAACTATTTCAGATCTCACACACATGCATTTATCTTGCGTTTGCTGTTGCAAACTTAGCGACTCATTTGTTACTGGGAATAATAGTTGTGTCATTTCTCCATGCAATTAATAAAGCTTTGTGCCATGGGTACCTAGTAAATGAAATTCACAACTGGAAACAAAGCCCTGCAAGCAAACTGCATTGCTAGAGCTGCACCAGGCTACGATTATTCACTGGTCCTTGCCCCTTTTAACCTTCCAGCACAGGAACAAATATTTCCGGCAAATGTTTAATATTGTGCATGCATGAATAGACAACATTACAAATAACTTTATTCAGACTGTAGAGAGGCTCCACCAGTGCCAAAAAAAAAAATTTTTTTTTGATGTTTGATGGAAATCACATGAAGAAGTGTCTGACCTTCAATCAGATGCATGGAAAAGAAGATGGAGGAAAGAGGACAAAGGATTTAAAAAATGGAATCCTTCACGAACTGACTGATTTAGCCATAGAATAAACCACTGGTGATGACCATATTATAACTATAACTGGTGCAACAGACATTTCCTTGGTCCTCCAGTATTTTCACAACATCAGCTCTGCCAAAAACGATTGTGTCTGGAGAGGGGGTCAAAGAGCTATAGGGGACAGGAAGGATGGAAAGCAAGGAAGAAATTGTGTTTGCTTTTGGCCAGAAAAAAAGAAGAAAGGAATAGAAAACTGCAAGTCAGCATCTCTGTAAGTGTCCTAGACCCAAGAAGGGTAAATAAACCACAGTCCAAAGGGAGATGAGGCAATGGCACTGGTCACAAGAAAATGTAAGAAAGTGCATTAGTGCAGTCCCTGAGCGTGGGCACCCTCCCTCTTTGTGCCGGCTTTGTAAGCAGCAGCACAAAGCAAATACAGAAGGGCAGAGGTTTGTGACCCAGACTGCCTTCACCACCCATCTCAGTGTGAGTGGGCTCCAGGGACCCTCATCCACACAGACAGCACAGAGCAAGCCTCGGCAACCACACTGCCTCCCCAAAGAGCCAATTCAGGAACCACCACAGAGATGAAACACAAAAACCTCCATGGCCTGGATATCTTCAGATCTTACCAAAGGGAAAGCAAGTGACAGAGAAGTCCACCAGCACAAACAGATGAACTCTGGACATTACCAAATTGGTAGGGGAAGGGCACTACACATGAATGGACAGCATTTCAAAGCCTGTCACCAGCAGCATTGATGTATGGGGCCAAGTGGAGTCACCAGAGCCCTTTGGACCATGGTGAGAGACAGGAGAATAAGCCAGACATCTTCCCTCATAGTGGCCTGCACTGGAAGATCCAGGTCCTGCCTGAATCCTTCCTTAGACAGTGCACAATGTGCCTTCCAGTTCATCCATTAGACCACACCCAAACACAATCTACCAACAAGGCATTAAAAAAAACCAAAAAGCTACGGTTTTCAAAAATTGGATTCTAAGACTTTACACTTGGTGGGCCTCTCCTTCTTTTACATCCAATAGCAAAATTAACATCATTCATTTACAAATCTTTAGCAAGAATTTGGTCAACAAAATGGTGGAGATGGCTAAACTGATGGCACTGGATCTCGGTGTGATCATTCAAATCAACCTCTATTTTTTGAGGTATGTGGGAAGCCTTTACCTCCCCTTTGTCCTAGGTTTCCAGTATAAGCATTCATGACACAAGGAGAGAAAAAAAATCCAGTAAACAACGTTCATCTGCATCCCTGCCTGGAAAAATCACTTCCAGTGAGCTCCATCACAAATGCCATTTCGTTCTTGGCGTCTGCAACTGGGAGGATTCACGTCACAGGATTTTTAATGATGCTCTAATACTCCAAAATGCAGGTTTTGAGATGATGGAAGCCAACTTCTTTTGTTTTTGCTGAGAATAAACTGCTCACATGGCAGCTGGCTTTGGGCTGCAGACCCTTCCTGCTGCGGTCTAGACCAAAACCAACAAATCTTTTTACAAAGGCCACGGCACAGCTGTGAAATGATAACTTTCAGGCACTGCGGATTTGGGTCATATTTGACCTAATGATCTAGAAGTGAAAGTCTCCTTAATCCCATTACTAACGCTCTGACTCATCCGGCTCCTGATTCTAAAAGTGTCTGCTAAATTCCTTAAAAAGTTACATTTTAATCTGAGAACATTAATTACATTTAAAATTATGACTCCCCCATGATTTATAACCTCGCAGAAAATACTGCATTTTCATATGTGGTTTTGCAATTTTCACTTCTATATACCTATCATTTTCCATTGTTTATTTTCCTTGATTGATGGTAGGGCTTTGGAGGTTTCCCATTATGAGCCTTATAATTATCACTGGTAATAGAGAAGCTCTTCCTATTATATTCAGTGAGACTGCCCAAATTATTCATTGTAGACCATTGGTACAGGACTACAAGGAAATAAGAATTTATTTCCAGTCTCAGGCATATGCTAGATAAGAGGATGTATTTATTTCTCCATGTTTCAAAAGGATTAAGGTTTGAAAAAATAAATATCACTTAGCTTGTCAGCATGCAGAACATTATGGTGCTGAGTTTAAAGTCCCTTTCCTGGGTTAAGTACGACAAATCTAAAAACGGGAGGGGGGAAATCTCAACTATATCCTTACTCAGCTAAATAAATGAATACTATAAATTTTAGCCGTTAAGCAGGTTTACAGAACAGACTGCACAAAACTGTATCTTGGCTTTAACAGTATAATGTGCTTATTTAGAGAAATGCTACAAAATTCCAGAAGTCCTTGACCCCTGGCTATACCAAGAGCTCACTGAATACATCATCTGGGTTTTGCTTAATTACACATAATTAGGAAATGCAATTATGCTTTCAGTGTTACTCTGCCATTAGGAAGGAGTGTAGTGGACAGCAATAACATCAATAGGATACAGGTCTTGAAATGAAAAAAATTACAGTCGACCTATACAAACAGACAAAATATAGCAGGACTACTAAATATTAACATTAAAAAAAAAGGCATTTTGCTCTTGGCAGTAGAAAAATACATGTTTTAGAGGCATTTTTCCAGTCTTTTTGTTCAGAGCATCATTTAATGATAGGCTCATTTGCATCAACAATCTGAGTGTCACCATTTTTTTTCCTCAATTACTTTGATATGCTAACTTTCTAACATATTTATGACCTTTTATCATTACCTCATATGTTAAACTTCATCCAGGCCACAGATTAGAGAATTACTCTAATTACATCTTCTCTAAGAATTTAAACATTTTCTTTGTGTGCTCCTCCCTATGCAAGTGGTGCTCAGGCACCATGATTAGAAATGCTGTCTGCAATAAGCCCATTCCCAAAGCAAAATTTACATGGCTTGGTAACGTGGGAAGGCAGCTATTTCACGCCTTGATGACTGCCCACCAAAGAAAACAGAGAGTAGATGAATGCAAGTTGACAAAACAGATATAAGGAAAAGAGACCTGATCATCTACTACATCACACTTCTGCTGCTTTTATCATGCTTTAACTGCCCATTATAGCAACCAGCTATAATAAAATAATACACTCCATTAAATAGATGCGTTACTTGTAATGTTTGTTCAGTGCTGAGGAATACTCCACCAAAGTATGAATTAATAATATGGCATTTAGTCTTTCACTGGGCTTTGCCCTCCAAAACTTCAGGGAAAGACAAGGGTGAGGTCAGCTGCGCTCAGCCCTGAGGGGTGAGGCAGAGGGCTGTCCTCTTGGACTGTGCTCCCAGTCTGCCAGGGAATCCCTTCCTGCCACTTTTTGACAGCTTTCCAAATCAAGTTCCATCCTGAAGGTCAAACACAGGCAAAAGAGTCTCTCCCAAATGCAGCCCTCTGGAGGGGACAGAAACCCGAGGCACAGAGGGTGCCACGAGCCCCTGTGGGGTCACTGGGGTCAGCCCTTTGGTACCAGCAGGATGGGAGAACTCAGAGTCCCTGTCCCATCCTCCTGCCACCCAAACCAGTCCCATTCCCAGAGGTCCAGTGGGAAAGAGCACAAAAATACATCCCTCAGGGTGCATTCCACCTGCTCCCCAGAGGCACCCCACGCCTCTTGTCACAGTCACCCTGGAAAGCTGAAGGTGAAGCTTCTACTTAAGGGCAGCAACATTTTTTAGATATCTTTGCTTTAATCTCAAGAGCATCCAAAAATAGCAATTCTGCAGCAGCATTTCAATTAGTATTTACAGTCTGTTTCTATGTGGGATAAAGTCTTAAATACTACAGCAGCAGGCTGATTTTAGGGGTTTTTAAGAATCTAACACCCTGCAAATGTTATTGGGTTCTGTTATTAAAATATTCAACAGTGGCTATGCCTTAAATACCAGAGGCAGTTGGAACTGCATATGCTCCCATCTTTCCCTTAGTGTTTAGCTCTGCTCCCATGCACTCTGAAACCATGTTTTGTTCCACAAGTAACTGCAAGAGCGAAGGAGGTAGGTGAAATAAAATCCTCTGTATAAAGTGCCTATCAGTTTATCAAACTTTCAGAGCTCTTTGGAAACATGCAGCAATCAGGCATCACATAATACACTTATGAAATAAATGTAATATACACTAGATGTAATCTAGGCTATTTTTATCTGCATTATATATCTCACTATCTAATATAAACTACTTACATGTTATCAGATATAATTACTGAATATATTTACTATTTGGAAAAGAGTGTAGCAAAAGATAGAGGATGAAGATAAAATGTAAGGGAATGCAAGTAATTCATTACTTTAATCGCTTCAAGAAGCTATGATGATGTTCTTCTGCTATTAAAATAAGTTCCTTAATTAATCAGCCAAACCTACTGACAAGAATCCTTAAACTCATTTTTACCAACAGCAATATATTTGACAAATGTATTTTTTGGAAATATAGGATACCTATGATAATTAATTGTAATAAATTTATTTACAAACTGCACAGCATTCAGGATATGATTAAAATGGGTGTGAAAACAGAGAAGCCATCAAAACCCCTTCTTTTATTTCCCCATCATATTCCAACTCCCTACGTTGGACAAGATTTTATATTTTAACAAACTGTACAACAAGATGTTTGGGGTTTAGTCTGCAAAGCTGTTCCACTGACACCGCTACACTTGTTTATATAGTGAGTCCTATACTTTTCTTCAAAAAAGTTTCTATACATAATAAAAACAAACCCACTTTCAGATTATGAAAGGATTGTTCTAGGTATGAAGTGCTGTCTGCTACTCACTCAGCAGACCTCTATTAAACTCCCACAATTTGGCTTCAGAAATAACTGGAGGAAAACCTTGCTGCACCTCCAAAGTGTTCAGCTTTGAGCTGTGCCAGAGCCCTTTGAACAAGCTTTATAAATGACATCCATATTTGTCCATTTTTTGACTTAAATTGCTTTTGGTTCAACCGCATGCAGCACTGAATTGCCTTGATGCAATGTCATATGGAATGACACAAAACAGAAAAAAGCAAGTTGCTGGCTAGGATTAGGAAAGAAAGGAGTCACGGCCCTCGTTCACTTCAGTAAATGTTGGAGAAAATGAAAATGAAACTTCTGTTAAGAGGTAATCTCTTCAAAGCTCGATAAGAGCAGGTGACATTTTACAAGTCTCAAGTTTTTCATGTTATATTTAGCAGGTACAATGAAACAATTTACATAAAGTCCAAGACTGCTCGTGTTCCTTTTCTCTTTTTCAGAGTAAAGGGACACATTCTGCAATTCATTGGGTTCTAACATGCAAGCTGAGGTTTAGATTCAGTTTCACTCCCGAGCAGGGAATCTCTGCAGAGCAAAGGCGAAGGTGAATCCCAGAATTTGGGAGGAATATTTTCATCTGTCCCAATTCTCTTCCTATCAGTAGTAGTAGTAGTTCCTATCCTGAACTAGTCTTCCTTCACAACTAAACCACTTCTCCCACTACAGGCCAGGTATTTAAATGTTGTGGAGAAATTATTCTGAGAGATTAATAATTTTTGTAAGAACAATCTCTGATCTATATGGCATCCATCCTTCCATATATCTCATTAAAAAATCCTACAAAAAACCTGAAAATGTAGTGTAGTTTTCTGCATATATTTTGATGACCTCAGACAGGAACGTGCCTTGCGAATCTGAGACTTGAAGGACTTATTAAGATCACCTGTAATTTGGATGCTGACAGTTTGCATGGACCTAATTGTGGTAGTTCACATCTTTCTTGCTTTATGCAACCAAAAACAGTCATTAGTTTATTCATTGAAATGGAAGGAACACCCACAGCCTAGGAATTTTTATAAGCAGGATAACAAAGTCTTGTTATACACAAAAACATCTACTTCCATGAACTCCTGGAAGGTTTTATAATTTTTTATAAATTATATTATTTATAATATAAATATAAATATTATATATTTGAATAGTATATTCAAACATTCAATTGGTAGTTATTTTTGCAGTTAAAAATCCTTTGGAATAACACTAAATTACATTATATGGAATGCATATTAAAGATGGATCTAGCTAATAACTTAGAAGAACTTCATAACATACATTCTTTTACAGATAACCTCAAATTTACTCAGAAATTGCTGTAATTCTCACATGATTAACACATAGTGATTTTGTGTTTACAGTAAGATAAAAGCAAGGAAATTCAGCTGGTATAAGCTTACAAGCAAACATCACTTCTTTATTTGTTTAAATATGTGTTTAATTGTCTGTGGCTTCTTAAAGTCTTACAAACATCCCCTGATTCCCAAGACTGGTATAGGCAGGGGAGGTTAAAGCCTGAAAGAGTGGAAGCCAGGTTGGGGAGAAGCATTTTTAAGAGTTAAAAGGCTGAATCCTGTAAATGACACTGAGAAAGACATGCAAAACTGGGACCTTGACCTCTTCCCCATTACCATGTAGTGATCGTATTCAGAGTGCAGCAGGATTTACGGAAAAAAAAATGTTTTCAAGACAGGTAAATTAAAACAGTTTAATAAGAATAGTGCAGATCACTGTTTTGATTTCTTTTTTCTAAGAGTAGAAAGCCCGAATTTGATAACATTCTCACATTTCAGTGTGCATTTTTCAAATCAGCCTCAGCCAGAATTCATACAAGTTTCATTATGAGTGGAGTACAGAGCAGTTTTCAGCTGCTCAGGAAAGTTTGCCCTCTGCTTCCTATAAAGCCAACATGAGGTTAACAGGAGAATGAGAAAATTTTTATTTTCCAGCAACAAGGACCAACATTCACTGCCCCTACAAGAGTGACTCTGGGCTGCAAAACTGTATTTTTAATAAATGCAGATATTTATATTATATTATATT
Organism: Hirundo rustica; assembly: GCF_015227805.2. Lineage (NCBI taxonomy): Eukaryota > Metazoa > Chordata > Aves > Passeriformes > Hirundinidae > Hirundo > Hirundo rustica. Next base: position 5,898,765 of record NC_053460.1, read on the forward strand.
ATATTATATTATATTATATTATATTATATTATATTATTATAATAGCAAGAGGCTTGTTAAAGGAGACAGAACATTTCAGAAAATTTGAGTGAACACAAATGGAAATGAATGTACATAAGCTGGCAATTCCTTTTGGCAGGTTTTACAGTTATGCTAATATTAAAATAGATGGCCTGACTTCACTAGAATTTAGACTGATACCTGTAAGAAATTCAAGAATAAAAAAGTTAAACACTACAATGGAGTATATTGTACCCTTATACACTGCACACAATGAAATATGGATAATTTATTTTGGAGCTTAATATCTTCAGTGGAACTACTGATTTGCAGGAGTCAATAAATATCCTTAGTCTGATATTTAAGATGGCAATGTCTTCAAGACCTAATATGAGTTTTATCAAAGAAAAGTATATTAAATTTATGTATTAAATGAATGTCTCAAGGAGACAAGCAGTTCAGATTTGATCACACATATTTTATTAGGTAGAGCCCCAGCTTTGTACATCTGCGTATTCAGCAGCAGGATTAAGCTGATGCTGTGAATGGAAACCGAATGAACCCTTTGCTTTGTTTCTGTGCAAATCTTTTATATTGATATTCTATTTCTGAGACAATGAGAAGCAGTTTTTAGTGATGAAGCCCCATCTCCCGTGGCTGAACTGACAAGCTGGGTGTGCAGGAAGGGGAGGCAGGCAATGGGAAGTTGGGCAGCCTCCAGCAAGAGGCATTTAATTCACAGCAGACACTCCCCAGGTACTGCCAGGGATCCCATGTCTGAAGTGAGACCTGTGGGAGTGAATGCAAACTGGGGAACAAGCAGTGACGTGCTGATCCATGCCCAGAAAAACAAGAAATTACAAAAGTAGATTTCCTTCTGAAAGTCTGACTGCTGCAAGCGAAACACTTGTGAAAACTCTGGACACACTAAGTTCATACACTATCGCAGCTCCACAGACAATACAAGTTCAGAAACCAGTCTCAACCCGAACAAAAGCAAAGGGATTTTGCCTATCTGTAGCCACGCTCTCTTTTATCCCTGTGGTAAGCATGTGGTTGCATTCAAACTCGGGACATTTTTGTCCCAGCTATGTCACGGATTTCAGGAATGGCTTTGCATAAGTCACTTGGCTTTTGTTCAATTTGCAGGCGGCAGAAAAAGCCAGCCTACTGCATTTTTCTCTTTTTGCAGCAGGGAAATACAACACTCCGATGAGCATAATAATTTATGTATCAAGCAGATGTGCAAAAGACAAGATCACAACCTTTACATCCAAACCCTGTTCCACTAATAGTACTAACATCCCATCTAACATACTCGCTTCAGTACAGCGATACATTTGTTTGCAATGATTGTTACATTGCTTTTGATTAATAATTAAAGAAAGATGCCTAACCCAGGAGGAAATCTTAGGGAATGACAGAAACATCCATTTATGATGGCAAGGAGGTAAAGTAGTACAGCAGTCCCAAGAGAGCAGGCACAGCTCAGATGTTACCTCCAATACATGCTGATGCCATCCTGCACTGTCAAATAAAACTGAACAGCACAATAGAGATATGTGACCAAAACTGTCAGCACCGATAGGTACTGCAGAAATTGTGTTAGGAAAATGGATGGACTAAAATTCAATTTTTGGATTGTATAAAGGTTTAATTTGGTGACCTTGTGGGTCTTCTTGTAGAACAAGGGAGAGACCCCACAGTATTCAAAGAAAAAGAAAAGAATAATCCGTTTTTTGGTGATGCATATTTATCTCTTTATTTGCAATCCAGCTGACTGAGGATAAAAACTAGCCTGTACAACATGACGCCTTTGTTCCAGTCATCCCTTCTCCTTGCTCATAATGACCAGGATCACTGCTTGGGATTCCTCTGCACTCAGTCTTGGGGGGCAGAAAGGGAAATTCTCGTTCAGAATTTTATAACAACAATGCCAATAAATCTGTGGGCACCAACACATTTCTCTGCACAAAGACATGAAAAAAAACCAAAAAAAAACTGGACAACTGAGTCCACAGATAAAATAGATGCAAAGGTAATTTCTATGTGATTTTACTCTGAACCTTCAGGCGCACTTTTGCTTCACTTGAGTCGTGTCTGCAGGTTCTGAAGATGTTCCTGCTGAGGCTACAGGTACAGCTTTGTCTGTGTGAAGATTAAAGTCACCACCCTCCAATTCTCGTGAATCATGGACATCCTCCAGTTGCTCATCATTGCCTTCCTGCCTTTTCCCAACAGCACAACCAGCCACCCCCAGATTCCACCAACAGAAAAGTCAGCAATAAAAAGTTATCTAATTCCTGTTGGTCTTTTGGGTTAGCACAGACTTAGCCTCTGCGGCATCGTGAGGTTCAACCTCCCAAGAGAGAGCAAGGCAGGAGGAAGGGGGCATTGAGAGGGAGAGAGGGTTGTATTCCCAATCCTGGATCAGTCAGTCCACAGCCTTCAAGGGCACTGATGTTACAGCAAGCAAAACTTTAAACCTTTCTCAGCACATTCATCACACAGGTAGGCTGTGTTTTCTAATTTGGTGTGATATACAACCTAGGATTAATCAGCATCCATTGAAAGAAAGAAAAAAAGAAAAAAAAAAAAAAATCAACATACCAAAATTATTTCAACCACCTGCACAATATCTCTTGATTGTCAAAATACATCTCCTGGCTGACAAATGGTAACAAGATTTCACATTATAAAACAACGTGCTGTTGATGGACTCAAATCGAGCTGTCGGTTATGTTCTGCTGCCGCCTCTTTCACAAGGCCACTTAAGCAACAGTGATAATACAGCGCAGGAGAACAAAATTTATCACACTTCACCACAGCCCTGCACACTAATGCAGACATTACAATCCAGCAGGCTCGAGTGCAGCTTCCTCCCCAGTGATCTTTTCACGCTTTCGCTGCTGCAGCTCTCGTGCAGGTTTTGCCAATGACTTTGAGCTCCCTCTTCCCCTCCCGCTCCATGGACACTGCACAAGCACATGTGGCAGCACAGGAAATGCTCTGGGGGATTAAAAGTCACCACGGGGCGCTCTGCTGGTTCATAGATTGTTTTCAACGAGACTGCAGAGGTGAACCTGAAGGTAGCTTTTGGCTCAGGAATCGGAATTTAGGTTATTTATTTATTTGCAGTGATAGTGATGGAAGACCCGGGGGGCAGCTGATCATTCCCCTCTCCAACGCTCTGTTAGCTCCAAAGAGGCAGCACACAGGCTTTGCCCTCTGCAGCAAGCCTGGGTAACACTGCTGTGCACAGACCTTTGGAGAAAGGACAGATAGTTTGGAAGAAGCCTTTGAAAAACGTATCCCGTAGAAGGTGTGCCCCACCTGACAGGACACTGAGTCCTTGTTGACTTAAGGAGTTACTGCAATTTACAGCTATGCACTGCCATCTATTCACCCCCCTCCGAGTCCACAAAATGCATTATTACTGGATAAACTTATGATGGAGTAGGTTTGAATCACAGTGTATTTGTGAAGAGTTGTTATTGCTACAGCCTTAATGACAATCACCACGGCTGGCTGTAATTATCTGTGCACACCAAGGAGAAAGGTGGCAGAGAGGAACTAGGAGAGATGACAAATAAAGCTCACAAGAGCAGTAAATATCCCGTGCTGGTGTTAACACAGAATGGCCAAACAAAAGGCTGGTCAGCATTTGGTCATGTTTCATTTACTTGCTTTGAAAACTACTAGAAAATTATTTTTAAAATTGATACAAGTGAAAGGATGAAACTTCATATGTGACTTTTAGCCTAGTAATATAGCTTTGCAAAATGTCATTAACACGAACTCCTGAAATGGAACTGTCCTGGGATCCTTTCTGCTTAGTGATGTTGGCTATGTTGTGTTTCTGAGTGAAAAAAACCACCAGCGCTTTTGGAACGATGTGTTTTAGAAGGAGGTGGAATAGAGGTCAAATTTAAACAAAAAAGAATAAAAGAGCATTAAGAATGCAAGTCTGTATTTAGAAGCTGCAAACAGTACAGTTTGCAATTCTGTACATTTACTTGATTTTTAATATCTTCATAATCAAAAATTATTAAAACTGGCTACTGTGTAATGTGTGTCCTGTTCTCCTAATACACTTATACAAAATCTGCAGTTATTTATATGAACAGCACTGAGTCCATATGACAGAACCTGCTTGACACCTCATAATTCTTTATTGGCTTCTTGGTTATTAACATTTTCATATTCATGATATTTTCAACCCCTTATAGAATTATGACATTAATAGAGAACGAGATATAAAGTCTATACATATAATAATACTTAAGTTCTGACTTATAATGGGTAAACCCAAAGCACTTCAAAGTCATTCTTATGTGTCTCAATTTTCCTAGCCAACTGCAGCCTATTTATTTAAGTTTAACCTCCCAGGGCCCTGACAGTGACTAAGCACAATAGGGACGGTTAAGAAGGGCGTAGGGAGAAAATTAACTCTGATTTTGCTTATTTTTGTTGGTTGGAGGCAGAACTGTCACCTTATTTTAATGCATTCTTATTCCCTACCTCACAATTCAGATAGAATGAAGATATAATAATGTGATAATCGAGTGCCTTCACAGAGCCCACCAGTGCATTACAACTCCAACATGCAGAATGCAAACATCTGCTGGCATCATTAAACCATTTCTATACTCTACATACCCAGACTTGACCCTGTGACCATTTCTACCATTAGATTTGAATGACCTCAGCAAAAGAGCTGAAAGGCCAGAGTATTAATTCACAGAACCACAAGCTCAATTTAAGATTTAATTTGAGATAACTAAGAGCAGCTGAAGGTGTATTCAAACTTATAAGTGCAGAATAAAAGATCTTACCCTGTTTTTCAAGTTAAATATAAATTCAATTATTTTTAACAGATTTATTCACAACTTTACAAACAAGGCCAGGGTTCTTTTAGCATACTTCCAGCTTAATATCTGGCAATATGATGCTTCTGTTTAGCAATTTTTTTTTCTAATTTATGAATGTCTTTCCTACAGGGACTTTTCTGCATTCTGATTATATCCCTAAGGGGAAAAATGCTTCATTTATGAGCTATTCCCACCACACAGCTTTGAAACGTTCACTTTTATTCGAACTTAAATTAGCTAAAAGCCTTTTTGCTCAATCAAGATGTTTTTACATCTAAAAATCTTAACGTGACAATTAAAATATCTGAAAAGTCCTCTGTATAGTGCATAGCAAACGACCCAGTGCAGATCTGTCCCCATCCGGCTCTTTGGTAGGTTTTACAGTGTACAGACACGTTGTGCAGGTACAAATGCACACACTTCATGCACATTACCACGTCCACAAAACTTTACAAATAAGAGAGGCACGGGGGGTGCTGAGCTGGGTGCCAGGACCTGTCGGCGTAGCTCCACGTCACTGGCTCCCTGACCCTGACACATCTCCTGGAGATTCATCCTGATATCCTAATCCTACATCTGCTCCATTCATCATTTTCTCCCAGGTTTAAATTCCCCTGCTTGCTCCGGCAGCTCTCCCTCGTGGTGCAGGGATGACACAGGAATCGGTCCCCTGGTGTGGCCGTGGGATGAGCACAGCAGCCACCACTGCTGGACCCTTGGGGACACCTGGGACTGGGGGAAAGGCAGGGACCAGGCACCCTCCCCAGCTGAGGGATCATCCCCACAACCACTGAACAGGTACAGACACCCCCCAGCAGCCAACCTGGCCCAGCTGAGGAGTTCTGGCAGGACTTTGCCTCAGCACAACAGTGTAAGATGCAGATTTCATCCTTCACGGCTTTGCCACCGGCCTGCCATCCCTGAGTTCACAATGGAAAAATGCTTTATGAATTCCTGGATCACACCTTTACTTATTTCGTGACTAAAAGTAGCTACAGAAATGATATAGATATGTCTAACTGCCCTCAGAGTTAATTTTACGTCGTATTTTTGAATCACTGTTGTTAAGCCAAGCATTCTGCAGATGAGCAACTGCAAAGGGTGATGAGCTTTACTTACCCCTGCTTTAGTCTAGGACACAACAGAACAGAGTGCAATGTACATTAAGAGATTTGAAATCACCTATGGAAAAATCAGGCATTATGCTGGAGTGAGAGGGAATATTCATAAAAATTACAGTGACTTTTTAGTTCTGTCTGAGAGTGTGTTCTAAATTATTAGACCACGATACACATGGAGTAAAAATGCAGCCCAAATCCCAGCTCACCAAAGTGAGTGTAACACAGATCTGTTCAACGCAGAAATACTGCTCAGATTTTTCAGACAAAGAACATCCCCTTGTCTGAACCCCATCATCAAGATGTAAGGGGTCAGGCACTCTGCTTGCTTACCTGAGGGGAAAACAAAAACAGGCATACAGATCCATTCAGCACAATATCATTGGTGGCATATCCTACTTTTTCTTTTCCCATATCTTCTTCCTTACACCCCTCCCCGCTTTTGAAGAAAAACATTCATCACTTTGCTCCTAGGTGCAAAAAGTGACTATGGCTAGGTAGGGCAGGTTAAAATTTTCTCTGACTCCTCAGCACATTTGTCATGCAGGCTGTCTGCCTGCCGAGGAAACCTTTTCACCTCGGGCTTATTGTGAAGACATACCCCATGAGAAAGGAATAAGGTGAAAAATGATGATGTCACTAGGTTGTTGCAAGGTTAGCACACCCTTAAATGGAGTAATGGTAAACGAAGCAGCTGCTCAGCTCCCTACATATATACGACATTCATCCTCCCAGCCTATAAAAGTGCAGGACTCAGTGAGGGCTGAGCACGAAGTACTTGTTGACATAATTAGTGCTGGCTCAAGGGATCTTCCTAATAGCCAAGTTGGCTGTATTTTGCAAGCTTTCATTGGCAAAATTCAAGTAAACTTCAGCCAAGTTCTGTATCTATTTTGTTTGTGTCTTATGTGTTTCCCAACTTGGAAAAAGGAGCCAAAATATTCTGGTAGCTTTTCAGTTTTGTGGTAGTTGGTATTTTAAGATGTTACTGGCTTTTAAACTATATAAATGTTTTGAGGGAAGTGTAACTCTCTAGGAGGAGACAGAGATTATAAACTCAGGAGAAAAAATATAAGATTAATTAATGAGTCTTGGCTTTCTGCTATCTTAACAGCAGACTTTCTGCATAAGCACTGCAGAAGGCTCTGAATCTGTTGTCCCCTGAGTTTTCCTACATCCAGAGAGAGACAAAATTTTCCCAAATTAAAGTAAGGAAAGTAAAGAAACCTTTTTTATATCATTTCTTTTCTTTGCATTCATTAAATGTTGAAAAAAAATTGTAACCAATTTGACTTCTGCAGTTTTATATAATTGTGTTTGGATCATGTGACAATGAATGCTTCTTTGCCTTCTGTGCAAAGTTTGCTCTAGTCCTCCAGAACTCTTCAGTCCAGAACTTTTAGCTGCTCATAGAAAGTAATTTATGCAAGAAGGACTTTTTTTTTCCCCCCTCTAATTCTTCACATTACTTCAAGTCTGCTCTACTTTGAAAACAGTTCTTAAATGTCTTGGTAAGCAAAATTAGATTATGTAGTTTCATAGTGCAATTTTAATTTAAAGGGACGGAAATCAGTTAGCTGTGCAATTACTATAACTGCAATGCACATTCTCGAACATTGCTTGGTGACAATAATCCACCCTTGGGTCATATTCAATTGTTTCCCTTTTATCACTGACATAATGGGGGATTCTATTCCTCACAGTAGCTCATAATGGTTTTACTAAAATACTCTAACAACTGTTGCAAATATTAACACGTTCCATGTAGCAGAGAAAAGGCCAGTTTGTAATCAAAGATAATTTTTTTCTTTTTTTATTTTTAACTAGATAAACATTTTCACTCTGCGTATAAGACACAAACCAAACCCAGAAAAACCTTCAAGGTAGAAAAATCTTTCTAAATATCCCAGTTTTACTCCCACTTTTCTGCTGTTATTTTGAAAATGGCAACGCTAATGACTTTCTTTGTAAGATCTCATTTTCCACTTTCTTATCCCTGCCACAGATCTGCCCCCAAATGCTGCTGAAAAGATGCCTGACATAAACCCTGGCTCAAGCCACGAGGTACACAAACACTGCACAGTTAAAGCTAACAAGCAGGAAAAAAAACCACTTAATTTAGGCAACAAGTTTCTCTGTATACTTCCAGGTACAGCACATACCTTAATTATGTATTATTAAATGTATTTCCCTATGCAAAACATCGTGTATATGAGTATAGTTGTGTACATATTTTTGTGATTTGCGTGAGAGAAGACCAGATTTCAATGTTATGTCAACATTAAGCTCTTCTATAAAATGTGTGCTGCAGCATCTGCCTTGTGATTAGTAACAGGCAAATACATTTTAAGTGTTTTTCTGTTCGATGACCAGAACTATTTTGAAAATAGTGCTTTTGATATTACATTCAACTACACTGTCTCATGACTTCTGTACTGGGTTTGTCTCGGGCACTGTAACTGTGAAAATTAAGCAGATGCACCCTGCTGTTGTGAAGTCCTGGAAAACGATGGAATGTTTTGTGTTCCATGTGCCATCAGCAGCCCCAAAACACTGACTTCTGCATTAGAAATAATAGATTATCTTCATACAGGTCTATAAATTTTCCTCCCTCCACCAAGAGTGTTATGCACTGACCAAATGCAACATGCATTCATACCTTCTGATAAGACAATCACCCAATAAAAATTAGGTGATAACATTAATGCCATCATTAAGAGCAGACCTTTCCTCTACTGAGACAACAGAACCAAGCATATGGCATCTCTCAGGGAGAACAGCAAATAGTCACATTCTTGAGATAGCAGGCGATTTTCTGGCTTGTTTAATAAATTCTGAACTACTTTGCAGGCAGGACAAGACAAATGCCCAAGAGAAGAATGCCTGGACTCAGTTTCACAGAATTTTCTTTCTAAGCAACAAGAAAAATAAATAAAATAAATAAAATACTGTAAGATAAAATATAAGTAAGAGGATGTTGAATCAAATGAAGAGATTGCCTGAGAAGAACTCCCTCCTTCCAAGCAGTCCTTGGAAGCATTATTTAAAGTAAGGGATTTACAGGTCACAGAGACCAAACAGATTCCAGCAGGAGGTAAATCATGCAAGTTTCTTACTTACACCACTATGTGTGGCGTTGCATTTAGTGTCCCCTATCAAGAAAAGTAAGATATTTAAAAAAAAAAACCTAAAAGGGCTAAAAGTTGCTTTTGTTTTCCTAAGATTTAGAAACTCTTGGCACAGGCTTTTGGGATTCTCCCAGCTTTGTGTACAACTGCTATGATGTAAACACAAATCATATTTTTCACCTTTGCTTTGCTCTATTTCTTATATGACTCCATGCAACAGTTAAGCTCTGCTCCCCTCCTGCACCTAACAAGCCCAGCACTCTCCCTGGTAACTGTCCCTTCAAACATCTGCAGAAAGAACAGAAATGGCTTTAATACAATCACCAGGACCTACCAGAGGGTCTGGCGATATAAGGAAGACCTGAAAGAATAACAAGCGTGGGGTGTGTTACTGTAAATTCACATAAAACTTGATTTTTATTTAAGTTTGTGAGGGCCAACACAGTAAATCTCAATCTTAAGAAACTTGCCCATCTACCTCTTCAACAGCAGCATTGCTCAGAATACAGAGGCACAGATTAATTATCTGCACTTTATGCAAAGTAGACTATAACATGAATACTTCTTACACTTTTTACACAAATTCAATAGAAGAACTAATAAAACCTTTTACATTAATTGTTCGTTAATTTTGCCTCATCTTATCTCTGCTGTGTTAAGTACTGCTGCATCCTTCAGATTACTACTTTTAAAAATAAATCACAGAATAATTTTGCAGGAGCAAAATGTTATGAATGCTGATAAATGGCTGAGAGTAATATGATTTGTGTCATTATTAGAGGATGTATGCTCACTATCAGAAGTGCTTTCATGACAAGGAAAGTATTGAAATTCAAAAATGTCTAATAAAATGTAAACCTTATAATCTTGCAGGTATTTATCCTGCTGCTAATTACTTCCAGGGGGCCTGGCACACATGTAAAAGAGCAATGGGTATCAGCAGGGAGCATTTCCTAACTCAAAAAATTAGAAAGACCACTTTCCCTAGAGATGAATAGCTGTTAAATGTGTCAACTTAAACCTTAATGCCTAACATCCAAAATAATCTCTATTCTCTTTACAGACAGCCTGTATGAGAATTAATGCAGTAATAATCTGGTAGACAGCAACTAGCAAGAATTTAAGAGATACAAGACTGCAACCAACACAGCCTGACCAACAGTACTGGGAGGTGGATGCCAAAATTGACTGTTGCACAAATGATTCATTTTCTCAGAATATCAGAACACTTTTAGCCAAATTCTCAACTGATGGAGTTTTCTCTCACTGTCAGTTGGCAGGGAAATGGTTTGTGTGGATAAATTCCTGCATGAATGTGTGCATCCAGAGCCCTGCACACACCTGCAGGCACTGTCCCAAGGGAGCCCACTGCTCCCAACACATTGCTCACGTTACTGGCACAGCATTGCAGTCTTCAAGGTCACTACTGCAAATGGGTACTCTTAAAATATCCTATTGAATTTCCTCCCTAAATAAGTATTTTTGCCTTGACCAAACATACCAGGCACTGCTTTTAAACTAAGCCCAAAGCTCCTTGTATCAGCAGTGACCGAAACAGGTCCAGCTGCAGGTGAGCCCGGAGCTGACCCAGGCTTTGGGATTAGGAACAGGACAGGCATGCACACTTTGGGACACACACATCCATGACACAGATGGAACAAGCAGCGCTTACAGGGCCTTAGGAACCGCTGTTCTCCAAAGGCTGCACTCCAGACCTCTGCAGTGACTAATCCAGACAAATGACCCAGTCAGAAACAGCAACTGTAAACAGGCCGTACTTGCTGACATGGCACAACTGCAGGGAGAGCCAAACGTGGAGGCAAAAAAAAAAACCAAAAAAAAAGGAGAAAAAACAATAAAACCTACCCAAACCCAATGCTAGGGTTTGGGCCTCCTCCCTGACTTGGCTGACATGACACACGGAATTAATGCTGACACACATAAACTACTACACGTTGGCCAGAAGTAAACAAATAACAGATAAATCCGGTGGATTAAGAGCAGAAGGGATTCAAAAAGGACCTTGGGATATTGGTAAAACTCATCACTTAAAAACAAAAGGTGAAGTGACAGGGAAAAACTCGCCTTCTATTTTACGTGCTTATACCCAGTTGCTTAGAAGGGGAATGCATGTTCAGTGAAGTTAGACCAGGATTATTTAATTCTTCAGCTAAGCCCAGCCAGAATATTGTGTCACCACCTTATAAAATGATATTAATATACCACTTGAAAAGGCATTAGGAAAAGCAAAGAAGCTGATTCATAGACTAAAAAGTGTGAGCTTATGGGACCTAAGTTCACATGGCTTAGAAAGAAGATATTTAAACAGGAATTTGAAGATCATATGTATCTATATATACACACACATATATAACAGAAACCTTGAAAGTAAAAGAAGCCAGTTGCACTTGCCTTTATAAGAAAATACATTAGGGACAATAATAAAAGCTTAAAAAGATACACATTTAACATAAATTGAGACACTCTGTAATAAAGAATACTGAAGAACAAAATATCCTTCCTTAGTCAAATGAAGTCTCAGTTTTGCACTCATCAAGGACATGGAGAGAGGTAATTTCTAGTGACTGAATCTAGGTCATATGCCCTTTCATGCAAAAGGCAGAAGTAAAAAATTAAGGGGCACAGTAATTAAGCAAAGCCCAGAAGTGTCCAGTTGTGCTAGGAAGAGCTCAGAGAGCTCCTGCACTTCAGGGAGACTGCAGCTCTCTGTGCTTTGCACTGCTGATTAATGCTGGGGAGAAGAGAGGCCAGACATCGCTTTTCTTCCTCTCATTATTAGCACTATCTCCTTCTGGGACAAAAAGTCTTGTCAGGGTTTCCCTGGGCGTCACCTGAGCTATGGGACACAGTTCAGAAAGGTACCAAGATGGCCCAGAAACTCTTCTCTCCCTTTATCTCCTCCATGCCAGCACCAGGTACAGCTATAATCTAACCCAAAGTGAGTCCCCATCTGCTAAAATAAAAGAGTGCAACCTTCAAGTGCTCGTTCATTTCTTTTAACCACCACTTTTCAACATTAAGGATTATTAACTTTAATGCCATTGGTGAGAAACTTTATTATGTTTTCAAGAAATTGCTTTAAATCAAAACTGCAGATAAGGCATTTTTCTCCCCTCAGAATTACATGGTTGTGTTGGCAACCAGCAGGAATCCATTTGAGCAATAGAATTACCACCTCCTGGAGGTGAAAAATGGGACAAAAGCAGGAGGAGTGTCTCTTCTTAAAAGTCAAGGGAAAAAGGGCAAATCAGGAAGGAATGGAAGTCCTGGGAATGGGAAAAACTAAACAATCCGCTGTTAATTTAAGCCTTAAGGGAAGTTACCCTAACACAACAGAGCTGCAGTCCTGCACTGAGATTTTACAGCAAAGATGAAGAAACCAGAGACAGAAAAAGTAACTCCCCTCTTTTCCATTCCAATCCCAGTCCAAGTTCAGTATCATGGTGAGATTTTGAGGTCTCAGTGGATTCAGCAGGGCTGGGCCATTTGACACCAATAAATCCACCCCACGTTTCAGTGGCAAAGAAGCTGTAGCAGCTTTTGTGGCCATAAAGGCTCACCTGGCTAGAAAGTTTTCCCTGAATGAGCTCCATCTCCTTAAAGTGAAAATATGAAAAATCAATCAAGATATTCCTGTCTGAAATTATGATACTTGCAGGAACTTTTTATTGTCTGGAGTACAATAGGTAGCTGGCTTCTGAGTAAATATCATGAGGATGTAGAAAGTTAAAGATGTGTCATGCAGTCAAGGTTTATGGAGAAAAACAACTTTTGGATTCTGGATTTGTTTTCCTCCCACAATTAATAAAAAGTTTCAACAGGTGTGCAAGAGTCAGCAACACACACATGCTAAAATTTGCGTAAATGTTTTCTCCCAATACCAAAAAAAAGATTTTGTTTTTAATTTGAAACTTCATTTTAAAGCTTTTGCAAAATAACTCTCTGCTGGGTTGATCTGCTATCCTGTTAAAGCTTACAAAGACTTTTTATCAGCATTATAAAGCCACTGAAAATAAAGACACTTTAATGGACACCACATTAACTATGGTATTCTGAACAAGGTGCAGCAGTACAGACCCGTAATATTTCTTCTTGGTGTAAATGTGCAGCACGGTGTAGGCAGAACGCATGGATAGTCACAAATCCCCAGCATTATGCCAAGATGACAGAGTACTCGTCTTTTTTTGTTCTTGTGCTGTAATTTATCTTAAAAAAAATGGACCCAGGTTTTCCTGCATACTACGAAAAGTGTCCAAGAGAATGTCATAATGGCATTACTCCTGCTAGAAAAGCTAATCTACTTTACACTGTCCTCCTTTATGAGGTACTGTCACTTCCCAGAAACAAAGGTATCCACATAACACTCGCTGAAAATAAGTTGTAAAGCACTGTCAGTTGCTCTGCAGAAAAATGCCAATTATATCCCCGTGCTTTTCTTTCTTTACCTTACAATATATGTAACGTTTGATGAAAACTGTGCCATGGCCTCATTTAGGCCCACACGATACAGATGTTATGCCACTCTCGATGGTGGAAAGAGACCATGTGCTCAGTAATAAGGATCCAGCAGTGTCCCCTCCTGCAGCAGCCAGGTGCTTGCACAGAATGACATCCCCAGTCAAAGCAAAGCCATCATTTTGCAGAGTGCACTATTGCCTCTTTGGTCATGTGCAGCACAAACTGTCATTTTAAGAGTAGAAGTGTTTCAGTCTTTCATATCACGACTTACCCAACCTGTCTGATTTTATCCTTTACTTGGTCTTAAATTCATTTCAGCTGATGTCTTTATTTTTTTTCTGTTTCCCAAGCAAGATTTAGGGTGTCTGAACCAACTTTTATACTGATTACACTGAAGAAATAAACTCCACTGGTTAAAAAATATTCCAAAACTCAGATGAAAATTTCATAAAGTTCATCATATAAAGACTCACTCATACACATACCCCAGGATAATTTCTATTTCTTTCCAACTACTTCCTTTCTCAACAGAATCTTTAATTCCCAGTTTTGTGGCATCCCAGTGGCAAAGATGAGTTGAAACTCCCATACAATCTTGTTTTTCTCATTCTTATTTCTCAAAAAGAATATCTTAATACAAGCAAGTGTGTAGAGACTAAAGGTGGCTAAGTAATTTAGTTGTAGGAAACATTTTTACAGAACGGACAAGAATATAAGGACTATATAGAAATTAATGTCTGGAGTTCAATCATACAACACCAGAGGACTGTAAAGTCAGAGAAACTACCTTAGTGAAAAATTTATTGTTTGTCATCTTTGAAACCAAGCTGTTTATGAAAAGGGTTTTTCCAGGTGCCTAAATAGAGAAGCTAAAGGAAAACACCTTATAAGAGGAATTTAGCAATACCTCTGGTAACTGGTGTTGTTAACTGACATGGTAAACAGTTCTGAATAGTTTATATGGGCCATAAAAAGAGGACTGAAAAACCAAAACTGGTGGGTTTTGTCATTACAGAATACAGCTATAAGCTACCAAAACATTCTATTGGCATAAAAGTTTCTTATATGCTTCCCAGGCAGCTAAGAGGTTCCTATATCGAATGGCAAGAAGAGAAGAGGCAAGGCAAAAAAATACTGGGGAAAGGACATTGCAGACTACAGCCTGGGTATGAATGAGGAGATAAATAGTTATCTTTGAGAACAGTGTCTTCAGTATCTCTCCAGATTTACATCCTATTTGAAAAGCATTTACAAACCCAAATCTGCCCAAAATTCCTAAGCAGTGTGGCCTTAAGAGGTAGTCCAAACCTTACATAAAATATTCCTGTGCCCAAATGCAGGATTATATTCCACAATACTTTTATTTGGGCTCTTGCATTTGTCCTCTGCTCGAGAGAAAGGAGAATGACCTTGTTGGGGGTCTCAGATCAGTGGCCTCTCCTAACACAGCCTACTGCAGCCACAGGAATCTACATCACAATACAGTTACACTGAAAAATCAGATGCCTTCCAGCCTGCTGAGACTGGATAGCATTTTTTTCTTTTTTTTTCTTTTCTTTTCTTTTTTTAATGGTTTCTCCAGACCTTTAAGTTGAACTGTATGCTACTCAGTGCCAAACGTTAGTTCTGTTCCTGCCAATTTAATGTTGCTTCGTTTAGAGCTTTCAAATGATTATTTTAAAAATATTTTCTGGTTAAGACTAAATTATCTGTCCCTGTGAACATCTGTTAAGAAGCAGAACACTGACAGAGGGAGTTACTCTGGTACACAGAAAATATCTCCTTTTTCAACATGTCACATAAGCTGGTATTTTTGAAGAATAATGATGACTAGATAAACCTAAAACTTTTATCAACATTGTTCTGCTGATTTTAACCACAGGTCAGAGAAGCCAGTGGATTCCAGTAATGTACATCCTGATGTTATAACATGCCCCTTTGCTGAAGTTTTATCAAAAGCCCTCCTCTCAGTTTGTGTTAAAGAACACATTTGCCATGCGCTGTAAAATCAGTCAGTTCAATTTGGTTTTCCATGTATTATTTTGCACAATGCTTTCCCAGCAGTTTCCTTCCACGGATTTGCATTTCAGGGATCAGCTTGAAAGGAAAACCCCGGAAGAAAACTTGAGCATGGACATATTCCATATGAGCACACACACACACACACACACATGCATTTCTACCATTGCTCTGTCATTTGGCTCCTCATATTCCTTCTACCCGGACCCCCAAATAAATCCAAATAGAAGGAGTAAAAGCCACTAAAGTCCAGTATCTGATTTTCTCTCTGATAGAGTAAGCTCGTCCCTGGGAAGCGTTGGCACTGTTCAATTCAGGCTGCACATTGCTGCTGTAAATGATAACATGTCCTGGGAAGGAACGTAAATCCACATCCCTGGTATTTGATACATTTAAATCAGGTCATATAGTCACTGTTATTAATTAGAAACAGTGTCGAAGTAAAAACATTTTAAATAAACCCAGGGACTGAATGTTAAAGCTGTCACTTTTTACACGGCCTCATGATTCAAGGATTAATGGACCTTAAAACAACCATAAACCACCGAGGCCCCTGTTCAGGTTTGGGAGAATAAGAATAGTTTTATTTCTGCTTCAGTCTGGCAGCCTTAAATTCATTGTGTGTCGGTGGGCACTGTAAACACTTTTAAGTATTGTGACATTGTGGTACAAGATGCTGCTAATCTGTTTCCTGCCTGACCTTCACCAGCTCCACACCTTGCGATTCACAGGAAAAAAAGAAAACAAAGTAATAAAAGATATACATAAAATACAGAGCCTGCATCTGTATGCACAAATAGTGACTGATAAAACCAGAATAATACTTGAAATATTTAGGCTTTCTAAATATTTCAAGTATTATTACTTGAGGTATTATATAAAAAATACCTCTTTCACAGAAACCTTTTCCCTAGCTCTCTTTTTTTTTTTTTCAATGCCAACTTTTTACTATCTGCACTAATGGATGCAAAGTGTAATGCAAAGGGTTAGAGGACTTGTGAGGCAGGGTCTTTGCAGAACAAAAATGCTGCAGCTTGAAAGCAAGATCAAGTATGCAGAGTACATTTCTCGAAGGCCAGAAAAATGAAGTAATCACTACTATTTAATAAAAAAAACCAAAACGAAAAGGGGAAAAAAACCCGAAACAACAGCATCCAGCAGTGTTATCATAATGGGTGCCAGGAGCTGTGATTACACTGGAATTAAAGTATGTGCAGTTATCACTGGATACAGCAATGGGATACCAAACTAAATGAAATAATGACAGATAAACTGAAGAAAAACTCCCATTATTTTATTTTTAACCTTATCTGATATGAAGGTCAAATTTTCTGTTTAAGGATCAGAAAAACACATCTGGAAACTTCAAATGTTTCAAATTCCAGCCTCTTTCTCAGAACTGACTTTCTGACCACACTAAAAAGGTGCTTGGTCAGGTTTTACTTTAGTTGCACGACCTGGAAAACTGGGAGAAGAAAGCAACTGTATTTAAAGCAAATGTAGCATGTGAGTGGAGCTTAGCTTGGTACATAAAGTACCCATTAATTTTCACTATTTTCTAGTATATATAATGCCTTTCTCTCAACTGCTCATCAGCTTGGAACCATAGTGCACCAGCTAAAGAGAACTTTGTCTCCTGAATTGTTTGACTCACTTCTTTCCTAAAGTTTTTACTGCATCTATTTCAAATGTTACCTGGGTGCCAACAAAATTCTCACAAAATAACAAACACAAAAGAAAAAAACAAAACAAAACAAAACAAAACAAAAAAGGATCAGGAGGAAACATCACTACTGTTAGAAGAACGTGCCATAAATGTCTAGTAATTAATGTGATCGGGACCTAAAATTCATCACTAGAGTCTATACTATACAAAAGAATTCTCTGTCACTTGCTTAGAAGTGGATTATAAGGAAGATAATAAATACTTTTGTCATTCTCATTCTAAAGGAATTTAACTTTCATCATCAGAAAAGAGCCCAATGTTTTCTTTTGAGTGTAAACGAATAACTTGCTTTTAAAAGCAATTTTAGTGTTGATTACTTACTGATAGATACATTGATATACAACAGACCTTTTTTTCCTGAATATTCTACTTATCAAGGTAACTTTTGCTATAAACAGTGTTTTAAAATTATCACATAAAAAACTATCAAGCACTAAATTAGAAAAAAAAAAAAAAAAAAAAGAATTTTGAAAGTGATAGTTAAATTTATGAAGCAATTCTGCTGCACTCAGAGGCTTGCTGCTTGGCATGCAAGCAAATTCCAGAGTATCTACATGCAGGTGAAGCTCTTTGCACAATATTAAAAGGTGGGAGAAAGGATGAAAGCACCAAAGGCTGCACAATTACAGCCATGTGCAGAACACATGTATTTTGGACTTAAGCTTGTTTGCATGACTAATAGAGATAATATTGAATGTCTTCTCTCATCTTTCCTTTTTTTTTTTTTTTGGCTCAGTGCCTCTTTTGCTACCTCCAAGAGCTGTTAATTTTGTTCACTGCTGAGCAAAAGTCAAAGTCAGAGTCTAAACAGCTTGTAATGAGTTTTCAATGGCCCATCTCACTGAAATTGAGGGCAAAGGAGCAGCAGACTTAGACACTGTCAGCCCTCGGAATTTATTATTGAGGGAGCAACACGTTCAGTAGCAAATACATAGAGGAGGGGCTGAGAATTCTGGCACTTTTGCATTAAGCCTTTAACATAGTCTGTATTACTTATGTAAATACCCTGACAACACAGATAAACACTCAAAAATCAATGCAATGCAGCTCAATTAACTGTGCAATGAGATTGGTAGTAGATTATGTTGCAGCAACTTTTATTTGGCAGTCACTTAGAGCTCAAGTTTTAAGTCCTGCTCCAGAAAAGCGATTAATACTTTGCTAAATACCTTAAAGTCAGGAGGAAGCTGGGGGTTAAGGATGCTTAGCACTGATAAGGAGCCACTGAAATTCTGTGAGTCCTTAGAGACCATTTTTAGGGGATGCACAAGAAGGGTTCTTGCACCTCGGTGGTGCAATGCTGATCTTTGTGAGACTGTCACACCTCACCCGCTGCTCAGAAGAAATTTTCACAGTTCTGTCTCTTTGAGTGTACACTTGGATATATTTCACTAACCTCTGCTATGTGCTTCCTCTCTTCACTGCTTCACATTTTAATTCATTGGGGTTTTGTTCCCTACTAACACTCTTGCAGATCATGAACGCTATTGCTTCATCTTCACTGGATCTCTGATGAAAATTACAGCTCTACGCTGATTTAGCTGCTCTTATTCTTTCAAAAACAAGCAAGAAAGCTACTACTAGGGCTTCCAAACCCAGGAAAGAGTCCTCAACTGAGAATTTTTGTATTTATACCTACAATTCTTTCTCTTTCCTGGAAGCCTGCAATTGAGTTCTTGTTAGGAAATCAGGCTTCATAGTTAGGGGGGTGAAGAAAACAGATTTTTAAACAGTGAAGGAGTAGCCCCAGAAGGGAATGCATATGCAAGAACAACACGGAACAGAGGATGAGATCAAAAGGACCAGTGATTCATTAATTCTTATTCTGGATGAACCAAACAGGCTTTTAGGGTTTTACACATTGCAATGTCTGTTACCTCAGACTTTCCCCAACCACAAATTTGATTTACCACAAATACTCCACATTGTACTTACACACACTTCACACAGCTTCCTTTTGTTCTTACAGTTACACACCCACAAAGAACTTTGCTTCTGTCATATTTTGTGCTACTTTTTCATGCATCACTACTTACGCAAGGAATGGGGAAAAGTTAGTAATTAAAAATGCAAGGGCTTTGTTTGGCATGATATCATTTTGCTTAATGCCTATAAAGAAACACCTCCAAATCACATCAACTTCCATCAACATCGCTACGTTCCATTCTTCTAATATTACATAAAATATGCTTTTACCTATTACAAAATTTGTAGGTTTTATCTATTATAGAAATTATAGTCATTTATACATTAAAAAAAAATTTATACACCCTTTTTGAGTAAAGTGCCAAGAAAGTAGACAAAGTTAAGTTTCTGAACTCCTAGACAATGTATTGTCCATATTCAGAGGGAGGGAGAGACTGAAATGTTTTCTAAGAAGAGAACAATATTAAGAGGACAAGAAAACTTTGCACGTCATTCAATATTGCACAAAAGCACAAGGAAGAATTGTATGAAGAAAGCAATAAGTGGTACAAAATCGCAATTTGGTATAACTTGCTGGGGATATAATCAACTCCTCTGTATTCGGTACTATTGACAAGCATTATATTCAGGTAATTGAAGATTAAATGTAAATAAATGAGAACTCTATATGAGCAGCAACTGCAGAGACAGTGCTCTACATAAGACACAGCACAAGTGGATAGAATATGCAGCAGCAAATAGAGGAGATACTCAAAAGCATGATAAGAAATGAAGACTGAACTGAAGAAAAAATATTTTTTGAAGTTGTTAAATATTTCCAAATATCTCAGTCTTTATGCTCCCAATAGATCTCGTAGATTTTGAAAACAAGCACATTTTAAGAAACCCCATGCTTAGTGTACTTTGAATCTTAATTTTGAATTCTTTTACTGGTAAAAATAATGCTTAACATGTATTTGGTGGCACCAGATAAAAGGGTTTGTACAGTTTGAGAGGAATGTCACATCCATCCTCTTTTGCGTATGCATCACATAATAGCCTGTTTTATATAGGACATAAGACCTTTTCAAAAAGGGCCTTGAATGAATAATGTACTACAGCGTTGTGTGTGTCATCAGGTATAATAGAGGAGTCTCTTGCACCATGTATTAGTGAGGGTAGATCTCTGCAATTCCATCACCACATAAAACACCTCCCAAAATTGTCATAGTCAGGTCAGGCCAAGCATTTCAATTTTTCACGGCCCTGTTTTGTCTCCCTTCCTCTCCCTCCAAGCGTTGTCCGTAGGCTCCGGGTACTCGTGCCCAGTTTTAGCAGCAAATCATCCCAGCAGGGTCTGTCCACTGCTGCTCCCTCCCAAGGACCCCAGCTTGGCTGGTGCACTCCACAGCAACATCCATTCCCACCTACGCCAAACTCGGGAACAAGCCAAGTGCCGCCTGTTATTCCAGATGACTTCCAGCCTCTCAAAGAGTGAAAAGGGGGATATATTTCCTCATATCAAAGGGGGAGGCAGGAGTTTTTCTCCTTCTGCTCAAAGCCTTGACATTTCCAGCTTTCCAGGCAGAAATTAAAACACCATTTCTGCGCTGAAAACCCACACAACTCTAGGAGCAAAATATTTGGCCCTACACTTCACATTTCACTGTTATGCCTATGTTGAAAAGCTCCATTTTTTCCCATGGAACAGTGAACATTTATACAATCATTAAAAGCTCATCTTGCACCATATTTTTATCCTTCTCAGTTTTAATACATTTTTATAATTGCATTGAGGATATTCTAACTCTGTTTTTAGTGCAACAATAAAATTTATGAACCATGACAAACGTATCATATCAAAGATCACCCGAAGAATAACAATGTGCACGTCAATAGAAGAAACCTCAGCTTCTGCTTCATAGGAACTTAGGATTGGAAGGTGATAAATACCTAAAATAGTATTCCCTTGTTAACTGTGAAATGGCAACAATATAAATTTTTTTGCCCCTAGGCAAAAGAAAACATGGTGTTGTAAAAGACATTTTTTTGTAAACATGCTGCACTGACTTTATTTTTAATGAAATTTAGAATTTTTAAAAATCTAATTAATGTGCAGATTTTACTGATTTCACCCTAGTGCTTTTTGTACAATTAACGTGATATCTAATTACCTTCTAGCTCTTTCTCCACAAGACCTATTTCCAAAACTGTTTCTAATATTCCTATTTTTACCTGTGCAAATTTCTACACACTCCCCATGCCTTCAGCACAGCTGCTGACAGCCTCCTGCATTAGCCTGTTAGAGATAATAGTCTCAGAAAGTAAATGGTTTTCAATTAGAAAGCCCTTAAAACCAAATCTTGTTTTCACATCATATTATTGATTATAAACTCATTTTAAAATGTAATAACTAAAACACATGCATGAAAACTCTTACAATTTACTAAATTCTAATGGATTTTAAACTGAATACTTCCTAATTAAACATGCTGTATATTTGAGAATGTGTGTATATTTTCAGAGTTTCCTTGGTGTTACCCAATATGTCATATTTTTAAATAAATCATTAAAATGAGGAGGCAGGGAAAATCCATTTCAATATTTAAAGTTCCCCGATTATTCTGTCTCCCTAACATATCAATTTGTTTTTTCTGGATAAGAAAAAAGAAATAGAGAAGAAAAATACCCTGGTAAGGTTCATGCAAAAGCACAGATAATCTACCCATTTTTTAAAAACAGTTATTGTGACAAAACGGATTGAAAAGGTACTGTAGATCCAAGAATGCATAAATGAAATGCATCCCACTGGAAAAGCTTTTTTTGCTCACATTGTCATTTACAGCTTCTGAATTAATAGACCAAGAAAGGCACCACAGGCACCAACAAAATGCAGTAAAACCATTGGCAGCCAGTGGTGTCTCAAAGTTTAATTCCCCTGGGGAGAAAAGGACACTGCCTAATCTGTATTCAGTCCTGACATTGTCCACATCTGATATGGAACATTAGCTACTAACTCTCTCAATAGACTAGTGTCCTTCAGTTTATATTACTTTATGTTAATAGTAGAAAAATTACACACAACATCATTTATCATTGTTATACTGTACTATACAAGCCATAGCTTATTTTAGTATATTTATTTACCCTTAAGAGGAACAGAAATTTAAATATATATCTCTCAATCTATATAAATTTAAAGATAAGTTTATAGTGCCAGATTCAGTGCAGAGCTGCAGAAGGGATATCCCCCTTAAAAATGTGGTTTAATTGTACAAAATCTCACGAGTGATCACGCTGCTCTAATAAGAGAAAATCACTTTATTTGGGCTTTAAATCTTACAGAATCTGTACATAATATAATACTGCACCTTAATCATAATTTATTTTTTTATTATCTTTTTTTCAGTTCCATCACAGGCAGCAGCTCTGTGGCTCTGTTTTCATATCTTCCTTCTCCCTCAGCCAACTGCCCCTACATTATTTACCTACAGCTCAGGTAGGCAAGCTCAGTCCCCTTTAAAGGGAAAAAAAATGCAGTTCATGAATCAACAAAGAACTGGGATTTGATTTTTTTATGGATCGCAATCTACATCTCAGTACATCTAAATTTCAATTAGTCTGTTTAAAAACACTCCTGCAGTCAGTGATGTGTGCTGTTTGCCTGGGCTATCCAGAAAAGAAAAGACAGCAATGATGAAGAAGAGAGAGAGACAGAAATCTATACTCTATTAAATGTATATTACTTTACCTTTAGATTTTAAAATCTAAGAAGTCAAATTAATGATGGATCTGTTTTTCAGAAAAAGTAGTTACCCACAATCATCCAATCACACTGAACTCCAGATAACAATTCCTACATAAAATTCAGAAAATCTTATTTGCTAATGGGGACTGTTTTTATTTCATTTCATACAGAAATGTTAATCTTAAAGGTTCAAGCAATGGAAATGGTAACAAATAGCCACAAATACATTTTTTTCCAAGAGGAAAAAAAAAAAAAAAGTGGTGTTTGTTGTTTTTTTTTTTTTTTTACTCTTCCTATTATAAAAATTCATCTTATTTTCAAGTTGAATTTGTGCAACTTCAACACTCAGTCTTTGGATCTTATTCTACCCAAAGTTCCTCCATCAAGCTTCAGAGTTGTAGAACAACTCATCAAAGCCTGATTGGTCTTCGAACAATTAGCACAGATTAAAAGAAAATGAAGTAGAATGACTGACAACAGGAGAGTATTGTTGGATGGTGAGCACCCTTTGATTTTACTACTTACCAGTAATTTTTTTGCCTAAACTGCACCAAAAACAAAGAGCAAAACAACCAACCCCCTCACACATGTGATTCTTAAGAATACCATAGCCTGTCTACCACGGCAAATATTCAAGGAGACATTTCCTCAGGTCAGGTTTTTCAGAGAGCTTTGCTGAGCAAGAATACTCCAACATTTCCCAGGTACAAAGGAAGTTCAGACTCTGACATCCTGTTGAATATTGCAGCATTTGTCAAGAAATCACGGCCACGGCTTCCTTGTGGCAAGGAGAGCAGGTTACGAATGAACCTCTCGTGCCATAAAGCACAAGGAGGATCAGATCCTAAAACAGTCAGAATTTCCATTTCACAGCACTTTCTCCCAAGCAAGAACAGAGTGATAAATTCAATATTTGACCTTAGAATTTGTAGGGCAGCAACAAAAGGATATATTCCATTCGGCAATATCTTAAATCTGTTTTAAAGTGATGTGTTCGTGCTTAAGATTGTTTTGAATTTTTTCCTAGCTACAAACAACTGAAGGTGTAACTTAAGTGACCAGGAGTGATTGTACAATGTCTGTTCACTAAAAGAAAAAAAATAATAATTTGAACACCACAATTAAGGATGAGAGTTTGAACACAAATGTTATCACTAACCTATAGTCACAAACACGATAAACTTTCCATTGGTGGTGTTCATTTGTTATTTGTATAAAAGCATTAAAATTGGAAGTGGGGGGGGGGGAAAGGGCAAACTATGAAGATAAAAGGCATAAAAATGTAGATGAAAGAGCGTGAGGAAGAACTGACCAGTTTATCCAGGCAGACAGACAGACTGGTAGATGGAGGTTCCTGCTGGCTCGTTCATTAAGGTCATCTCCTGACCCCCGTGCCACTGAGGAAAAGGCAACAGCTGTTTCCAGTATCAGTGGCAAGAATGATGGAAGTGAATTAATCCACAGATGGAGACCAGCACCTGAAGGGACAAGTCTGGTGAGCAACAAGAGTCTTTGCCTGAGAAACGCACTTAAATGTTACCATATGGAGCGCTAACAGGAGACAGAGGGGAATGAAAAGCTCTGCACATTGTGTTACTGCCACAAAAGCTTAAGTATCGTATTATTGATAAGGATAACAAAAAGAATGTCTGCCTAGGCATTCCTGATTTACAATTCATAAACTAGCAAATTGGTTAAGATGCCTTAATTAAGAGAAACTAGGTGATTAAATTACCGAACTGAAAGGATCTATCCAAATAGAAGTGCAAAATAAGATTGCAAGAGAACAGAACTCAGAGATGCAAAAGCTCCATTAAAATCTGAATCAATTCCTCCTGATGATATGTTTTTCAGACTGAAGATGCATCAGCTGTTAAGCCAATATGACACTTCATGTTAGTCAAAAGGCTGAAAAGCTGCAATCATGTTTTATTAAAATAACTACACACGCTGGGCTGGGCTGAGAGAGACTACCACGGTGCCAGAAAACAAGAACAATTAATTTAATATCTCTGAACTCTTACATGTAGCATCTGCAGTTCAAACACCAGAATGTAACTGTCCATCTTTATTTAAATGTATTTTCTACACATGGCCTCGGGGTCCTTGGGGAATAACAGACTGGAAGAAACAGAGCTGCACTATCAGAAATGCTGAAAAAATAAAGCTCAAATATATTGACAGAGCTGGAGAAGTGGACAGCAAATATTTGGAGGTCACTGGCCAGTTTCACGTCTCCCATATGAAGCATAAAACCCACTAAAATAAGGAAAACAAATGCTTGTGATTAGTGAGCCTGTGTCCTGCAGCCCCAGGGCTGCGTGCAGCTGGCATTGCACCACGGCAGAGCAGAAACCACACTTTACCACCCAAAACTGACACCCAGCCAGGGCAGAATTTGACAGACAATTTTCACTCTGCCAGTTGACAGCAGGTTGCCCCTCTCTGGACATTTCACCACAGCCAGAAATCCAAGATTAGATCAAATGAC
Organism: Hirundo rustica; assembly: GCF_015227805.2. Lineage (NCBI taxonomy): Eukaryota > Metazoa > Chordata > Aves > Passeriformes > Hirundinidae > Hirundo > Hirundo rustica. The sequence continues at coordinate 5,924,250 of NC_053460.1, forward strand.
CAGATCTCCTGAGAACAGGTATTTGTGCAAGTGCCACACTACTCCTCCCTCACCCTCTTCCATCCAGTTTTATTCAGCATGAGAAATTCCAAGCGTGTTCATGTTGCAGAACAAATCAGAGGTTTGCCTGGATTTTTGCTCCCTGAAGTGTTCCCCCAGGGTGTCAGCTCTGGGATCATCAGATTAAGAAGTAAGTGTGTGTACACTTCTATTTCGAAGGCTTTTTTTGAGTTTACATTAAAACCCACATTTTAAAGTAGTTTTAGACCTAAGATGTCAATAGATCTCTAAACTGAGACTCAGAGAAGATTTCAGCCCATTCAAGCAGCCTTCAGTGAGCAGGAAGGTTTACCTACTTTAAACATACTTTCACATTTCAATAGGTTAAAAAAAGCTTCACTGCAAAATGAAATTTTGCAGGTCATTTACTGATTATGATTAAATCACCTTCATTTATTACCATACGGAAAATAAGCCACTGTACTCAACATGGGCGGTAATCTTAACTGCTTAGCAATTTATTCAAATACTCAGAAGTGAAAATCATTTCTGGGCTGTTCATTCATTAATAAGGGCAGATGGATGGCAGCTTGAGATATTATTTAAATATCTTTGAAATGTAATTCCTAGTTTATATAGGTCAAAGAGGTTTCCCTGTTTACATATTCCAACCTGTGCAATATGAAGACAGATATATTTCAAGATGTGATTCTGTGGGGAGATTCAACTTCTGGGCTAAAATACCCAAATACACAGAATTAAATTAAAACACAGAGATAAACTGTATTTTTCCTGCCCTATATTCTTCCTATTGCAGGTTCCATTTACAGTGAACTTAAAAAGTCAAGGCAGCAGAGTGCAGCTGGTCTACAATGCCAAGTACCTACCAATAAAAGGACATTTGTTTTCAAGAAGCACCTTTTATAATTATTTCTAAGAGTTCACCAGTCTCAATTGGGACACAAAGCCTTTCTCACCCTTTCCATGCAGATTCCACAACAGGCGCTTGAGTGAGGGGATTTGGGTGCTGCAAAGTTTTTTTGTTGGTTTTTTTTTTTTACAAAGTATTTTGCCCTTTTAGAAGGTGCCAATTCATGTAACAGTGTGTCGTAATACAAAGGAAAATGCTTTCATCATTTCAGAGCATTTTCTTTATTGGATGGGGGCAGGGAGGCAATGTTCAAGCACGTCGACTAGGTCTCTTTCATTAATCAGCATCTATGAAAGCTGTTGAGATGCATTTTTTCAAGCCCCACATGCTTAAACTTTAGACCAAAATTTCCCCTCAGCTCTGAAACCAGTAAAACACTTCTACCATTCCTACCAGAAAAATAATCTGCATATCTACCTGTCACTGAAATTCTTCCAGGCACAGTTTTTCCTCAGCGCAGTGGCTGCTCACCTCCAACCTTGGCCTGCTGGAGTCCAAGAACAACCCACAGAGCTCCTTCCCCATACCCCAAGGGGAAGCTCCGCTCTCATCTCAAATGATGTAAATCCCAAGAAACAAACTTACATCAGTGGAGTCGCCCAGAGGTCACAGCAAACTATTTTGCTTCCTCTGCTTCATCCATTACTTACACCTTTAGAAAAGCCACATCAGGCTCTGTAAATGCAAGTGTTTGCAGCAGAACTCCGGTTCGAAAATTATTTGCAGTCTGAAATGTGGCTTTAGAAGAACTCTGCACAAAACCAGTGCTGCAAAAAACCTATATTGGCTCACAGAAAAGAAAATGCCTTCTCACCAGATTAGGAGACTGAAAGGTAGCATTCCATTTTCTAAACTTAAGCTATATAACACAGATCACTGAATTTTATCCAGTTTGTTCTGTACCCGGGGCAATCACTCACATACGACTAAGGCATATTTTCCAGAAACAGCTAGTCTTGAAAGATTCATAATTATCCCTTTTTTACAAAACTGTTGCTGCTGTATATTACTTTAAATTAATTTGAACAGAGAACTGGAAACTAAATTCAGCTGCAAATGCCACGAAACTTCACACAGCTCAGAAATCCATGAACTTGCTTTTTGCCCTGTAACAGGGATAGTGTGTGAAGAGCCCAGACAAAGCGCAGCAGACAAAGAAACCCTCTTTGATGACATCAAGCACTTGGGTGTTGTCTTCAAAGGCTTGGAAATTATTTTTAGACGTTGTTGGGACTTGTCTGGGGGATGTGTCCTTACTGTACATCTGGAAATCAAGAGTCTGAACTAGGGGGATTTGAATGAGGAGCTAGTGGCTAAATGGAGGGAGCCTTTCCCATCTATTCTGTATAATCCAGAGGCTTTAACTCTTCCTTGTTACACACTAGGATGGCACATCCGCAGCAGGCTGATCCCTGGGAACCCCAGATCTCAGCACTACACTCCAACAAACAGGGAAGATCATAAAATATTACTTAGGCAGAAATTGAATGAGTAATTGGGTATCTCGGCATTCCTGGGGCTCCTTGTAGGAGGTGACAAGGGTTATTGAAAAGCAAAAGGAAACACAGCTTAAGAAAGGAAAGCACAGTGAAATTAATTAGTTATATTGGCAAAAGTTGAACCAAAACCCAGCTTCCTAACTAGTCCTATTTTAGCCTGAACTATTACCCCACCAGAACATGTTTTTTTCATGGTACCCATATTATCAATAATTATTTGCCTGGTGAGTTATGAATATTTCCAAATATTCAAAATTTTCCAAAGGATTTCTGGAGACAAAATGAAAAAACATCAGCTTTCCTAAGACAGAGGAGGGAAGAAAACTAGGTTAATAAATCATTCTGCCTCAGATCTCTGGAAGATGTGTTAGTGATGACGTTTTACACTTTTGGTAATTTTATAGCTACTGGCTTAACTTATCTATTGTCTGCCATCAAATTTCAACTAGTATTTGAAATTACTCAACCTGTCTACTTGTGTGGATGTTTGTCCCTGTTTCTTGCAAAGCAGAGCTTTCCTTCTGGAGACATGTATTGAATAGTTCTTGCCTGACCTATGGATTAATCAGAATTTAAATACTGTATTATTTCAACAGGCACTTCTAATATCTGTGTTTCCTGCCATGAAATGTAATTAGGGAAAATTAATTTACCAGGGGACCTCTGAAGCTTTACCTTCTTCCCCACTGCTATTTGCACTGGGCGACATTCAGATGTAATTCCTTCTCTTCCAAGTGTATCAGGGCTATCCTCCCCTAGACTGCCACGGAGCAGAAAATGTCACCCACTGCTTGGAAGGTTCACAACAGTGACATTTTCCCAGCAAAACAGAACTGTAGCAGTCAGCTCAATAGGTTTATCATTGTTAATGAAAACAATTGGAAATACACTGAACATCTTGTTCCGTGACTTAAATCAGTCTGTAACCATATTAGAGATGCAAGCCAGTGCTCCAGGACAGATTATCTCCCCGTGAGTCTCTGATGGAGCTCTGCTGTTTGTAAATGCAGCTGGTGCTCAGTGTTGTCAGGTAGGATAATAAACGAGGTACACCTCAGTTCACATCCCTTGCATCGGTTTTCATGTTATGTTCTTAACCTGTATCATCCTTTCTTTTTCAACATTGATTTTGATCTGGAGGGCACGCCAAAAAAAAAAAACATATTCAGCTGCAGTGAAATGTTTTTATATGCAACTTCAAAAAGTGTTTTTTTGCAGCCCACATTCAGAATGGGCTGCAGGCCACCCTTTGAAAATTCATTATTCAGGTTATCTGGAGACAGAGACAAGAAACACGTGGATCATCTGCATGGTGAAAGCAGCCCATCTTTTACAATTGGGTTTTAAGGATTTTCCCTGTGAAACAAAGGCCAGGCCACAGGGATGAGTTAGAGAAGTGTGTTCTATTTAAACTCAACAGTGTCAGGCATATAACGTGCCCTTTTAATCTATAGTTTATTTTAACACATATCAAGGAGACAGGAAATTAGTGATCAATGTAGAAGGGAGCATGAGGTTTCATTATAAATTAATGTATGAAGACTCGGATTTCAATGATGAAACGAACATGAATCTTGAAAATTGTCTGTCTTTATGAAACAGATGAAAATTATTACAGTATATAACTTTTTGGTGACATTTTACTGCAAAGGGCATATTGTTACAAAATTTAGCAATGATGTAGCTAACAGAAATACTGCAGGGATAGATAAGATTATTTATGTAACATGATAAAACATGAAACATGGATGGATTTGACTCATCGGGTTGCAGAATGGGGAAAATACTTTAGCCTGCTCATAAGTGAATCCTCCTGTTTAATCAAGGAGCAGCAAAGACGGGGTTTACTGGGAGCCAAGACTGCACAGCAGTAGTCAAATCCAGTCCATCCAGTTGTGTTCTGGAGCACAAAAAGTTAATGGAAATAAAACGGAAAAGAAGAAGAAAATACAAGAAAGGTAGAGAGAACCTCACTTAGGTATCCACCTCAGTGGTGGGGTTTTCTCCAAAACCAACCTATCCCTGCAGTGTCGCGAGGATGCACTGATACTTGGATTTAAAAAAATCACCTACTGAAAGTGAAACTGAGTAAAAAACATCCATAAGTAGAGGCACTGAAACACAGAACTGGTGGAAGGTGGCTGCAAAGTAATTCTGCTCCCCAAGCTGGAGCTGGAGAAACTCAGTCCCACAAAGGGCCCTGGCTTAACATTACTGGAGGCCTGGAATTAAATTCAGATTCTGGAATATTTCTAAGATAGAAAGAACACACACACTGATTGACCCACATATAGACATGATTGTTCCATAGGAAATAATCACTAGAATACAGAAAGCTCAGAATTAACAGAAACAAAAACTTGTCATAAAAATACAGTCTTTATCAACTCAATGAAACTTGGCTATATAATCTTTAAAAAAGGTAATAAATCCCACACATCAAAATCAGACTGACTTATATGCATAAAATTTGGGCAAACCCAACTGGACATGTTTCTCTAAAATAAATGTGACGGGGAAAATAGATTTTCACACAAAACTAAGGTCAAAATTAGGTTTATCTTGGAACTAAAACTTCAGTCTTACCTAAGAAAATATTTTCCCATATGTAAGTTTTCAACACTGTTCTCCCTAGAACTGCATAACTGAGTTCAGATTAAAATTACTTGCTATCCTTAATTAATTGAACCTATATTCCATTTTCATCTTGTTTCTCTTCCCTTGTCCTTCCTTCCTACCTTGCCAGGATAAACTGTTCTGTTACATTTACAAGCTCCAACTCAACTCATACCACTGTGATTTCCTTTAAACAAGCAAAAAGACAGTAAAGGAAAGAAAAACAGTGAGAAACACCTGCAAACTATTAGAAATTCTGAACCCACCCACACAGCCTGTAAGTTACAAGTAAGTGAAAATAAGGAGACTCAAAGCAACAAAGTGGGTTTGGGATTTTTTTTTCTTCTATAAATACTGGCAAACAGATGATACTAAAATCTTTAGGAGAATATTTTTGCACATTTTAGTTGTGCACAAACAACAATTTCTATTTCTTTCTTGGACTGGGGATAGTTCAGTGCCATTCCTGTTACCTGAGATGTTCATAATGGGCTAAACCCTGACTGGATGAAGGTCCATGACCTCAGGACTGTGCCAGCCACATTCCCCAGCACAGAGGCTTGGGATTTACAGTTTTCCTGGATGGCCAGTTTTATCACACTGATATTTTTGTTGTTTATCAGACCAAAGGGTTTGTCCCTTCATTTACACAACTGAGAAATACTGGTCAAACAATGCAGGTAATTGCATTTTTCTTAAACGTGAAACACCTTTGATTTGTTATGTAATCAATTATTACCCATGACAAAATTTGAAAAATTTATTACAGAGTAAAGAGAAAAGGAAAACTAACACATTCAGCTATAAACCACATTCTAAAGGTTTGCCAGAAGTCAAAAACCCCAGAGGTGGCATAGCTCTCTTGCATCCAGCAGAATTTTGATCTGGACATGGTAAGCCAGGTTTCCACCCGGTAAATACATAAAGCATAGAAAGTAATCTAAATTATTTTCCCCTGAAAATAGATATAAAGTATAATAAATTCAGTTTACTACATTAGGATTTACTGTTTCATTTTTACAACTGATCTATCAGCATTCTGTAAAGCTGAGCATCTCACTAAGATGTGAACTGGCTGTTAAAACCCACCACACATGGACAGAGAAAAAAAGTTTATGAGGTCAAAAAATGTCCACTTTTCACATAGACAGAGGTTTGAGAGCTCTGGCAGGGAGGGATGTGCTAGATGCCTGCAAGTCCAAAGATGCTGCTCAAGTAAACACAACAAATACTCCAACAAAACTGCACCTAAACTACTCAATAAGAGGAAGCAAGGAACCTCAGGCAGATTACTAAAAATAAAGCTGATCAGCGCTACTGTAGGTTGCAGCACTTTTCTTTAAAGAAACGAAAAATTCTTAATTTCCTGACCTAAAGTACTAATGGTCTACTAAGATCTGGTTAGGAGAAATAGAAACACTTCAACATTATCATTACAACAAAGAAGTAAAAGTACCAATAGCAAGTCCAGACAACAGCTCACATGCCATTCCCATTGTGCGCATGTATTTGTGAGGTGGTTATACACACTGCGTGCACTCCAGTAATAACGAAGTCTGTGCTTCAAATGCTCTTTTGTGTAATAGCACATATAAATAGCATCTTCACTTTTGCTGTGAACCAGTTATGTTATCTACCTGCAACCAGTCATTTATTGTAATAATACAACACTGCTTGTTTAAAATAAATACGTGCCCATCACGTGTGCATGTCTTTCACATGTGTATTTATGTGTACAGACAGCATATATGCATAGACACAGACCCATATACGCATACAAATAAATTTTATAGGAAAGTGAATAAAAAATTAGGTTTTCTGCAACTTTTTAATAAGACTATTTTAGCCTCTATCACTTACTGAGTGTAGGAAAGCTCAATTCCATGGTTGTAGGGCTTTCTACCATCCTACCCTCCTGTCTCTGCATCACCTCCCCTCACTGAAAAGATTTTTACATGTACAAATTTCATAACCTATGTAATTTTACATGTACAAATGTGTTCACATGTCTGTGTCTATATGTACAGATTTCATATTTATGTATCCACCTCTGTATTATTCCCATAGTCATGGAAAACAGTATCAGAGAAATTCCTTGAAAGTTGAAGAACTCCATTTTCACTTTTTTGCTTTGTTTGAAGCCTGTGGTTCTTTCAATAGTTAACTTATACATTTTAATGCATTTCAGGAAATACTTGTCCAGGCTATTAACCCCAGAGCCATCCCAGCCAGGACAAACTCTTTATTTGTGAAATTTTATCACTTTTGATGTAAGAGACACCACAAGAAATGTTACCAGGGCCTGAGCTCTCTTGCAGAGAACAATCTGACCGGGATGTTTGACCCAGGACTTCTACAAGGCTCGAGCCACCTCCCTGACCTGTGCTGGGAACCTGAGCAGTTCTGCCTGTGCCTCCATGGAATAAATCTGCAATGGTGATTATTCCATGCTCCAGCCACCTGTCCTAATGAATAACGCTTCCCGTGTAGCCGCTCCCAGATATTGGAGTTGGCTACTCAAGCTTGAAAGACAAGTGGAGAAATTAATAACTGGTGCACGAGCTCCTTAAATGGCACAGGGGCAAAAGAGGGAAAGAGGAATTCACTGCTGTGGCTTTCCTGCAGCACTGGAAAGGGATTTGTGAGTATCAGAAGCCCTGCATCAGCATGAACCCGAGCAGACACACAGGGGAGCGGTACCACAACTGCATTCTGGCTTAGATTAGGAGTCATTGAACACTGATTGTAATTTTACATCAAGTTCCTGAAATAGAGAGAGGCAAAGACTTAAAAATTGATGAGTTCAAAGTTACACGGGTTATTTAGTAGCTGAGGAAAACAACCAACTGTCCCCCCAATCCTGATCTAATACAGCATCACCACCTCATTTTCTCAATTATTATTTTTTAAAACCAGAAATTGTCCAGTAAAAGGGTTTATATATTTCTTAGCTTTTTGAGTTCGTGCTATTTATAAAGGAACTCTGGTGAATACACACTAAATGCCTTTGCCAGTCATTTCCAACAGATCCTTCTGAACCAAACAAACTGATGGTTTGGGAGCTTTAGCTACTTTACTGCCAAACAGCACTGGATTGATTTGTTAAATTCTGTAACACAAACATGCTTAATAGCAAACAATGTCAAAGAAACACACATTTCAGCGGTCCCTGGAAACTCCAAAATGTGCTTTTCCTGTGTTTGAAGTTGAAACAAGTAAGCAATACTGTTGTCTTCTTAATTTGTTGATTTTGGTTTTCATCCAGACTTGCAAAGACCAATCCAGTGACATGAAGAAAAGCAGAATTCATTTGTTCAGCAACTTATCCAGCCAACTCTGTGTTATACACAAAGATAAATACATTAATGCTATTGTATATTGAACATGCTTCTCTGTTGTACTTATCTGCTGTGTCACTAAAAGTTATCTGCATGGAGACTTAATAACACCCTTAAAGCCAAATGGCTTAAGTGTACATATAATATATTCTTATATCCAATATATGTGTGTTTCAATTTTTTAACTCAAAGAGACTGATTGGTGATGAAATTGAGTTAGCTAGTAGGTTTGTAGGGGTAGTATCAGTCGCTCTGCAAATTATTCCATCAAAGAAAAAGCCAGACATACAGACACTTCATCTACACAGGGCTCTCCTCACCACCCGAGCTGGCTTGCCCATCTCATCTCTCCTGCTCAAGTACCTGGAAAACAAAAAGCATCTGCTTTCCAGTTTTAGCTGGATAGTTGAACACTCAGGGCAAGATAAAACTGTATGTTTATTTTTCAACCCTACTTATAATAACCCTCTTTAAGTGCTTCCATCCTCAGCATTTATTATAACTAGAGACCAGTACCTGCAATCTTCTGAGTGCCTCCAGCTACTTCTTTTTATAAAAATGTGATACCATTGGTATAACACAAAAACTGGTGATGCATTCTACTTCACTATTTCACCCATGGCCCCACCTCCCAGCTCTGTTCCTCCACCACTTACTATGACAGCTCAAAATTTTGTCAGATTTTACTGGATTTTGCCATTCTCCCTGAGCAAATCTGCCAAATTTCAATTCCTGCAGGTATTCCTAAAGAAAAAAAAACTACAAGATTACTCACTGCATACAACTGATTTTTCTATTGTAACATCCTGCAGACCCAGTGAAGGTTCTCCCATTTACATGGCTGAGAACTGAGCAGATTCCCTTCAGGAACCAACGCTCCCTGCCAGAGCAGGGCAGCTGGGCAGCCCCTGCTTTGGAACCATATGCAGCAGTGTCCTGTACTGCCCCAGAACCCCAAACGTTACCACTGCTACACAATTTCTATTTATTTCTTTGTTATTGTTGTCTTGGGCTGTGGAAGGAGCTTTTCTAAGGGTCCTGTTGTGAGGGACGTGTAACACCAAGAGCAACAATTCTGCTGCTGCAGTCCATGAGCAGATTAACCTGCTTTGCTTCTTCCTCATTCCTTTTTCATGTTTTTGATTTACTGAAAAACTGGTTAAGGAAAAAAAAACAAGGATCTGCCCCAAAATCCCAACTGTGGGAATGTTTGCTTTTTTTGGCAGCAGTAATATTTATCCCATACTTACCAGGAATTCTCCCCTGTGCTAGGAATGTCGCCCTAACAGCTCAAAGACCTAAACACAAAGCATTTTATCAGTATTCTGTTTTTCTCCCCCCTCTATACAACTTCAGAGCAGTTAGGAAAAAGAAAACATTAAAACAAAAATCACCGTCTTCGAGTGTCTGTGAAAATTTATGTACTAAAAAGCAGCTGTAAAATTTTTAATGTTTAAATTAATGTTTTATGTTTACAATAAAACTCTCCAGCCATGAAGGGCTTTTAAAAGCTACATGCTAAATACAAGCAAAACCAAAGCAAACAATATCGCTCCCATGAAGCCCATCTTCAACACACAAAATGGCAAATAAGACTTTTGCACACACTTCCTAAGGTTCTGTGTCTTTTTCTACCAAAAAAGAACTCTTAGCAATGTCAAAGCTACAAAAAAAAAAAGCTGGTTAGAGGCAAAAACTTTGTAATTCCTTAATAATAGGGTTTTCTGCAATTCTGAATGTATTTGTGATGGTCTGGTTTACTTTTTTTATTTGAATTGTGTTATAAATAAAACAGCTCCTCTCCTCCCCCTCTTCTGCCAGCTGTAAGCACTCTGTCCTCCAATAAAGGTTGAAACAAATGAATAGGTTTGAAAGAGACCATTATGCACTCGCTAGTGCAGAGTGAGGAGATGAAATGTTGCCCAATCATTCTCCTTTTAAAATCAATAGGAATCCTTGCTATTGGATTCAATGGGAGTATAATTGGGTTCTAAACTCACACACTTCCTTAACAATGCGGGTTTCTTTGCCTCTTTCATTCCTGTTTCCCTCTCAGATACCGAGAAGCCTCGCTGTTCCAAGGCGCTCTCAGTCTGAGCAGCATTTTAGCCATCTCTCCCCTGAAATACTTGTGGCACAGCCTGGAGAAGGCAGAGTGAGCACAAATAACCCAGATTACTTATCCTGAAATCCAGCTGTAGGTTACCAGCAGGGAGAGCAGAGCCCATCACCCAGCAGACATTTGAAGCCCTGACCTCCTGCACTCCCTGTCCACCCTCTCACTTCCCCAGTGACCTGGTCACAGAAACCCCACATGCTGAGCCGCCTTTTCCATTTGCAGCCCAGTCTGGTTTTGCAGGTCCTGCTGCAGGGATGCTAAGCACAAATATATTTAGGTTGAATTAGGTATAAATCTGTCCCAGAACTCAAAATTCTTTCCAAGACCCCTGTCAAAGTAATTCCAAGAGGACAATATAAATAACTTCCCTCTGTAAGGGTCATGTAACGAGGACCCAGCATTTACCATATCTGAATGTTGGGCTCCAAATTAGCTACTGTGAAGTCTTGAGTCCACTCCCAGCAATCTCTCAATGAAAGTTATATATGACCTCTTACATGACTTTATATACTTGCTTTTATAAATACTGCACTGAACAACAACTAAACTGTATAAAGCCACATCATCCCCCAAAGTCCAAGAATTCAGCCACCTTTTTCAATCTTTTCTACCATGCAATCCTACGCAAATTGTTTAAGTCTTATCCACATTGCTACCTTCATAAATTAATCTGTCAGCCTTTACACTTTGTTCCAAAAGAAGGGATGCAAGAGCAGTCTTTTAACTGTTTCTTGGTCAGAGGCAGTTAATAAAATTACTTCGTAGCATTTAAAATGCTGAATATCCTTTTTTCTATTCTCTAGAAACAGGGAAAACAAACCACCGAAACAAATTCCTCATTTTTTCTCTTATTTGCTTGCAGTAGAAAATTTTTCTCATGTCAACTACATTTTGTAAATGCACACACCTCTAAACAGTTAAAGACCATCAGAGATTATTTCAGATAATTTTAGATTATTTCCAAGATGCTCTTCACATATTTAGCACAATCATCGCAAGATTTGCATGGCTAGATTTTTTGAGACTTTGTGGGTTCAGCTCTTCCTTCCAGCCATTGTGTATCTATAAGTAATTTCTCCATAATCACAACTGATCATTTTTTAAACATGCCATTATATACACAGCTCTTCTATAAATGAGGTATACCTGCTGCAGAATATTTTGCTGAAAACAGATGAGGACTTCAGACATTTTATTAGTTCATAATTGGGCTGTGACAAGCAAACCAATTACATTACACATCAGAAAAATTAAGATATCTTGGTTTTAAAGGAAACCAAGGGGGAAAAATTTTTAGATTTCCATTTACTTTTCCCCAAATTTGGAACCCTTCATGCAAGTTTCTTCTACAGCTTGTAGAAGCTTCTACTTATGCTGAATAGAGTTTGATAGAAATGGGATCTATGGAACAGAATCACAATGAGCATTCCCAAACACCACACTAGTGGGGATGGAGGAGCAGCAGCCCTTTTGTATCCAGCAAGGGTACAGAGCTAAGGGGAGTAAAAAAATATAAGAAGCAGTGACATTTTAAAAGAAACTATCTCTCTATGGCCTTGTCCATAGCCATAACTCTAGAAAAGAGCTCCTTGTCTAACCCGCCCTCCAGGATTAAGAAAGGCAGAGATATCATGCTATACATTAAAATTATTATTTCTTGGCCATGAATAGTTTCAGATTGGGCTCCTCATATCCTGGACATGATTCAAATAAGCATCTTCTCCACTGGGTAATTTAACCTGCTCATGTGCCTGGCAGATAAGATTTACTACCTCATCATTTCAGTTAAAATTTACAAAATTAGGTTTGGACAGCAGAGGGAACACCAAGAGCAGTTGCAGCACCACTATATGAAAATGGGGATGTGAAAAAAATACAAATAAAGTAATTCCTAACTACTATTTATCTGTAGATTAAAAACAAATAGGCACAATTAAACCCGAGGGACAGCAATAAGACTACCTGCATTTTCTGAAACCTCCCTACAGCAATGACTCCAGAGTACAAATGGGATATTTTCAGTTACTAAAGAAGGAATTTGACCTGAAAAGCCTGAAAACACTTAAAAATTTCTTTATCATCTACATTTCAAATTATCATTAATAACAGTCTGATTAACACATGGAGCTTTTAACATACAGTACTTTCAAAATGAGTTTGATATTGCAAGAAAAAAGATAGATGTGGAGATGAACTGATTGTTCAAGATACCAATACATTGGTAGCAAACCTGGGGGAAAAAAATTACAACTATCCTATTCCTTTGTGCTAATAAGGAAGCTTTGAGTAGTCCAACTTTGGGACTGTTTGCCTCCCAATATGCCCAGTAATGTCCTGCATGTGTCCTATAAGTTCCCAAAAGTAAGGAAAACCTACAGGGTGTTTCATTTTCCTCCCTCCAATTTTGATTCCCAAGATGCACCAAAAAGGAGCCCTTGGCAATGGTGTCTGACAGGTGACAGTATTTTGATGTGGTTTGGATTACCTTCTGGAAACAAAGTGACCTTAGTTGGAACAGTACATAGGAAACATGTAAGAAAATTCTGTAGAATCAGTCAAATTTTTGTTCTAGAGGCACATTTTAGATTATCATTTTTACACAAGCCACTTAGATACAATCCAGACTCCACTGCTGGAGAAAGTTTGCACCATCTTACTCTCAACATACAAAGATTTTCTGGAGTTCCTTTCTCTCTCTGCCCCTATCTAAGGTATTTGAGCTGGCCCTGGGAGGGGGGCATTTTGCCCTTATGCTGTTCACTACTGTAATCTGTTATCCTCGAGAACGGGAGGGCACCAGATCTCGTGCCAGATATCCTCCCAAACCTCTAATTAATGTTGACAGTAAAATATTGGCCACAGCATTAACTACATGATAAGAGAGAGCACTCCCGAGGCTTGCACATCCCAACCAAGCGGGTTTCACCAGAAGTGTCTTGTTACCAACAATACCAGAAAATTGCAACATTTTCTTAAATTAGCACTAAAATAGAGGTGAGTCAATTCGTACTGTTCTAGATGGTGACTTGTCTCTCATCCCTCCATTTCATTCCCTCCCACCATCCCTCAATCAGATGTAAAAGTTTATTTTTCTGCAACAGGAGGGGGGAAAAAAACAGCACCAAAATCTCAACAACTCTATATTTAGGGTAAGTCACTCTGCAGTATCACAGCTTATGAGCTCCAAACACATCAGTTCCTCCAAGAACTTGCATGGCCTGAACTTCCTTCAGCCCTGAGGCACACCAAAATTTGTACCTGTGAGAGAGAAGTCCTGTGGCCAAAAATGCAGCAAAAGCTTGGTTCTTCCCATAGCTTCCAAAGAATTGTGTTTATTTCAGTTCTCTGCAGTGCAGTGCACAGTGTCAGTCTATTTACAGCACTATTTATATTAATGCCTGATCTAGCAATCATTCTGCAAACATATCAGAACTGTTTCAGGGATAATAAGGAAGACCATTGCTTTGCAGCTAACCAATGTTAAAAAGCAAAGAGGTTCCTTGCTCTGAGAATGTCTTTGCAATAAAATTCACGGGTTTAGATTGCAATATCCTGGTAGGACACGTGCATCATGATATCAAGTCCCCACAAACACACAATTCTCCCAGTCCAGAGTAGCCCAAGTCCCAGACACATATCCTCAGGGCAAACCCCAAGTAGGCTCAGAGAAGCAAATTGTTTCACAAGACACTCTACTCCTACCAAAACTTCCAAGTGTTTCCCCTTTCCGCCATAACTTGCCATTCTCCTCACCCGCTGTATGTCTCTGCTGGCATTACAGATGCAGTTGTACTTAAATAAAGCAAGCACAGCATCTTCATCTAAATGTTAAGGAAATATTTATCAGCACAAAGGCAGTCTCAACCCGTACAGTGTTTACAATGGTTTTTATCTTCAGGCTACATTAGGATTTGCTGTGAAATGGTATTTGCAATGACTTGTGAATCACTGCCAAATGTGGTTGCACCAACCATATTGCAAAGCTTTGCACAGCAGTAATCACGGGGTGCGTCTGACACTGGGAGCAATTGGTGCAGAAGAGCAGTAAAAAAAGATGGTCGGTTCTTTTCTCACTTAATCCCTTCTGTTGAGGCACTCTTAAAATTCAGAATAAAATATGAACTAAGATAACAGATGCCCTTAATGAGGCCCTCTGTTACTCTACCCGAATATCTCCGAAAAAATAAAATATATAGATGCTGTTTCAGCAACTAAGACAACAGAATTACAGGGAGCAGAAAGTTTGTGATTCTTTGGGGCAGAGGGTTATCTCACACACAGGAAGGAATAGTTGGTGAGCTTGGAGGGACTGATACAAGTTGCAGAATGCTAAGATATCTTTTGCCTTCACTTCTCAGCCTACTTCTCTTGATACCAAACCCCACTCCCCTCCTTAAAATTGGACATAAATAAATAACTGTAACTGAATAGATTAAAAACATGCAAAAGCAATTTCTGCCTTATGATAAAACCTACCTGTAAAGATATTTTAATGCAGAAAATTGCTGCTCCTTGTTTAAGGGAAACATTCCCACTCAATCTGATAATTACACCTAGCTCACCCTCAAATGTATAAACAGAGTACTGGATCTGATAAGTAAGTACAAAATTGATCCAATACACTTTTAACTCTACAAACCAAAACAAACAAACAAATCAGTCCAAAGACTCTAAAAGATCTCTCCAAAATCTATTAAAGTCTTTTTAGACTCAAAAAATCTTCATATTTAACAGCATTTTGTGAGCTGTGTGTGATCAACAGAACATTTATGGTGATTTCCACGTGTGATGGACAGGTACAAAGCAGCATTTCTGACTACCCCAGTATGAATTGGCATTTGAACAGGCTGAATGCTTCCTGGGCACTAGTAACCTGCAGCTCACTTATAAGATTATGCAGTGGTGATAAGCCAAACTTCACAAAGTACAAAATCTTTCATCTGCCAGCAAACATTATTTGGCATTTGCTTATTGCTGTAGAAAAAAGGAAGATTCATCAATGATTAATCTGAAGAAATAAAGCTTTATACTCAGTATCTTTCCTGAGAATAAAACATTAAATCTGAAGTTGTTTTATGGATCTTCTTTATAACAGAAGTTTATTGTTTTCAAATGAAATTAATTACTGTACTGAATGGGAAAATATTACAAACTAACTAGTTTGCAATGCAACCGGAGAAACCTGATGAACTAATTCCTAAATAATTAAAATGCACTGATTTCTGGTAGAACATGGTCTTTTAATATCACTAAGGTACTCTGTGTACTTTTATATGGTCAGATCTCATTTTGATCCAGGGTCCAATCTGAACTACCTTCAGCTGCCTCTCTTTACAGCTTGTTATTCATAAATGTTGCATGTGTTCCTATATTCCTCTAAAACATGAGATGATGAACTAGTGAGAGGCTCAGAACTGGTTGCTGGGGATTTACAGATAACAATAAAATGCAAAGAATTTTAAAATTCAGCATGGAAATAAATGATTTTAAGTTCAAAATTGCCATCAACAATTATCACTTAAATAAGTAAAACAACAGACGAGAGTCTCAAAAGAACTGTGTGTGTGTGTCACTCCTACCTTGACAAAAAACTCATATTTTTAATCTTCTTACATCACATATCACAGGAGGTCTCTAGTCACTTCATTATAGTAGGACAGAAAAGGGGGAAGTCATACATTTTCAGGCACTAACAATTTAAAATCAAGAGAAGAACAAACATTGTTAGTAAAAGCAAAAGAAAGTGAGGAGAGCACCTCAGCTTGTGGAATAACAATACTGTTAAATAGAAATGGTTGTTTTCAGAACACAGTCATTTTATAAAATGTACAGTAAAGCTTTTATATGTAAATTACTCAAACTCAGAAACCTTTCACTTCAAATTGAATTGAGAATAGCTTGAAGAAGTACACTTTAGTGAAAACGTGCTTAAAATGAACAAAATCAAAAACAACTAAGGTGCACACGCAATGTTTCACTGGGAAAAAAAATATCCCTGTAAATAAATATTTGATTGATGCACTGCTAACAAAAAAGGATTAAAAATTGGCTTCAAATATATTTAGATGGCCTCTTAATACATGCACCTACTTTCTCTCTGAAACTGATTATGTTTGTTAAACTATGTGTATTGCCACCAAAAACATAAAGGTGTTACATGAATGATTAAAGCCACCACAATACAACCACATTATACAAATAACCACGTTATCACATTTAAAAGCTCTCTTTGCTAACATATAGCAACAATGGAATTTTTCCTTAACTTTTGAACTAAAAGTCATATGATATCATCACTAATTTTTAACTTGCCAACATCCTTTAAAATAATCCATACACAATCTGATGGTCAAACTTGAACAACTGTTCTGTACCAAACCTTCACACCAGGTACTCCATGAAGGTACAGAAGGCTGGGAACTGTATTTACAAATCCCACATTGATTTTAAAAGAAGTTAAACTGCCACAGCTGTTGTTTTTACCAGTTTGGAAATCTATATATCTTCACGTTTTCTAGCAAACCTGGGCATCTCTAATGATTTCCTGGCTGGAAATGCCAATTGACACAGACCACGTTGCTGGAATGCCAACCTCACGTTTTTGGGTTTTGTATAAATTCCTGGTAATTTAAGTTCTTTGACAAGACTTGCTGCAGTCCATATGTTTCTGTTTCACTCTCTGTGACTGTGTTTCACTCGACTGCTGCACCAGGGCCGTGTGCAGACGAAACTCTCTCGTGGCACTCACTGCTGGGAAAGGAGATGAGGTGGCACACTGAGGTACCTGACCATGGGTAAATAAAACAAGGGCTAATCATTGGGTAAATGTGAAGGAAAAGCAAGGCTAACCTCAAGAAAAGAACACAGCCTTTACCAGAAATTAACTTACGTGGAGTTTAATAAAACTCTCCTGCCACAGTAGCAAAGGAATAACCTCTTTGTAAGGCGGTGCCCTTAGCAAAATTATTTTGAATTCGGTTATTGATTGTATGTTTCCTCCTGTGAGAATATGGAAATCTGTTTTTATTCCATGCTTGCAGGGTAATTCCCACTTTGGACTTGAACATGGCTACCAATTACTGCAAGAGCCAGGGAGACATTTGTATTTAGCCAAACTTGGGACTTAGTTTATGGGTTTGTGAGGACAGCAGGTAAATTTAGGCAGTGACCAATAAAAGAGGCTGATCCTGCTGGCCTTTGTAAAATAAATTGTGATTTTTCCTCACATCAGCTAAGCCAGGCTTGCAAAACTAATTTAAACTAAAAAGATTAAGACATCAGGCATTAAAAATAGATGTGGGGCCTATTAAACTGTAAGTGCAATGTACAATCCCCATAGTGTGAGATCTCCTCACCTGCATTTCCCACCAAGACTGCCAATAATGAAAAACCCAAACCAAAATACAACCTGGTGATATTTCCTCAGTTATCAAAGAGAAGTACTCACCTGGGGTGAGTGAATGAGCAGAATGTCAAAAGATGGTATTATTACAACTATAAGCCAAAAACTAAAATGCTATTATATCCCTTGCTAACTGATATTCCAGCTATTAATGCTGAACTCCATCTAAATTACCTGAATACTTTTGCACTGTTTCTCCCTCTCTATTGCTAAATGTGTGTACAAAACCATGAAGGAGACTTAGGTATATTGCAAAGGTTATATTTTAAGATGATATGGGATGGCTGCATTTGACTTTTTAAATCTTTCTCACTCTACTTCAGAAAAGGAATCAGAAATCCATATGGTTTTGCCACACTGTATCTTTTGGAGAAAGCAGACAGATATTTTTAGCATGAAAAATGACTTATGAATTTTTGAACATTTATTAAAAGCAATATTGCGGAACATTTTAGGAAACATAACCCACCAGAAATCCATTTGTGTTCATATGTAAAAAAGTAATTTGCTTCTCCCCTGAGTAAAATGATATATCTAATGACAGGAGACTTAAATGCTAAAAGTACTTTTAATGCCTTCAATCATTCTTGTACTTGGTTGTATTTCACTGTGTACAGGGGGCAAACATGCAGTCCAAGCTGTTGATAAACAACTTTGAGTTAACACTTAGCTTGATTTTTTTAAGATTATATTGTCAAAATCTTCCTGCCAACATTATTACAAATGGCTGTTCCCCAAGACATGTACAGCTGGGCTGTGGCTGTGTGTCCTTTCTTAGGGAAGGACGAGAAAGGAAAGAGTTTCCTTTCTATAGAAAAAGGATCCTTTGCTCAGTGTAGTCACACATTGTAGGCACTTACAAGTAGGAATGAGGCCTTACTGTTGATCTGTTCCAGTGACAAAGGCAAAACCTTTTAGACAGAAGTCTGTCTGAGAAAGGAAGGTTTTGCAATTCACAGGTTCCCAGTTCCCTTAAGGCACTTCCATCCAGGAGCTGCCTTTCCCTTTGGCTGACACCGCAGAGGAAGAAGCAGACCTGGATTCTTTAGATCCTCCTGTTAAAATGCTGTGTTTATTAACTTTATTACCTAAAAGAAATAGTATTCTGTTTTACCTTCTTTATACACGACTCCTTCAGACTTGCTTGAGGAAATTTTTTTTTTTTGAAATTGTGTAAATGGTCAGAATGCAGATATTCCACATAATTTGTGATGTTCAGGAGAAATAAGGTCAAGTTAAGCCAGGATACTAATAAGAAAATTAGGAAGCAGAAATAATTACAACTAAAAAGTTAAAGAATTGTACCTAGGAACAGAGTGACATAAATGAAGGGAGGATAGAACTTCTCTTTCCTCTCTTTCCCATGCCAACTTGCCACACCTTACCTACAGCTTTTGCTCCACATCTTATTATACTTACTGCTACTACCAAAGAATTTAGGAGGCTAAGCCATGAATCAGGGCCCCAACATGCTACCAGCTCAACAAACACTGACAAAAAATGGTAAGTGCTCCCGGACATCCTTAAATGCATTACCAGTGTATTTTCTGCTTTTCCTATGATTTCAATATAAAAATATTTTAAGCGCAGAGGTATTCATAAGAGTTATAGTATTCCTGTAACTTTCTGCATCAGAAGCAGGTTAGATAACAATACAAATAATGGAAACAGTGTGTTAATTCAGCCTCCATTTAGCAATGATAACTCTTATAACACAAGAAAACAAAAGTATTTAGGATACCTAAGCAGAAAAATAAGATGTGAGTTTGTTTGGGTTTTTTCCCCTGAAAATAACCTAAAAAGAAAACTTCACAAAAATGTGAGCAAATCACTGAGCAGCAGCCCAGCAGTCCTGGCACTACAGAGATTAAAAGACCTGCAGAAGGGGCAGCAGCACCTTTCACCTGTGACACAGCCACAGGGGCTCAGCCCCACCAGTCCCCACAGAGCAGCGGCGAGCGAGGCGTTGTAATGAAGAGCAGAGGTATACAGCCTTTATCAGATGAGAGGGGATTTGTCAGAGATTAATAGAATTCCATTGTAATATCCATATCTCACAAAGGCATACTCTGACAGGGTCCAATTACTTTCAACAAGCTGGGCCTGCTACATGGACCCTCTGAACCGGAATGGCCCTCCAATCTGTATGCTTTCGTTCAGACAGATAACACCAACGTGTTTCTCTCTGTGATCACTGCCTAACTTAAATGAGTTAATCTCGTTTTCCAGATGAATTGTTATTTTGTCTCCCGCAGGCTGTGATTACCGGATAAAAGTATTGTGTTAACAGGAGGGCCAGGGTCTTTTCAGCAGCGGATTCCACATTCAGATAACCAGCCAGAGAGGCTTTCGCTTGCTTGCTTGCTTTTTTTTGCCTTGGTTTGTTGTTTTTTTTTTTTTTTTCCCCCTCAAATGTGAAGTAAGAGAGTGGCACTAACAGGAGAAAACTGTGAAATGACACAGAGATAAACCTTCCCAAATAATTACGTAACTTCGTCCGAGGTCAGAGGGGCAGTTTATCTTCATATTTCAAAAGAGTGTCCCGGTGAACCAATCTCACTTATAGCCTACCTCTACATATTTTAAGATGTTATTTGCCTTTCAGTTCATGCCCATCCTCTCTTTCTGTAATGGCCTTTGTTTCTGTAGCCATTATAATGTGCTTGAGAAGTTCACAAGGGAGCCTATCAGAATATAAATATTTGGAAGCACTGAAAACTATTTGGGCAGGATCAGAAAACAGGAAGAGAAAAACAAGCCCATGATTTCACAAACAGTTCTCTTCAACTGATGAAGCAAGAGCCATATGGTGAGGGTTATAGTCTACAGCACATTTTTCTGAGATAATGTATTTTCTCAATGACAGCAGTGAGATTCTTCATTTCCTTTTCTCAACAAGATGTGAAAAAGAAAAAGCCCCACTCTAATGTTAATTCCTAAAAAGTACACCATGACTGGGGGAAAGGCTTAACATGGGAGAAGCATCTGGCTAGCATAGGAAACACCTGATTGTGCAGTTGTGCCTTGACCACGAGGACGATCCCTTCATGGCCAAGAATGACTCACATTTGGGCAAATTCCAACCCACCAACAGCAGCAGAACTGCATGAATTACATCAAGTCCATGTGGCTCGTACATCTTCTTCCATATAGAAGGAACCCCATGAAACTATGGGGTACTTCAGTATCTAGTGCCACAAGGTAAATAAAATTTGACCTCTGAATGCAGTAGATTTCTCCAGTGGCTCTCCCAGGACGTAGATCCGAGTTGCTCCTGAGGTGGGTTGCGTCAACAATTCAGAAACAAGATGCAACATCCGATCGCTGGCAGCGCATCAAACGCTGCCCATGAAGCGCAGTCAATAAGCTTATGAAAGCTTCCTGACAGAAAGCCACAACCTCTGACTGCAAAAAGTCAACATCTTCAACAAAGTATGAATGAGCATCGGTGCAGGATGTGTATCCAAAGCACACAGTGGGTGTATCCTTCAACCTGTGGCACAGGTCTGGGGCAGAGCACCAGTCGAGTCCTGGGCACCCAGTTCTGCAGAGCTGCGACCTGGCAAAGACCATCACAGCCTCCTTTATACTCCTGTGCCAACATTTCTTTCCACAGCAAAGGAGAGGATGAAGCAAAAAGCAAATGGAAGGAATATCAGTTTCTACACAAATATTTGGGCTCCCTCTTTCTTACACAAAGAAAAACTGACATCAGTAGGTAGGAAAACCATTCATAGGTGGCCAGGTAAATTAATGAAAAGATGATATATTTTGGAGTTTCTAAATGACAGAGTTTTAATATTTCTGTATCCATAATGAATTGAAAATTCTATGCATCTGAAACTGCAGCCATCATATCACTGACTTCCACTTTGATCAAGCTGGCAATAGTCTCATTTCTGGCCAGAGACAATAAGTTCAACCTCTTTAGTGAGAATTAGCTCATAATCCATCATTTAAAGGTCCCTGGTACCTTTCAAAATGGGTAGGTGATAACCACCCACAGTTCACATTCTCACATGAAAACAAGCTTTATGAAGTACATCCACAGAATGCAAAATGTCCATACAGTGTAAGCAGTCAATCACCTACTTAGGGTGTAAAACAAAGTTTTTTACAGTACAAAGTACAGTAAAAACATGTCTTCCCTCACGAAGGTGAGCAGAAAAGATGGTTTTTACACAGTGGGAGCTGTCCTCAGGTGTATAAGGAATCACATTGCTTGCTGGGCTACAAAGAGCATCTTCCAGTTGTCTTCACTACCCAGCAATGTGTTTTATTCTGCTTAGCAGGAAACCAGTGGTGCTGCTAGGAAAGTGTGAAGGGTTCCTATGCATCACCATGAACAAGATAAGCAGAATTATTTCCTAAATTACAAACAACTACAGCTATAACAAATCACTGAGGGGAGCAGGGGACACTCTGGGCACAAAGATGTGAGCTTTTAGCAGCTTTTGTCAATGCTGCTGCTGCTGCTGTAGGAGCAAGAAGCTGGCGTGACTTTGCCTTGTCTTTGTCAGAAGAAAGAAGGAACAGTGTTTTTCTGTCCTTTTTCACAAATGTTTTGATTGCATTGCTTCTCCTGACTTATTCTAGGAAAGGGTAGGCCTCAGTAGAGATCTCAGAGGCCATAGGTTCCCTGAGGTATACCCTCAGTAGGAGGAGTTTCCCCCCCCTTTTTCTTGCTTAATTAACAGATCAGAAATGGGGAAAAAAATATGAATAAACATCAGGCAGTGTCATTTAGACACCGGTCACTTAGACTAGCCCGTGATGAGTCTAAACACGGGTACACAAGGGATTAAGCACAGCTGTAACCAGGACTGCTCACGTCCTGGCTCTGGGGTTTGGGCAGGACACAGCCCTGACATTCAGCTCGTCACACAGAAATTCCCAGTTACTGGCGAATCGTCCTATTCCAGATCTCAGTGCAAGAGAACACTGGCCACAATAACACAAGAAAACGCTCCTCACAATAGCACTGCTTTTCCAGACAAAGCCGACACTAGTGTAGCAGAAATGATGCTAGTAAGAAGTGATGTGAATTGGTAACAAAGAAGCTTGATCAGCATGATGGAGACAGACAGTCAGAGACACAAATTAAATCTCAGACGCAAATTAATTTCTCATTCATTTTGCTGTATGCTGGTGCTACAAAACTCTTGGCAAAAGTTGCCTTGAAGGTAGCAGCTGGAAATTATATTGTTTAAAAAGCTGAAAATATATTCTATGGAGAAATTTTAAATCCATAAACTTTTCCTTTTCTTAGGGTTTTTTTTGTTTGTTTTGTTGGGGGTTTTTTTTGTTTGTTTGTTTGTTTTAAATACTGCATCAAAGTGCATGCAGGGTAGATCCAGGAATTGCTACGTGACTTTATTTTTTTAAAACTGCCAATCTCTTTTATTCAGTGGTCTTATAAACATAAAATTGATAAAATGGACAGCTTTCGTTCTAAGCTAGCTTACATCTCTCGTTTTTTGAAAGCTTCCTAAACATGCAGGCACTCCATAAAAAAGTAACTGGTGCATGCAGAAGCAATGCAGTTCACAAATGAAGCAGTATAATGTCAATGGTTTGAAATTGTTCAGTCTCAGTTGTTTTCCAAGTCAATGCACTGGCAGTCTTGCCTGAATGCAACTAGTCAATAGAGAGAAAATAAATAGAGCATTTCCAGAATTCACCCATCAGCACTGAAAAGTGTCTGCTTACTATTACACAGTTTTAACATGTCATAATCGTTTTTCACAGTATAGAAACCCTCCTTAGACCTCGGACAAAGAATGAATGACTATTTTAGCACCCTATACATATCTTCTAATAGAAATTCTAAGCAAACTGTATTGACTGTAGTATTTTATTGACTGTTATTAAAGTATAATCTGAATTATTTATCCTATTTTTAATACTACATTATCAATAAAAATTTATAATCTGGAGATGTAAAAGCTGAGACGTCTGTGTTTGGATTTCTGAGCATATTCATTTCTGTAAATACCTATACATTGAACAAGCTCCCTGTAATTTCAGGTAGAGTTGAACACCACAATTTATGCACAGTGTTATTCCCATAAAGAATCCTATTGACTATTAAACTGGACAGGTTCTGCTCACACAGGTAAAAGCTTTAGTAAAAGCTCTGTGACTCTAAACACCCAGGCATTAAGTAGCAGAGAGATACACATGTCCCTTATCTTTCTATCTTTTATTCCCCCCATGCTGTATGACAAGTGCCATGTCAAATAACACCACTGGGCTGAGTGCTACACAAAGAGAGGAAGGAAGCAGACAGGACAGACACATTCCTACACTTTTGAGGGGAAAAAAAAAAAAAAAAAAAAAAAAGAAAAAGGTTCTGTCTGCTTCTCCAGGCAGCTATATGCTAAATTTTATCTAAGGTGCTATGCTTACTTAGATAAGGTCCTTGCAATGCCACATAATTACAGAAAGGATCTGCCGCAGTCTGAAAAATGAGAAGTATGTCTTTTCCAATCCCCTGCCTTGTTATCTGTCACCTGGATGAAAATCATGTGAAAAAAAAAATAAAGAGGGGGAAAAAATTCCCCTTCAGACCCAGGAACACACTAACGCCCACGGATATAAATGTTACAATAAAAGAGTAGGACGACTACTAGCAGAGCTTTTATAGCTTAACAGTATTTTGACAACAAATGTTCATATTTCATTTGAAATTTATGAAACCTTTGTGCCTGTAATCCCATGAGCAGCTACATGGTAAATGAAAGTAGTAGGCAGTCTAGATTAATAATATTTTGCTTCATACTGGAGGAACATTGTAAGGAAAAAGAAATCTTGCTTTATCTGCTCTCTCTCTCTTTTTTTTTAAGTCTCTGTATTGGAGCAGATTCAGAGCTTTAAAACCTGCCTGCAAATATTCACAGACGCCTTATTAATTTATGAGAAACTGAAGGACCCATCACAAGGTATAAGCAAGCAATTTAGTAATAACAAGTAGAGGGGTATGATGCATGGCAAAATACCACAGGTCCTAGTGTTAGAGAGCTGCCAGTGGTTTAAATCAAGTTCAAGGGGAATACCTGGAGTAAGCTCCTGTACTCCATATGCTAATAAAAAATTGGTATGGAAAGAAACCATTGCCCTATGAATCATAACCTCTGCTTTCACATTTTCACAGTTTAGACATACATGTATGCTAAAAGCCCAAGTGTGGCTTCTTGCACTTAAATGTCTAAGTGTCTTTTTCAACAGCTCTATTTATCTTCAAGCACATCCAACTAAAACTGTCAATGTTTTCTACATTTTTAAAGTGGTCTCTCAGTGCAAGCTAACAGGGCAAATATGAAGTGGGCCTAGAAAGTAGGTACTTATTTTTGTTAAAATGTTTATACATTTTTTGAGCTCTCATGTAGACTGATCTCATATACACAGAGTATATTAGGGTGGTAAGATCACCCTGATGTTTGCCTTTCAAAGAACACAACATTTTAGAAAGATAATTTAGTGGCACACAGAAGAAAATAAAAACTCCAGTCAAACCTACAGTCCTGGGTTTTCACTACCATAGTGCAATTAATATTTGCCACCCAAACCAGAACATGAGAGTTAGACTGCTTGCATTCTTTGCTCATAAATGCACTACAGATTGTCAGATATATTAGCAACCAAAGGAAGCCTTCCATCAGCATCTGTGCTGAGTGGATTCAATAACAGTCTAACCAATTTACTATAAAAGTTTTATAGAAGCGTTATATACTTGCATCAGGTTCACAGTTTTATTAATTTACAGAGATTTTATGGTTTCTTGAAGTTCTTGTCTCTGAAAGAATGAACTGATACTTGAAGAAAGCTGAGTCTAGTGAGAAAATGATCTGATTAAATACCATTCAGTCTCATAAAAGGGTAACTATACAGTAGTTATACTACCATCTACATTTCCATTTTTATAAAAACTGATATAGGTATAATTGGTTAATAATGTCTGCACCTTCTAATGCAGAATAAAATAAGTTTTATTGATCAGTTTTGTGGTTTAACTGCTGATTTGGAGGAGAAGGGGAGGTCTTGAAGGAGAGTAGGGTAAAGGGAGGCTTACAAAATTCTGTTGCTTTCTAAAAAAAGGTCCAGAAAATAATTGCTCCTCTGAGTTCCCTTTAAGGATGTTCCAGAGCAATAAATTAAAGACAAGAGTTTTCTTCCTTTCCAGAGCAAGACTAAATCATTTACATATTTAACATTAATATATTTTATTAAGTGGGACTCAGTCAGAAAGCAGCTTTGTATCTCTACTCTGCACTGGTACCAGCTAAGTCCAAGAACCAACTTTAAACTTCAAGTTGAAGGTTTGGTCTGAAAATCAGATATTGCATGATGAGCCATGCACTGTGCCATATCATACTGCCTACGACACCAGAAACTAACCAATTACTGAGCACCTCTCCATTAATTGTCCTTACAGAACAATCCCATGACAGAACATCTGTAGCTATCACCCCATGAACAAGCACAGCCTAGGTAACAGTGTAAGAGAATAAAACATGAGAACAATGTGGAGTAAAAGCTTGCAGTGGAGGGGATTGCTGCCTACAGGCAAAGGAAATGTGTTTCCTAAGGGGAAAGACCTGAGGAGTATCAGGAACATCAAAGCCTGAGCAATGTGACAAAATGAACATGGGGTCACATCCTGCACAATGTGGATGAGCCCTGTCAAACACATTTCTCATAGAATCCGTGTGTACATATACAGTATATAGCAGTATATAGAGAGAAGCATGTGCATAGAAGCACAGAAGTATACATATATATTTAAATATGTATATATGTACTATTTCTACATGTAAATTTAAATATATATATATTTATATATACATATACATATATACCCATCCAGAAGAGTGTGTGTGTGCATGCTTCTGTACACTCACAGATACTTCTGGATAAAGGAATGGCAGAGAGAATTGCTCAGTGGAATCAGTCTGGACTGTCCCTGGGCTATAACTGAGCCATCAAATCCTCTTTGTGACCCTCACCCAGCGGCTGCACTGCGTGCCACCATCCAAAGGAGTTTCTTACTCTGACCAAGCACTGGGCAAAACACACCTTGAAGACAGATGGAATCTCTTTCATAGGTTTAGTTTCACATTTGCTTAGACTTAGTTTTACTAGCTGAGTAAATGGGCTGAAGCCAGAAAGTTTGCTAGTTTGTATAGCTTCAATTAAAACTAAAGTTGTAATGCCAAGGAATTGAGTCTGCTTAACCTGGGCCTGCTCTAAACCCTTATTTCCAGCTGCTTGACCTTTGGTATTACCCAAAGATATAAACAAAACTTTAAAAGTGTTCAATGGCTCTTGCAGAAGCTCCAGAAGAGCAACTCCAAGAGAGAATTGTCAGGATTCTGAAGCATCTTTGTTCCAGATATCTTTTTATCATTTTCACAACATCATGTTTTACTGAGAAAATCACAGCTTCAAAACTAAAGCTACACCCAATTACAAAGCCAAATCCAAGGAATTTTGTTAGGTAAATTTCACCATATTTTCTCCACACCCCAATTAGCCGAGTCTAATTCAGCTAATTTACTATTAGAGCAATATCTTCAAAGGTATATTTCCTAAATAAGATAACATGTCATGCATACTGTATCTGCAAGCATTGAGAGCTCTGTAATGTGTGCTGGAGAGAAGGGCATGAGGAGATCTGATAAAATTCAGGATGCTTAATGTCAAATACATAGAACAAAAGAAGAGTCTTCTCCAAGCTATGTCACAGACAAGAGTGAACAAGCCAAGGAAGCCAATAAGAAGTTTCACAGCAATATCAAATGGATCCCTATTTCTGTAATGCATATGATTACACTTAGGTGAATCCCCTGTGTATTTTAAGACCACCGTTTTTAAAGGGGTCAGTTGGATATTTCCTCTACCCTTCATCCCAGTGCTCGGAGCCACAGCTGACCTGGGATTGTAATACAGAGCTTTCTATTTTAAAATAAAATTCTGCTCTCATTTATGAATCATATTTATTAAAAACAAGGAAGAGAGCCTTAATTATTTAATTATAATCATATCATATAGTATGGTATACCGTAAATCCAGACATAGTACTCTTCTCATACAGTTCTAAACTGCCTTCCCCTATTGCCCACAAAGACAACATAAACCAGAAGTGCTGATCTACAGATAGCAGTTACCTATCCAGAAGGCATTTATTGGATTGTCTCCCCATCATCCAACCTCACAGAGGTCATATAAATTTACTAAAATGTAGAAACAAAAATACAACTACAATTAGAGCACCCCAAAGCCATAAAAATTAACCTATATCTGAATATTTGCTCACTTAATTCCAACTATGTTAATTGCTTATAATTCCTCAACTGAACAAGTGTTTTAATATTAAGAGAGTAGAAAATTACAGTAGCTCAGATTTCCAATCTGATTTCTCTTTTGCAATTTTGATTACTGCAACAAAACAGAAACACAGAGGAAATGCAGGACCTTTCCTTTTTTCTTTAAAAAAATTGAATAAACTTTATAAATACATACCTGTTCAGACTAAAGACCATTTGCCTTCCCTCAGCCAAGCACTGATGATATTGAACAGAAACACAGCTTTTATTAAAATATCATACATGTGGTAGCTACACATGCATCTCAAGTAACACCTTCTAATTGTCTTTATGCCATGAGTCCAGTTCCACAACACATTTAAAAAAAAAAAAAAAAAATGGGGTCTGTCTCTCTCTCTTTTTTTTTTTTTCTTTTTTTTTTTTTCCTACTGGGAAGATAAAGAGAGATCTGGATTTTGAGAGTAGTTTAGTACTAGTGGTAGTTTGGCCTTTCCCCATGTGTGTCTTTCCAACCATACTGAAAGAAGTAAAAAGAAAGCTATGCTGAATTTTTCTCAGAAGTGAAGGAGAGGATCATAAATTACTCTGAAATCTCCCTTGACTTTAAAATTATATCAGATTTTGCTCTTTTACATCTGAGAACTGCCTTCTCTGCTAATTGGCAGTATTTCCCAGTGTTTGATGTTTACTCAGCTACCACCCTCTGCTACTCAGGCTCTTCCCAAAAAAATTAAGAACCTTAGTCAGTTTTAGGTAGTTTTTGATGGGGGTCTCCCTTATAGTCCACATGTTTTTCAGTTGGAAATTTCAGTTGCTTCCTTCAAGAAGTTAAATAAGAAATCAAAGGCCAACAAGGAAAATAAAACCAGTCAGTTTAAATGATGTATCAACCAGGGAACTGTAAGATAAATTGAGATATATACACTTATGTTACAAGTTACAGTAACTTCTTTTTTCTTGTATGGAATCAATCAATACATGGTTGTGCTTCTTCAAGAGAAGCCAAACTAAAACACATCC
Source organism: Hirundo rustica (assembly GCF_015227805.2). Taxonomy (NCBI): domain Eukaryota; kingdom Metazoa; phylum Chordata; class Aves; order Passeriformes; family Hirundinidae; genus Hirundo; species Hirundo rustica. The sequence goes on from NC_053460.1 coordinate 5,953,500, forward strand.
TTTTGGATAAGAGATCATCTCCCACACAGTATAAACATCTGAAGAACAAAACAGATATTAATAAAATATATATAATAGTTATTTTCACCTTCAGTTAAATTGTGCCCTATTTTATAGTGCTGAAATAGAAAAATCTTAAAATAACAGCAAATCCCCAGGCATCTACTAACAAGGGTACTACAGAGATTTAGAGGCCTCTAGTGACTTGTGGAGTGCTAGTCTGTGTACCAGCATCAGACTGACGCTTCTGCATTGAAAACCTGCCGCCATATTATTTTGGGTTTGTTACGTGTGGTGGCAGAGGATTGTTTGCTATTGCACAGGCACTCCAAGAGCTCGGCCATGACCAGGTTTCACTGTTCAGCACAACCAAAGCACACTCAGAGAGCAGGGCTGCAGCTCCTGTGAGCAGAGACTGACTGCTCTGGGTCGCTGCTCTGAGTGCCAGCCCCAGGGTGACACCCGGGACTCCGGCACCTGGCAGGTGCCAACACGGAGTAGCACAAGCTCTGTGTGGGCACAGAGTCCTCCTAGCATTGACCTGGGTGCTGAACACAAACATCAAGTTTTAATGGCAGCTTTAGAGGCGGTGCTTTGTTTATTTTTAGTTCAAGCCCATTCTGCATTGGTAGGAACAAATGGAAACCTCCGCAGGCTGAATCATTCCAGAATTTTCCTGCTCAGTTCCTCTTGCCACACCTCCTCAAGACAACAAGTGTTTTCAAGTATTATCATGGAGCAAGGACAAAAAATTCAACTGTTGTCTTCATCATCCCAGCAGGCTTGACAAACCTTCCCTGTGTATCCTAAAAACATAGCAACAACCCGCCAAAGCTAATACGTAAAGGCATGAACTCTGACTAAATGCACCGTTTAAAAACTACAACTCAGATAGGCAGGGCTTCTCAAGAGATACCATTTTTTTTTTTGCAGCCAAAATTCCTCCCCTCCTACACCCTTCCCTGTAGAGTTCTCAGCAGCAAAGCAATTTACTCTCGTTACTCAACCTACAACGCTAAGAGCATTTTTTTTCTCCTCAAAGTCATCTGGAGGGATGGGTAAATCAGACTGGGTTAAAAACAACAACAGCAGCAAAGAAGAATTACAGTGCTCAATTTTCACAGAGACAGGACTAAACCTTTTAGCAGGACAGATTAGCTCATGGTCCCTCTGAGCCCCACGTTTCCCATGGAAGCCGCGTGCCTGGGATTGAGCACGGCTGGCACAGAGACGCCACCTAACCCCCGCACAAAAATCACTCAAACAAACCCAGAGCTATAAAGAAAGCAACAAAAAAGGCCAAACAGTGAAGGCAGGAAGATTTAAGACACATGGTTTGCTTGGTGTACTTGATCCCAAACATTCCTGCTATTCCTGAAAAGTCCCCAAGGAAAGAAGATTACAGAAACTTGCCTGGTGGTTGGGAGAAGAAATCAAAACCGCTGGCATTCCTTATAAAACAACCTGATTTCCCCAAGTAATTTTCAATCATATTTGCAGCAATTATTTCTAAAACCAGGTATTTTTCATGTCTTACAAAAACAAGAACAAGTTTATTTCAAAGATGCCAATTTAAACACATTTTTACAAGTTTACAGCTTGTTATTTTTCATCTTTCTTTACACTTTGGAAATTATGAATACATGATGCAGTGATTTCCCTATATTTAACTCATCCTCAAACAGATGATTTACAGTTCACTTTTCAATACCACAAAAACATCTCAGTGTGGACTCATCACTAAAAAGAGCTCAACTCTCTCTTTTCCTACACTTTACATCCTGCCTCAGGCTGAAAATCTGGGGGAAAAAAAATCAAGCACTGAAGCTTCTTACACTGTTGGACAGTTTCCTTATGGTGGCAGCAAATGCCCCAGAGCATGAGCCATTTGTAACTTCTCCAGGAAGAAGCAAACAAAAGATCTATAACAATACACTCTCAGAAGTGATCCTAACCTCACAAGGGGCAGTTGGGCAAAATGCTCTTTGTGACATTTCCAGCTCTGATGGCCACAACAACCAGAAGAAAATAGGAGATATGACCATTTGCCATGTATTTTCCATCCTTAAAAGCAAGAGCAGCAGATGGCAGGCAAACTGGGATGGGATTTTTTCTTGCTGTGCTTTCTTAAAGCGATTTGAGTCAGTATTGGTTGTCCAGCTCCCTTTCCTCTCAACCACAGAAAAAGATAAATCTCCTCTTGCAAACAAACACTTCTTTACTGGTTTAAGATGCACAAAAGGAGGCAGAGGCAAAAATCAGCGGGTCTGGTAATAACCATCCTGCACTAGAAGTTCCCTGCGAAGCGCTGTGAAGATGCTGGCACAAAAACCTGCACTGCATATTGCTGCAGCATAATTAATTAAGCCTGACAACACCCCTGTGAAATACAATAGGTCTAACCACTAAACCAAATCATCCTTATAAACATCCAAATGTCAGCAAGTGAATTTGTGTCAGACTTACTATTCAATCACAGGGGGGGAAAAAATCACACATAGCTACATAGCTTCCAAAAAAAAAAAAAAAAAAAAAAAAAAAAAAAAAAAAAAAAAAAGCTCTTTACATTATAAGTAAAGCTCTTTTATATTTTTGAATAGTAATAAAGAAATCAAAGGTATGACAGCCTTTTACAGGGATAACACCTCAGAACATTAGCAGATAAATCTTGGAAGAGGTAAGAAGTATTATCAGGATTTCCAACTGCAGAATCAAGACAATGAGCCTGAGAATACTCTGACACTATACATAAAATATTATACCTATTAATTCATAGTGAAAAACTAAATAATTAAAATAAACCAAAATATCACTAATATCAAGATTTTGGTAGTTGGATGTTGGTTAGGTGGTGAGGAAAATATACTTTTAAAGATTATCATGCCTTTAGGATCAGGTATCCCTCACAACACACACCGAGACAAACATAGACATATGTTCTAAAAGTAATTCCAGCTTGATTCTTTATGACTTTAGCTTGAAGGATTTTATTTTCTGTATAATCTTTAAAGTGGAAGTGCATTCACTAGCCGCTGGCTGCACTGTTTATCATAAAGTCAGCTCACTTAGTGCTGTCCAATTAAAATAAACTACAGCTGCAATGGATCACTATTTTTCTAAGTATCTGAAAATATTCCTGCAAAGCCCAACATCCAAAAGTAAAACATAAATGAAAAGCAACAGTTCACTTGGCAACCATCTAGGGGAGGATGTTTTGACATTATTTTCATGTTATTAAATGCAGATTTTCCACTTAAAAACAAGAAGCTCCTGTCACAAATGATTTATATATTGAAATATTTTGTATGACATAAGAAAGGCATGTAATGGCTTGCTGCTGTAACCTTTAAAATAAAATATAAGAATGCACACAGTATATTATTTCTTTGATACTTTAACCATTTTGCTGTTTATTGTGACAGACATTTCAGTGCTAGCCAATATAATACAGTAGCATTAAATAAAATGTCCAAGCTCCATCTGACTTCAAATACACTCACTTAATTTTAAATTATTTTTCCTCTATTGCTCTCTTCTAGTTCATGCCTAGAAAAATGACAGACTATAAAACTCATCTTTTAACCAACTACAGTTTCAAAATTATTTATTTACGTAAATTTGGGAAAACCAGGGTCTCATGACATGTTTGTATGCTTCATTTCAAGCATGATGAAAGAACAGAAAATAAAATACAAACTTTTTTTCTTTGGTACTGACTTTGTTCTAGTTCTTCCAGACATCGACTTCTAAACTCAGGCTGCCACCAACAGACAGCTCACAGACAAGGGAAGCTGATCCTCATCTGCAATGCACAATGTGAGGCAGCAGAAAGGCCCCTTCACTAAACAGCAACTAATGAATGTAAATAGAATAAAAACAATGTCAGTTTTCTCTGCTGTCTAAAGCTGCCGCTTAGGTTTCTGGGTGGGCAGTCCGACAGAAATTACACAAACATCATCAAATGCCCATAGAGAGTCTATGACCAAAAGAAGATTTTTGCGTGGCTGGGGATGCACAAATTTTCTTACAGACAATTTCTAAAAGTTAAGCTGCATTTACCTAAAGAACAACACTGCACCTTTAAGAAAATGTTATTTTTCCTGAGGCCCTATCAAGGTAAATTTCATCAGTATTCAAAGAATGAGCAAAGCACTTCAACAATTTATTTCAATAAAAGAAGACTTAGCTGAAAGGAGTATAAATGATGAGAACTTGCTTTAAACTGATTTATTCCCTGCAGCAATAAAAGGAATGTTTCTTCACTCAGCTGTTTAATATGCAAATATGCAGAGCATCCAGCTTCTGACAGCACATCATTAATAAAACCTTGCACTAAGCAGAGCTCCCGATATTTCATCCTGATGAAAATACATGATGATGATTTTAGACTGTATAATTTCAGAGTTGGAACAATGTACTTCCCCGTGATGGAAACTCAGCAAGCCACAGTTCTAGTGTGGTTTTTTTAATAAGTCAACCTATTTCTGCACGAGGGAGACGTTCTGTTTACAAGAATTGTGAATACAGAGAATTGTCACCAAACCATCTTAACACAACAACCAAACATGCCTTGGTTTGGGAAGCAGCACCAAAAGAGAAATGATATTTATAGAACACCATAACAGATGATTTCTTTTTTAATCAACTAATTCTTCTCTAATTTGCCAAGTTTAATGTACTTCACCTGTACTTTTCTCAGCCACTGTACTATCTGAGATATTTGCAGCGAATGTGTAAATTAAAATAAATCCTTTAAAATAAAATTTAAAAAAAAAAGTCTCCAATTTTACTCCTTTACCTTATTAAAATCTATGAGGAAGAACTCCTAGATCTGACCATGCTGTAGTATTCTACTTGTGGTTATAGGCAAAGTATGTACCTGCTTTCTTCTTCATTTCTTGTGCTAAAACTCTTACACTGCTTCCAAAGACGTTTTTAAAAAGGTTAAAAACTATGAAACATTTGAAATAGGGAAAGTAATATTAGTCAATGCTTTGCTCTGGAGTCTTTCCAGTCCAGAGATGGAAATTGGAGGCTGCACAGAAATGTTAATTTTTTAAGCATCCCTTTGTGCAGAATTGATCCTCAGAAGTGACGCAGAATGTTCATGTCTCCACTGGAATTGGTGCCCACACAGATGATGATCACTTTACAACAGGGATATGTATCTGAGGAACACTCATTTGCTTCAATAGTAGGTAACAATTAACTACTTGCTAAAGTCTTGGTGGCTTAATTTTGGCTGAAATACACTGTTTTCCCACTGAAAGTGATAGGTCAAATATAAAGAGAGACCCCTTCTACACTGCAAGAACAACAAAAAAAAAAAGACTTTGTGTTTTAATTCAAAAATATTTCTACTATGAATCAGTCATTTAGTGTATTTCAAAGAAGTTTGAAGGATTTTCCTTTGAATCATTTCCCACTGGGTGCCTAGGAAACAAAACATCTTCAGGGCTAAATTTCAGGGGAAGTCTTGCAGGTTTTAGTAAACTTCTCCAAGCCAGTACTTTACATGTTTCTGTTTTCTGTGCGTGGCAATACTCCCTCATAACTCAAATGGGATTAACCAATTAAACATTTCCCAGTAGTCTCTAAAATAGCTGCTCTTGGCATGTTTTTTGCATGGAACAAACCTCAGCGGGAGGATATGATAGAAATCTTGCACTATTTAAATATAGAATTGGGACATCAAAGAAAGGGTTGTATTGAAATAACATGGATAATTAAGGAAGTGGAGAACAGTAATAACTGATTTACATAAAATGCTAATAAGCCTCTTGACTTGTTCGGCAATTTCTGCTTTAGGCATGGCAACTGTGGGTTCAAATTTGTATACTAATTTTATTTTAGTATTTTCTTTTCCTTGCTCTTTCTCTCCTTATTTTTTAAGCTCTCTACAGCCAGGACAGTCTGTACCTGGATCCAAACCTCCTTTCAAACAAAACTCCATCAGAATATAAACTCCTGTGAAAGTCTGGTGCACATCCCCATCCGCTCAGGCACGCAGAGCTCAAAGTGTAAAGACCCTTAATTACTTGTCTGCATGTGTATGGATTCAGATTGCATCCCTTCTAGTTTAGCTCACTTTCATGTCACGCTGAATAATGTGTTACAAATGATCAATGACATATTAAAAACGTTAAACGCTCTTCACAATTAGCAGGACTGAGAAAGTTTGGAAGCAAGCGGAGCGCGCTTGGCAAGGACACATTTCCGTGGTGCTCTGGCACGGGATGATGAGGGCACCACACCAGCACAAGAGGTTACAGCTATTTTACACTGCACCCCTGTGCCATCTGCCTCTGCGAAGAAATTATAAGCCCTGAAATTCTTGTTTTATTTCACTCTCCTCCTGATCTCTGCTCGCAGTGCTACAGCGGCAGTGGCTTTGAGATGTGAATGTGAATGAGTGTCTGAGCTGCTCCTTCAGGACATGTCTGCGTATTGACCTTCAGCTTACCCTGTTTCCCTGTGAGCCCTCTAAGCATGATCCATCGCTTTCTCAGGCCATTCTCCCTTCACCCCATTGATGGGTTTCAGAGCTACTTAAATTTCAAAGTCCTGATGCGTTGCAGCAGTGGCCGGGGCTCAGCTTTGCTCACTTATAGATTGTACAAGGTCACAATAAGGGAAGGGGAAAAAAAAGCCGGAGCATTTATCAGGATGTATTGCTTTACTTTTTCTATCCATCACAAAGGCGATGATTCTATTTTAGTGAAAATCCATTGAACTCAGATCAAGTCAGATGGCTGTTATCATTGGAAACTCAAGAGCTGTCACACCATAATCGGTACAAATGAACACTGAAACGTGGGGCTTGAGGCCGCTTAATGGTCTTTAGCGAATTTTTTTTTCTGTTGCTTTTTAAACACCACAAAATCATTTTACTTAAGTGATTTCAAATTGAGAACACTAGGATTTTGTTACACAAGCACACTTGATTCAATTATAGACGATCTGACAGCTACTGTGCAATTAAATGTTTTTTGCCAGTGTGCCCTCTCCTCCACATCAGTACAAAGGTGTGGACCACCCAGATAAGCACAATAATTTCCCTCAAAGCTATGCTGATTCTGGTCATCTTTTGTGATACACTTTCCACTTGTAATAGGCCACACCACCACGCACTTTTAACATTTCTGCAGCAATACTGCTTTGTGTTTTGTGAATGAGCTCTGGTAAAGCTCCCTTGTTCTAGAGCTACTCCTGTGAGAAGAAGCTGTGTGCACACAGGGAAAGCCTGAAGTCAAACTTCGTTTCTCTTTCTGCTTCACAAATACCTTAGTGAGTATTACATTTTGATAAAGTATTGGAGATCTTCACCATATTTAAAGGCACCCAAAAACTACATAAATATGAAATTAATGGATATTATTTAGTATAATTACAAGTGTGCTTGAATTGCATCAGAAACAGCGTACAGGGGAGTGCAAAGGAGCAGGGTACAGCCATCATACCTGACAGGGAGCTTGTTCCTCCCTGCAGTCCAAACACTCTAATTATTCTCATATTTGGGCTTCATTCTCCCTCCTATCAGTTGAGACAAACTCACCTCCCACTTGCTTGTTTTGATTTCATCACATAAGACCAGCTATCCCAGGTTCTAGGGCACCTTGACAGATAATTAAAAATGCCTCTCTAATTAAGAGAAAAATAGCAACAGATGACAACTTTGCTCCACAAACAAGCCATCCCACAGAATTTCTATTTTCCTACAGAAATCCCATAATAAAATAAATGCTGTCCAATTTTCGAAAGTTAAAAAAAAAAACAAACCCCAACCTATCCCACTTCACTTCCCACACAAACTCATTGCCCAGACAGATGATTTACAGGACTTATTCAAAGTAAATATATTCCTCTTCACAATACTGGCAAATCCTTACCACGAGCACTCCTCCTTCACCACACCTACAGAATACAGCAGATGAAAGATGTGATTGTTATGTAGGAATGTCCTACCTAAGCTACCTGGAGGCTTTTATTGTTTTAAACTATGTTTAGATCTTAGGTTCTGACCTCCTCCCACAGTGCTAGAACACATTTTAAGATTTTAAGTCACCTGCCACTGCCACATTCCTGCGGCCCCTCCAGTCACAGCATCTTCAAGGCTGCTCTGTACAGTCTCAGCTTCGAGTGAAGTGCAAAACGGAAGCAAATATTTCATATTTTGCCAGAACAAAGTTTCCAGGGAAAGCCACGGGGAAGGAACACAGGCCTGTATTTCCTCTCTGTGTTCACACACCAGTGTTTCCAGAGATCTGGAACAGGGCATGGTGAAGGCTTTGCACCAAGTCTGTAGTAACATTCCCACAGAGAGGCATTAATAAGCTTTAGTGCAATGGAGAATCAACCCCTGTGCTCTGTGCTTCAAGAAGCAGAAAATCTTAAATACACTGGTATTGCATCCTCAAATTTCTTTTTCTAAACATTAAGACAAATACAATTTTGGCAAGCTGTACGTTTAAAATAGGGGTTTTTTTCTTTATTGAGAAAACTACATCTTAACCTCCAGTCTAACAAAAAAAATGAGGATCATTTTTGTGGATATTTTAAATGTAGCAAGTAACATTTCACAGACCTTTAGCTGTAGTCACCTGTGCATACAGTGCACTCTCAGGGGACATCATACAACACAATAAAAGCTGTGATACGATGCATTTTCAGCAGTGAAATATCCTGGACAGATAACTGATTTCCTCCTATATCACAGCAGATATCCAAAAAGAGGCAAGAGCTTAAAAATATGCTTAAAATGCATAGACTGAAGAATTTTTGTATTGCTCCCTGATTTGCACAATAAATCAAAAGGCATCAGCAGTTTTGCTGCTCCCTGGTTCCATGTTTGGGGCCAGAACAATGACTGAGCATGGACACTTTGAAAGATCACGGTTACACAGAATGGTTTCCTCTTTATTTCCTTCAGTGGAACTCTGGTATCACCCAGGGGACATCTGAGGAGTTGGGGGTGTGTTGTTCCACTACCACAGCAAGGACAAATTTGTCCTCAACGAAATTTCTGATGTCACCTCTTTTTGCAAACGAGCCTTTTAGTTCTCCTTTTGCCAACTCTCTCCATACCTGGCTGTTTGCAAAGGAGATGTTGTACAAATCAAGCACTTGGGTTTTTATTCCTTGAACCTCTTGCTCCTTATCCTATCCCAAATTCCTAATGCAGCTTATCATCCCCCATCTGGGAAATATCTCCTCCCCCAGCAGCCCTGGTGCCTCCTGCTGTGGTTTGGGGAGAGCCAGTGGCAGTGGGAGGCATCATTTCACACAGGCTTTAATTCCTTTGGGCATTCCCATCACGTGGACCCAAATCCTGACAAGTCAGCAAAAAAAAAAAAAGAAACAAACAAACAACAACAACAAAAAAGGCAAGCAAAACTAACTGAAAATCTTTCGTTTCTATTTTTTTTATCAACAAAGAGACATTTTCATCATAGTGGTCTTATTGGCTGACCAGTTGGCTGATGTGCTCTGAAAATCCTGATATTTCCTCTTAAAATCATGATATATAAAAAAATCCTGACATGGTATTGCAGTTACCGGACAACTGTGTAATGTTTGCCACTGAGGCACTAATTCCAGTCCACAGAGAAGCAGGAATAAAAGAAAGGAAAGAACACAGACGCTGGAATGAAAATACACCCAGCATTTTCAACAAGCTTTAAAACACTAAAGAAACAAAAAATGTAATTTAGAAATTCCTTGGTAATTTTTGCTGGATAGAAAATTCACTGCAACTTGAGCACCTCTTAGGTGCTTTTCCTTTTGCTTGTGTGTCTGTCAGATAGTAGTGGTGGTGGTGGTGGCTGTGGCAGGTGAGGTAAAAGAGCTGAAACCTCTGCTTGGGCAGGGAGCCTGGACTGACTGCACCCGTGCTCAAAGCAGGACTGACATTACGTGTCCCCATCCCAAATAACAGCTTTATATTCAATTCCATCCACTGAAGATGTCAGTAAGGGAAACAAGGTTATGTGGCAGCAGCTACCATATTTTACCTATCTATATAAATACATTTAAACACGTGGGAAATAAGGTTAGGGGAATGACCTTGAGGTATGGGCTTTTAGGCTAGTAACCCTCACATAACTTCAGCTTCAACACTGAAAGTGAGAGTAAAAACAGTGCCTGATACCAACACATCTACTCTAAATATCCTGGGGAAAGAATTAAAGCTGTTATGTGCTGCAACACAGACCCCGTCTGTGAACTGGGAATGCTTTTGTAGTGAGCTGCCTCACAGAGCAGACTAGCTTCTTAATAACTGGATGTTGGGAGAATTGAAGCAAAACTTTTATCTTTACTATTAAATCTCCCTTTTCAGCCACTAAGCTCCCTATGAAGCAGCGTAACAATGCTCCTATTAGGTAAGCAAGGGACAGAGTGGATGCAAATCCCCACTGAATTAACGTGCCTGCTCCTGAGTCAGCGATGGGCCTTCCAGCCTCGACCTTGCCAATCAGCATGTCTGGTTTTTCCCATTTCCCAATGGCACAGGGCTCATCTTCCCTCTGAAGAAATCAACCCCAGTCTACGGCACCTCTCCAAATTAGCACCACAAACCAGGGTGGGTTTTAGTGCCTGATTAGCATTGCTAGAGAGGGACCATTTTTTGACAGCTTCCATGATGTTTAAACGAAGCCGATTGAAGAAGCTGCCCCTATAAAGTATAGGGCTGGTCTGTATCATCAGCTAGTGGGATGAAGGCACCTACCACTGGCTCCTTGCCAGTTCTGGTTAGCAGAATCAGGGAATGAACTTGGGATCCCTGTGTGAATAGATGCTAATGCACCGGTGAAAGGTCATGAAAGCAGTCGGACTCCACATCCTGCAGAGGTGCTGGAGTCTCTCATTCCGCTGCTATCTTTTGTCCCCATCCGGTTTACCTAATAGATGATCCTAACAATTCACATTGGCAGTCCTTTGTAGTGTAATGAACACTATGTGGTCTGATGAATGCAGCCACCGCACAGAAAACGTCAGTTCTTTCATTAAGAAAACCTTCCCAAGTTCATTGTATTGAACCAGCGCTCCAGCTATTAGGCTGATACATGACACAGTCAATTCCAGTTACACTTTAAGTGACTATTCATGTTCAGTGAATTCAATTTTTAAAGCTAATTTATATATGTTTAGGTATTTACATGAACGCACGTTCCTTCTAACTTACACGCCTTGTTCTGCACTTTCTGTTAATAATGCGGGGAGGGGGGGAAATAATATTTGCCAGCAGACCCTGAAAATGCATAACTGATGGAAAAAAACACTGAAAACCAAATAAGCAGCTTTCTGGGAATATACTTGAATAGCGCTCCAAATTACTTGTTGGTAAAAAGAATTGCAGTGTGTGCATCTATTAATGTTAAATAAAATACCTGCATTAAGTTATTTTTAAAATTACTTGTTATTTCACATTTATGTCTGAGAGCTCATTTTCTGATATCAGCCAATACAGTACTTCCTTTTATATAATACTGCAATTAGTGGCATGTAAACTTTTAAAGCAGGTAATTAAAAAAGTTAAACTATTGCTGCTACTGAACAGAAAACATCAGTTCTTTCATTAAGGAAACCTTCCCAAGTTCATGGTATTGAACCAGAGCTACAGCTATTAAGCTGTGCGATGACACAGTCAATGCCTGCTCTGGTATCAATTCAATTTAAGCATTTTTTTGTTATCACTAGATGCCTTTCCATAGTTTCTTTTAACTGACTTTATTTATTGATAATTATTAGAGTTTCCAAAAGATAGGCATAATTTCACTGCACAAATCCTCTGCAGTTCACAGCAGCAGCAGTTTTTCTGTACAGATCATGCTAAAGTCTCTGATGCCTTTAGAGTGTGCAGAGATCATGATAGAGTTCTCCAGAAATAAAAAAAAAAAAAAAATAACATATTGGATCATTTAGATATTAAACAACAGATATCCAGCTTTCCATCCACATATTCAAAAATCCAGGTTGTTTACTTCTTTTGAAATGTATTTCAAAAAATGTTTCCATTAATGTGGATTTGTTTTAAATTAAACTGTTAGGTTTACTTCCCTACATTGGAAAAAAAAAAAAAAAACTACATCTTGACTTTACCAGGCTTAACATACTTATGTACTAAAGCTCTGCTGTTTGGGAAATAAAAATACCTTTCTTAATACTGCATTTCATAAGAGAAATTACAATTATGAGATGCAGGGACTTCGTGGCTTGATACATTTTGCAAGCAGAGAAGGGGGATGCCCTTCAAAGTTAGAGGGTAATCATTATTGACCTTGTGCATTCAAGACAGCATAGCAGGTTTCTATATAAAGAAACTTGCAGAGAGGTCACTGAAAGCACTGGTGAAGAGACATAAAAAAGGAGACAGGACAGAATACAGCCTTGATTAAGCAAGTTAAAAAATTAACTATAAACAGACTCGGGAATTGAAGACAATAACAAAAGAACTTTTTTTTTCCAAGTGTCATGCAAATTTATGGCTCTATATTAAACGTTCATTATCAGATAAGCAGCCTTTACAATGTAATTATTAACTTTTATAGGTTTTGCAAAGTTTTCTTTTCCTCTTCTTTCCCTACACACAGCCTGAACACTTCTTGAACATTGAACAAAGGGGCACGTGCTTAGGGCTGGCTCTCAGCAGGCAGGAATTAGGGGTTTGGTCTTCCCTGCCTTACTCATTCACAGGGTGTCTGCTAATCTGTCTGTGTTTGAATTTACCTGTCTGCAAAACAGGTACAATAAAACCAGCAGACAACTCCCCAGGGTTATATGACACTTAGTTTGGCACTTCAAAAAGCATACTTAGCAGAGCATTTTGAAATCATTGAATGAAAAGCATTATGTAATGAAAAATAAATTACTTCTGTATGATGAGGTTGTTTGGAAAATGTTCAGGCAAAATGCTCTGGTTAGGAATATTGAAACACCTGGGATACACAATGGATAGGCTTACTATGATTTTTTTTCTTTCAAACTAAATTTTAAAATAAGCTGCAACACAAAAAAGGTCCTATTGTCAGGCACATCCCACTCCCATTTAATTAAATCAGTCATTATTATTAAAACTATTATTATATTTTCCTTTTCTCTCTAGATAAAGAATACAGAAAACGAAAGAGAAACAAATAATTAGACTGAGATCTTACTTTTTTATTTCTATAAACAAAGACACAAACCTGATGACCTTTCTATGACTTATTCTATTTTTCTTCAACCTACAACCTCACGATGGCTCTCTAAATTTGCCCTGGTTGGCAAAACTCCCTTTTCTATTGGGTCTTTCACCTCCAGAACAGCAGCCTACCATGCAGGCAGGAGGCTGCAATCTCAATGCACTGATACCCTCCACTAGAAAGAGTCAATCATTTTCACTAATAGGTGCCCACAGTGTCCCTGGAACAATCCACTCGCATGACTGTCCTGCCCCTTCAACTTCCCCTCCCCGGCAGTCGATAGCACACAGCTTCCCAAAATATGTTTCATTTTCAAGAGATAGATTTATTACAGCCCTGTTATCACATTCAAACCCTTCCTGAAAAGATAAAAATAAGAAAGACCTTACAAAAAGATGTTGTAGCAACAGCTAAATCATAAATGTTTGATAAGGAATGGCTAAATCCAGACAAATAACTGTTCAATCCCACTTTGTATTAGGCAGATAAAGTCATACAGGAAATCAGTGTGATCTATTGAAATGAAAAAAAGTCCAGCTTAGGGACTATATGGTGTTACAGAATGTGTGACATTATAAATGGGCTGCTTCCATAAGTGCAATACAATGAGAAGTTGCATAGTTTTTATTTATTTTTGTGCTTATGAATGTAAAAGCAGGATGTGAAAGTCACTATTTGTCAACAGGGCAAATGTGGGCAGCAGTGAAGTAGGTGAGTATTTATAACCTTTTTATTTTCCCACTCTTGAAGGGAATACATAATCCTCTCTAGGGATAAAAGGATCTTCAGTCACCCTCTAGCCCAGGGCTCCTTTTTAGCAGAGGCTGACAGATGTGCTAAAATTATAAGAGAAGTGTTGTGATGTTGACTCCTAAAGCAGCGATCATTAGGGTTGAAATTAGTATCCCCTCCCAGCCATTCAAATGCTGAAAAGTTCTGACACCAGGCGTAATTGGACAACTTTACCTAGTGGGGATAGCATTACATTTTATCCTACTGACTTCTTTCTGCCTTTTGCATTCCTGCTCCAATTTAAATGAAGCAAAGCAACTTTTTATACATCTTTCACTTACACAAAACAAAACAAAAATCTGCTTATGCAGAAAGACATCTCAAAAGCAGACACACGAGTTCACAACTACATATACAAGTAGTATTGTTTAAGGCTATATTATTTCAGCTGACAACAGTATTTTAAATAAGAAGCAGTTAAAAAAGAGACTGAAGGAAAATATAAACAGATGTCCTAATATGTATTAGCATCTGCTGAAAGGAATTTCATTTGAAAATGTAAAATACACTTCACTTGCTCTATGTTCTAATTAGTTACATGCAGTGTTAACATACTTTAATCTTCTGAAGTAGAAGGTTCCTCTCAACTGGATTTATGTATACCTGGATATATTTCTAGCAAGTATAGCAGTTGCTAAATGGCAGTAAGTGCTAAAAGATATAAGCAATCCACACAATTAGATTTCAGGTCATTTAGATCAGTGTGAACTAGAAAAACATGTTAATGTGCTATACACACTGCCACTTCCTCACATACTGCTGAGTTTGACACATTAACTAATGGACCATCACCTGACAAATACTGGATGAATAAAGTCTCAAATTGACTCCACTGGCTCAGACCAAGATTTTGACAATGCCACACACCAAGCAGTGCCAATGCACCGTTTCACTATTCTTGTGCTGTGTGCCTAAAGAAGAGCAAAGCTTATGACTTTACACAGTTTATCTAACAGACCTTCCTTCTTTAGTGTATGGGAAAAACAGATGGAGTTCAAGGCCCACACTATAACAAAATATGGGAAAGCTAAGTGCAAAGCCTGACCAGTGTGTTAAAATAAAATCAAATCAAATGTTTGTGAGCATGTAACCCTTCACTATGGAGTTAGATTCAATTCCTAAAGGCTGACGAGCACATCTATTTCTGGCCTGAACAAAGGACACGTTAATGCTGGGGCTCTCCCAGAGCCCTGTGCTGTACACTGAGTCACCAGCTCCCACAACCCCACTAAGCCCCATCCCTCATCTTTCAGCTGAACTCTGCATTTTGCTTCATCTGCACTGGGCTCCTGCCCATCTCAGCCCAACTCTGCTGATGCCCTACACCCCAAAACTTCCACCACATCACCTGGCTGCACATCCTGCGCAGGACACCACACACACGTCAGGCTGCTGGAGATTTACTGGGCTGATGCACAAATCTTTCTTTAAATTAGGACAGGAGAAAGGCGAAGGTGCACAGCCACGTTGTGCCTTGCCCCTGCAGCTGAGGTGGTGGGGGCTGAATGGATTGAGTTTTGATCACTAGTGACTCATTCTCAAGGTAATCAGGGACCCACAGCATTCTGTCCCTTGATGTTCAACGTTACTGAGATAGGGTTTCTCACACTGAAAATCTGCTTTCTCCCAATTTCCAGGCCGCTAAGCACTTCAGGATGGGGAGCATGAACGTAGGTTGCACGGGTGCTGTGCAAAGAACAAGGGAAAGATGCCGGCATCCGGGTTTGGAAGATATTCTTTCCTGTTCATCTTGTAAGTTTTTTGACTTCTTGCCATGATCTGTCCCTCTAAAAGGTGTTTGGTCAGCTCCCCTTCTGTAAACTCCGGTGTTACCCCCCAGACCTCTGGCCTGGCCATCACTGCTACCCCACCAGAACTTACTTCTCATCCATGCTCTATTGCGAGACTTCATATCTATTTCTGTCAGGTTTGTTGACAATTTTCTGTTTTAACTGTAAGGCTTTTACCCAACACACACACAAGAAGGTCCAATCTACAATTACCTCACCCCTTTTCTCTCTACCCCTGCACTCATTATGCTGAGCATCTTTGCTGGATAACTTCCTTTTTCACAACAAATTCATCCTTTCTTTCTCTAATACTGTAGTCTGTCTATAGAGAAATCTTCAACTTAATCCAGCTTATCCTGATTCACAATCAACATGTCTACACTCACCCTAGATCGACTTCCAGATAGTCATTTTCATTGATGACTTCCTAAATTTTCAAACAAGCATTTTCATGCTTTCTTTTATTCTGTTTACAGATCTGCCCACAAGCACTCTCAATATTATCTCACTATCTTTCTTCACAATCCACATTAAAAATCTCCCTTTCTTTGGTATCCAATCTTTTCTTTGGCATCAGAAAAATATCATGCCTAAAAACAGGGCCTACCATATTGATTAATATTATCTCATTATACGCTTGTTCTTCTTATCTATCTGTATCTCTGACTTTTGATTAACACTTAAACTTTAAACAGCACGGACATGGAACAATTTTTTTTGGTTGATTTTGCATATTTATTAATATGGCTGGGTCCTTATCTGTGACTAACAAACTAGGCGCTGCACTGGCAATAATTATCATGTTTTTCCTTCTCTGTTGATATATAAGCATGTAAACTGGATTTCATTTTCTGGGCAAGACTGCCAGGGATGACTGTTAGGAGTTCTGCTTGAAGAAGAAACTCAAGTGCTTTAAGTAATCATTTTCAGACTAAGGGTTGTACTCATTTGGGTTTTTTTTTTTTAATGGAAATTAGGGATGGGAAATTTTTCAATGTAACTGTTGGGAAAAGGGGTTTGGAAAGTAATAATTAGAATTGTTTTCTGTTCTGTTGTCAGATAAACAGCATACACACAATTTTTATTTTTTTTTAGCAAACATAAAAGAAAGTGAAAGAAAAACAAACTGCAAATTGTGCTTGTATCTGTTTCAACAAGGACACATGAGCATAATGCACCAAAGTGACAGTGAGGCTGCAGGTAAGAGACAGAATGTGAAATGTGAACTCCCTGAGACAAAGCTTCCAAGGATGACAGACCAAATGCCACAGAACTCTACATAAAGAAGGGAAGCACCAGTGTTCTCCCAAATCTTCATGAACTGGACATATTAAATCACGTAGCCTGATGCCAGCTCAGGATTAAACTCAAATACTTTGGCATACCCTAATTCTATTAGTAGGGAATGGAAGGGGAACAGAACACGCAAACATTACCATGACTTTATAAACTGCATCATTATTCGGAACGGGAATTATTTTAAGGATGTCTGAAGCTCTGGTTTTCTTGCACAAAATCTGGGGTGTGAACCTGAAGATTTAGCGAAAGGGCAGAAAACCTTGAAAACAAGCTGATTGTGACAATACTGACAAGCAGAAAGGGAAAATGCAAATGAAATAGACATTTTCTAAATATAGTTTAATTTATAAATAAGACTTCACATCACAGATTTGTTTATCCTCATTTGGTGATAATTGTTCACAGCAGAATATATCAGAAAATTCTATAATAGGGACTACAGCCAGGAAATGTTAAATAATTAATCACCCTCCCAGCCACTTGCATTTCTGTTGATATAAATGACCGTATAATTCCAAACCCAATTATCACTACTTAGCCATTCCATTTTGTAGTTAAAATCCCACAAAATTAAAGTCCATCAATTGTTAATGGTAATAGACCAGACAAGGGATTAAAGATTATTTTAATGTTTATTTCCTGTCAGGAGGTTTTTTTGGCAGGAAGCACTATAGACAAAAGGCTACATTAAGATGAGATGCATACAATGTATTTAAATCTGCTAACTTCTAAAAGCCTTATGGTATAATTACTTGTTTAATCTACTTGTTCCCTGAAGATACCAACAGGGGTTTATCAAGCCAACTTTAGGATATCTGCTTCATAGAAACCAAAAGATTCTCTTTAACTGCAAACAGCAGTCAAGTTACAGTAAAATAAATGCAATTCTAACAACAAACTTGAAAAATGAATGAACTATGCAAAAATATAAGGGGAATCAGATTACTATCAGGATTTTTTTTTATGTCATATTCCGCTTGGTTTATCTCCTGTTACTTCTGGCACTATGAATTTGCATACAAGATTTGGTCCTTGTATCCACACTTTAAACCATCACTTTAACACTGACAGAACTTCATTAATTACAGAATCTTCTTTTACCTGCCACAAAATGATGTCCACTCTCCAGAAAGTTATTTATGCACATGTGTTTATATGGAGACAAGAATTAGTTCAGAGATTACTTTACTGTCTTAAAATGGTTTTTTGCTTTTATCATTAGGTATTGTCAGCAAAACTGACAGAAGTACTTTATTGCACCAGCACAGTGAGTAGAACTCTGTAGAACTGTGTGTGAGGGCCTAAGGGTTTGGGGAAGAGCCCTTAGAGTTCACTGTTTCAGTGGGCAGCAGGAGTGGGCTGAATTTTATGTGTTTCAAAAGGTTATTCATCTCCATAAAGTTACAGACAGGTATCCATAACTTGGCTCTGCTGGGATGAAACCATCAGATCTGGAGCAAGCAATAACTGCGCCAGTTATTTCTGGCTTACACTGACATCACCCTGCACACAACCTCATTCATCTCATTCTATCTCTTTTTCTGTAAAAACAAATCTACACAGGGACTAAATAGGAAAACCGGGAAGGGAATGTTTGTGTTCTGGTGTTCCCTGCCCATTCAGCAATGCTATCCACTCCTCAGGAAATCTATGGACAACCTATAGTACAGGAACATTACAGTAGTTCATATTCTCATTTATTCTTTTTCTCCAGGAAACCCTTGTCCTGCATTTACCAAATGATGAACACCAAATCATGAAACAAATAACACAGTGCATAAATCACCTCATATTGGGACAATGACAGATTTGTTTATGTGTATGTTTCAAACAGTTCCTTAGGTGTACATTCAGTGCTTGGCTAAAGTTACCACTCGTTATTCCTCCTCTCTCCTCTTGATAGGTGAGGAAGCCAGCAGGGACAGGTCTGTGGCGCTGACCCTGCTATGCTGTCACAAGGAACAGCTTTACACTGCTCAGGAGGGCAGTGAAGGAGCTCCTCTCCAGGACTGCCCAGCAATGATATCACTAATTTGTGAGCAGTGAGTTAATTACATGCCCAGTGGTGTTAATAATTCAAATTCCATCAGACACAGGTATTAAGAAAGAAGCCTCTAACTGAGACCCGTGAACTAGCTGCTCATCCTGGAGCCCCAGTTGTTACAGGGGATTGCATTGGGCACGTTTGGCATAAAGGAGCATTGCAGAATTAAAACTGGCGTGTCAGGAACTTTTCCCTTGCTCTGCTTGGTATGCACCTCCACGAAAAACAAAAACCAAAAAACAAACAAGCAAACAAACAAAACAAAACAAAACAAAACAAAAAAGGGGGGGCAAAAAAAGCAACACCCACACTCACAACAAAGTTCAGAGTCCATATCTCTTCTGAGATTCGTGACAGCAAGTAGACATGGTACAAAAACCCATTTCATAGCCTTTCACCAAAATAAAATTTACTGTGAATAAGGCCCTAAAACTCTACTCTCAGCTCTGATTTAAACCTGTGAACACAAACCTCCCAGGAACACCTCCATTCCAATAAATACCTGCCCATGATATGATATGCTAATCATTTGGGTCCTAGGGGAGATTAAATACGCTAACCACAAGCAAGCTCCACCACAACACTCATCAGGACAGGATCTGGCCCAAAGTTATTTTATTTAGCAGGTTTAAGGTGCTGTTTAAGCTAAATATAAGCCAGCCATCCCTGTTTCTCTCCCCCAAACACTTCTGCTGTGGCAAAGAGCAAAGCAGGTTTGGCTTTCAAGACTGAAAATTCCTCTGCAATTTTCTATGGTATTCAAGACATTATCAATGAGAAGAATTAATCTAACTCACAAAAAACGAGACTTCCTTCAGAACTCTAATGTTCTGTATCTTTTATTTTTAAATTGCAGCATTAATAATGGTCTCAGCAGCAAGTGGAGAAAACGTATGAAATATGTGCCCTCTTTATAGATTTCCTGTTTCTGTAATTTCACTTGAAAAATGGCAGTGCCCTGCCATCTGAAGCTTCCAGTTTGTTTAACTCCAAGCAAAAGACAATTAAACAACTTACAGTATATGGTCACAGGACTCTAATTGCTCACCAGTGCTCCCTGTTAGATCAGCCACCACAGTGATCAGAAGCTTTTTCACCTTCCTACCCCTGCAAGACCACCAGAGGTTCCTGACCATGGCAATGGCCTCATGCTGAGGAGAAAATATTTCACAAACAAAAAAAAAATTTCCACAGGATTCTTGAGATGCTGAATTAGCACAGAGTAAAAGGAAGAGGCTCCATGCTGGACAAGTGTCTAGAAGGACAGAACATCCTTTTATCATTTTTCTTAGAAGTCAACGAATTAATATTTATCTTTTTGTTGTTGTTTTCTCACAGTTTCTTAAAATTCTCCCATTTACTATAAACTTTTTTTTTCATGATTTCTGCAAGCAAAGTTATATCCTGAATCCATACATCTTAGTTTATCCTCTTCAACATAGAAATCTTATATAAGAAGTGATGTATCAGTATTTTAAGAGAGTGATATACACTTGAAGAATGGAAGTTCAGGTGACTGACAAAGATAAATTGAGCTTTTCAAATCCTGCTTTTGGTTGAAATCACTCTGAAAACAGACTGAGTTCCTTTTGAGAGATGTTCAACTTGTGTTTTTAGTCTCAAAGCCATTCTCAGAGCTGACCCTATTTTCACATTTGTAGACAACAGACTCGTCGATGTGACCTTCAGAGACCAGTATCTGCTCTGTCACTAATGATGCCTTCTACTGGAGGCTGAAATAAGAAAAAAACAACTTAGCTCACCAATATACAGCTGAAACATTGTAGTTCTCAGTCTAGCACGCTCAGGACTATGTGTTATCCACATCAAAGACAAAAACACATCATTAGTATCATCTGCTGTAATGGCAGTGCAGGGGAATTCACATTTGTGGTTCCTTAATGGTAATCATGGTAGAATCTTGGCATTAATAGGAGGAATATTAATTTTCCAGTACTTAAAAGCATAAATGACACCTACATCCCTATACAAAGCCAGCCCAAATCAATTGCCTAAATGCAATTAATTCAAGATTCTTGGTATACCAACATAGACACAGAACTCTGTCTCTATCAACAAGATGACCAGGAAAACAATACATCTAAGATCATGTGTCATTCCCCAGTAATTCTTTTGTTTCTTTGGGGTATGCAAAAAAACCCCAACCTACTAGCTCTTTTAATGAATGCAAAAATAGGACACAGAGAGTATACATAGTGATAAAAGAATACCTGGACAATAGAGCTGAAGAGCAAAAGGATGGTGAAAGAAATTACTAGGGAGGAATAACATGATTGTGATATTCTAATCTTATTAATATATGTACTGGAGACTAAAAATAATTTTTAAGTTTCAGTTTAACAAAATTGGTTTTGTGGATTTCTTATTTTTGACAACACAAATAAATTATTGCATACAACCTCATAATCATTACCACCACTGTACTGTGAAATATTACTCAAATGCCAGAGCACATTTCTCAATGCATTGTGTCTCGCTGACCTCCAGATCAAGTTTGCTCAGTGTCTGACTAAAAGAATGTTCTCTGGTTTTGTTTTTGCTTTTCTAAATAACTGCTAGCTCTACAAATTCATTATGGAACTAGAATAAAATCCAATCCATTCTTCCATAGCTGTGTTGCCTTAGCATCACCAAAGGAAATAAAACACATTTTAGTTACTAAGGTGACCAGTTACAACAGTGATTCCACACAGATACAGTAAGAGAAAAGCTCCTGGTTTTATGTGGTAATCCTCCTGCCTAGAAGTGTCTATTGAGAGGCAGCACACAGGAAAGCAGGAAGTAACATAATTTATTCAGCAAGAATACCATGGGGCAGAAGTGCTGAAAAAAGGCTTTCACACACCCCTCCTGGCTAGTTTTCCATTGAAATAAAATTTACTCTTGAATATAAAATATTTATTCCATTTTTCATACTCATGTCTTTCACTCCCTTTCATATTTATTTACTTTATAAACATTCCAAATTTATTTTTGTTGAATAAATAAATTAAAATATGAGGAATGTTTAAACAGACAAAAAAGCTCTGGGAGTTTTGTTACTGGCAAAAGGAGAAATGCTCAGGGATGTAATGAGTCAACTGCCAACGTGGAAATCTGGCAGAATTCCTGCATTTTAGAATCATGGCATGTTTGAATTCACTTTAGTGTATGCAAGTTTTTCTTACAAGGTTGATTCTGCAGGCTTTATGCAGTTGGCTTTCCTTTTTTCCTAATGCCAGGCCTCAAACTGTCACAAGTTCATCAGTTATAACCCACTGACAGCTTTCCCACCTCTTTTATCCATCAGTGAAGTTACAAATATACCAGATTGTCAAGGAGATACACACTGTAAAACAAATTCCTGGGCATCATCCTATTCAAACCATGAATTCATCTAAGTTCAACTCAGTCTATTTTACTCAGCAGAGTAGGTAGTAAAATCTCCTTTCAACCCAGAAGACTTTATTTTATAATTCCTTCATCTGGGATTCCAGGAAATGTTAAGATGTTAACTATCTGACAGAGTTCACATCAGTGACAAGGAGTTTATTACAGCACAGGTTTTATTCCCCCATTTCAGGGGACACGGACTTCGGATGAAAAGGTGGAATAATTCTTGCCTCGGTGTGTAAAATCAAGATCAATTTAGCAACCCACTCCTCTAATACCGTATGTGCAAAGAAATAATTTAGACTCCTAGTTAATTTGAGTATTGAACTGAAATTCTGCAGCTGCTTTCTGCCAGTCCTGAAAACAGAAATTAATTTCAATGACCAAGGCGAATGGTGTGCCGCTCTGTCAGGTAATTAGTCACCGTCTTTTGCTACTCAGGGTCTATCACCGTGCTAATCCATACATAAACCCCAGAATTCCCCCAGTCACTCACAATCTAAAGAGCTGTTTAACTACCTATTTCTCCCATTCAATCCTACCCCAGATATCAGCTGCAAAATGAGCATTCTTTCATGTTTAGCTTTCTTCCTACTATTTACTGCCAGCAGAATTAATGCAACTGATTTACATTTTCTTTTTTCTGTTTGATCAAGTCTGCTGTTGATTAAGTAGAGCTTAAGGGAAAAAATTATACTCCTGCAGCTTTCCTACTTGACTTGCCAGTTTATTAATGAAAGAAGCAAGGATATTGATGGCCCAGAAACTACAAGTGCAGCAATTAAAGGATATGTCCTTCCAAGCTTCTAATTAAAAAAGAGTTCTTTGTATTAAAAGATATAGTTTAGTGTCATATTTATATCTAATTCTCACTTCTACTGTTTTGCCTTTTTTTTTTTTTCTTTTTCTTTTTTTTCTTTTTTTTCTGTTTATTCTTTTTAAACAGAAATCTACTGGGAAAACTTAGGCAGAATAAAGAAACTTTCCCTGACAACCATTTCTGGAAGCTTTGTTCCCAAACAACAGTCTTAGTGATAAAACATCAAAAACAACTCCACCCCCTCAAATCCTTACAACAGTGAAATACCCACTGACACATACCACTCAGAAGGAACTTTTGTAAATTAGCAGAGTCTGCCCAACTCAGATTCGAGAAAACTGAAGATTTTTTTTTTTATACCAGTCCTTTTGGATATATTAAGATAATGAGACTGTTCCCTCCTTCTAATATCTTTTTACTTAGTAGTTGAATTCTAGATTCACTTTTTTTTTTTTTCATGTCAGGTATTTACATGATAAGAAATATGAAGAACCTCTGGGAGATCATTCTAGACTGACTTTTGAATTCTTCCCTCAGAAACATCTGATACCATAACATTGCCAGTATTTTATTACTCTGCTGAGTCAGTCCTTTGCATATTAATGGGATTCTTTCAACTTCACAACACAAATAGACAAATAAATGACTCCTCTTTCTGTTTTATGGTGTCATCTAAACAAGTTCAACAGATATCTGACAGGTTCTGCCTGGCATGCATGGATTGACCCTCCAGCACCTATGGAGTAAGTGCTAAGGACTCAGTCCAAGATTCATGGAATCACAGAATTGTTTGGCTTGAAAGGGTCCTTAAAGAACACCCAGTTCCAATCCCCTGCCATGGACAGGGATACTTTCCACTATTCCAGGTTGCTCCAAGTCCCATCCAGCCTGGCCTTGGACACTTACAGGGATGGGGCAGCCTCAGCTTCTCTGGGCACCCTGTGCCAGGGCCTCACCAGTCTCACAGCAAAGAATTTCTTCCTAATAAAAAACCTAAATTTACTGTCTGTCAGTTTGAAGCACCCTGCCTGCTCCACATTCAAAACATCCTGCACACAAAGCACCTCTCCATCCATATACCAGGTACCTCTCCCAGATTTCCACGCAGCAATTACTCCTCTAATTTAGCTATTAGATATTCTGAAATCCCTGAGAAATTATATTAAAAAATAAGCACAATATAAAAACAATAATCTAGCATCCCATATAAATAACAACAGGTTCTTAATGCATTGAAAATTCCCTGCACTGATGTTCCAGAAAGGAAGAGAAGTACAACATCTTTCTGCTCCTGGCCTCTGTCCCTCTCAGCCCAGAGTGGTGAGAACTGCTGTGATCAGATTAGACAGGTAATCTTGTGTACGATCAAATTCCCAGAGGGCAGCGATGGCTGTGTATTTAAGGACAGTAAGCTTTTCTTAAAAGAGGTACTAAAGTGAATCACAAAATTTCCCAGAGCTCCCAGCTGGACAAAGCAGCAGTAAACAAGAGTGATCCTTCCTTAGGGCTAACAGAGTTAGCAGTGCTGCTCTCAGAACAGGTTGTGCCATCCACAATATCACTGCCCACATTTCTCCTTGAGCCATCCCAGAGCTGCATCTTTCTGTTCGCCTATTAACCTGAAAAAACTGTGTGGAGGAGGGAGTGGAGTTGTTCTAAGGAACCTTTTGTATTAGAAATTTCTCAATCACTTCCAGTTTAAAGATGACTCCGTAGAAATAGTGACCCTCACAAGCATCACTCGAAAGATACAGAATCTTTTTAATCTTTTTCAGTGGAATCAGAAGCCTTTATCTCTTCTCTGACCCTTTTTCCCCTCTAGCCTTACACTCTTGGCACCATTGAAAAGTCAGAACCATTAAGTTGGTGTCAAGTGGCTGTGCTATTCATATTCTATTATAGTCAATGACAATTAACAGTGCCATTCAGAAAAGCCAGGTACTGTATTACACAATTGGAAAATTGATCTCATCTGAGGTTCCAAAACAGCAATGTTCAGACCTCAAGTCACAGGCAAAAAAAAAAAAAAAAAGAAGAAAAGCGGGAAGTACTGTCTGAGCTCAGGGCCACACAGCAAACAGCCACGTGCAAGGCCCAGAAACAACCTGAGGGAGCGCCCAAATCTCTGTGTGAATATAAACTCTGATTTTTATCGTCAAGCAAAGTGATGGTAGAAAGAAGAGCACAGATTCAACTGAACGCTTGATGATCACCCTCAAAGTTGTTATTGCAGGCAAAATGCAACCTCTTAGCAATGCTGACACATCAGAAAACCACTGTGTGTGTTTGTCAGTTCCCAGCTCTTTGCAGCACGCGCCCACAGGCAGGAGCAGCACCTACAGTGAAATCCTCATTTCTAGCACCTGCACTGAACATCTATTTTCATGAATGCTTTTCCTAGAAATGAGCTCAGGCACATTTTTTCTTCTAATGATTTACTGGATGGCTACAAAAGGAGAGGATTAACAAGTAACTCTCTACTTTGGACAGTCAGACTGTTTTCCTCTCAGTGAATCTCAGCATTAACCACCCCCCAGTACAATAGTTGATTACAGCTGAGCCTGTCTGCTTTAAAGCACTGGGGGAATTTTACATAGCAAAACTCAATTAGTTCACTTGAGTTTAACTAAAGCACCTGAGCTAAAACCTTGCCACACAAAGGATGCATTGAAGGGTCGGGAACAGCACTTGGCACCGTTCCCCTGTGCCACGTGCCCGAGGACATTGGCTTTGAGCAGGATCCAAAAGCAGAGCAAGTGCTCTTGCATCAGTAGGCCATTATGTCACTCATATTCCCCAATCAAGTACTCACTAACCCTCAAAATTATGATGTGACCTATCAAGTTCACATCCTGGAGCAGATTGCAAAATCTCCACTCGGTCACTTGTTTAGTTCAAGCACATAACTGGAATACGTAGCAATTAGATGGGAAAAAAAATAAAAAAAACCAAACCCATAACAACAAATATTCTTGCATTTCGAGCGCAGAGTTCTAAAACTCAGCGGTTGTACAGATTGATGGAAGGAATGTCCAATCACAGGCAATTCTGCCTCAGGTTGCTGCTTTCCAGGCCAAACCAGTGAAACTCCTCCTGCACCTGGGCCCCTTCTAAGATGTCCTCTGTGATGAATTTAGCTGTCTTTGCTTTTCCCTTCACTCAAAATAGGAGGAATCCTTACTAAGTATTGGAGATTAAGGTCTTACACACAAAACTCTGGAGACGCACGTTCAAATCCATTCTAGTGGAAAAGGTGCTGGTCTCAAATCCACCCTAGGTGCACCTGGAAGGGAAGAGCTTGTATTCTGCCAGATGTTTCACCTGATGCCAAGTTTTCCTGGGGAATCAGGAACAGGCTGAATACAGAAATCATCTTTGTTCATCATTTTCCTTCGCAGAATACAGTAAGAAATTATCAGCTAGCTTCAGTTCTCTGGGAAAAAAAAATCTCCAATTGGTGCCTTAATGAAAAACATAGAATGGGCTCATAGCCACTATAGTTATACTTAAAAATCAATACTCCCTATTGGTCTTATAATTTGTGTCCCAAATATCTGCTTTAAAACGTGCACAAGCCACAAAACAAAAGCAAGGGAGTTTACATCTCAGATTTTAAAAATTCTTTTGTACTGTTTCAATATTTGCAAAGCCATGTGAAAGTTCTGTAGGATTTCTGCCTGACAGTGGGAGTCTATTCTATATTTTATTTCTTTTATTGAGAGGTAGAATAAAATTCCCCAACTGCTCCAGTGCAATTAAAATTACTTTTATTCATACAGTTACCTCTATGGCCACCATAAGCATTCCACAGTACTAATCCTTTTAGGCCCTGATCCAGCAAAGCACTTTACTGTCTCTTATTCTTAAAATTACAAGCCTCCCCACTGATTTCAATACAGTTATATTAGGGATGAACTTGGCCTACTATAGCAAAAATAATGTTAAAAATACAGTTTTAAAAACAAGCAAGGAAATGGAAAGCCTAAGAGACTTCAATATTTCGCTGGTTTAAAGTAAGGCATTACCACTGTGCATTTGAGTACAGTCCAATAGTGAGCTATTTTTGTACAGTTGGGCCAATGCAGGTAACGAGCTTCCCTGCACTAGAGATGCATTGATTTCAGATCTAGATGGTTTCAATAACCTCCTTACACCCAAACGTTACAAGGACGGGGACATTAAAACGTCAATTACATAAATAAATCTGTAAGTATCAATAAATGCCCAAAATTAAATAAACCCCTTCACTCTAAGAGGCTTTGCAGCTGATACACTGTAAAACAATAAGAAAATCATCACCATTTGCATTTTTATAGCTACATTCATCGATAGCTCAAATATTTATCACAAATACCAACCCACCATTGGTAGGAACTGTAGGATGTTGTTTTCT
The DNA here is from genome assembly GCF_015227805.2 of Hirundo rustica. Taxonomy (NCBI): domain Eukaryota; kingdom Metazoa; phylum Chordata; class Aves; order Passeriformes; family Hirundinidae; genus Hirundo; species Hirundo rustica. The sequence continues at coordinate 5,981,212 of NC_053460.1, forward strand.
TGCTTTGACTGCAGAGACACTAAACCATGGCTGGACATTTGTCTACAACCAAAGCTTTTCAAACTGCATTAAATACTCGCTGCCTTTGCGTACTTCTTTCTGCCTTGTTTTTGCTGGTGCAAGAATTTATCTGAGCACGCAATGAACTGGATCAGGAAACTAATCTGACTGAAATATAAACCATGGAAAAGTGCTGACTTTAATGAGGAGGGACGCTCAGGGAAGCAGGAGCCTGAGACTGCTTAAGATAGCACTGCCCCAAAATAAATGCACATCAAACTGCGTATCCTGAGGCACAGAGCAGCAGCCAGAAACAGAACCATGGATTTCACCCATTTATCCACATAAGCCATGGGGGGACACTGGGATCAGAGCCACAAAACGGATGGGGGACTTGTCTTGAGTGGCTTCAGAGCACAGCTTCTGATCACCATGGAGGGACAACAAAATTTAATTTGCCACGGATGGCTGAATACCCAAGCAAGACGACTACATAAAAGCATTTTCCAGTAACTTCCAGATTGTCTCTCCAGCCTTCCCAATTGGCTCTCAACAATATTTTAAAGTATGTGCTTTACCACCATTTAAAGCAGTGCACATGAGAGATACTGAATACATTAGGTAAATGAATTCCTGTGGACATTGTGAAGGGAATAATGTCCTCCTATTTGGGTTATCCTGCACTGCAATAAAAGTGGGGTTTTCTTCGGTCAAGGTGCTGCAGTAACCCAAGTGATAGCCATATTACACTTATAAAAGACAACTTTAAGAAAGATCTTAGTGCAATAAAAGTGAGGATTTTTTTTTCCCTTGGCATCCCAGCTTGCCATAGAAATGAGTGAGCTGCTGAATTTCTGCCAAGTATAGATGGTTCAGCAAGCTATTAGATTAGTCTGTTTATACAGAAACAGCCAAAAATAGGAAACACACAGAAGCTATTAAAGATATTGTCCTGTGAGGGAAATATTTGAATGGTTTTGTTACTGCAACTGGGAAATAAGATATGAGTCAGTATTAATGTGATAAAGAAGTTAATGTGTTCTAAAGCAAACAGTTAGTTTCTTCAGCTTGTTTTCTGAGTTGACAATAAAATAAATGTACAGACAATTATGTAGGGTTGGATGAGCCTGCAAGTAAGTGCATCCAGCTTAAAGCTCAGCACTGCCAGTGGGTTGGAATTGAAACTCTGTTATCAAGTAATGATATGCTAACCCCAGGTAGTCTTCATAGAAAATGGATGATTCAAAATGCCACACATCACTGAGCTAGTGGGAGAATGGTCAATAGTGTTTAAGCTATTTGAACTGGTCAAAGAGAATTTCACAGAAAAATTCCTTCACCTTGACCATTTAGCAATGGATTTCCTAAATTCTTCTCACTTTTGATATAGGCTGATGAAAAATAAAAATACCGTGAGCATTGTACTGTATTTTGTTTTGGTTTATTTTTAATCAGGACAGCAGCAATATTTCACTGTGGATATTTCTAACCAGCAGGGAGAAATTTGTCCCATATGTGACACTGCGCATTTGTTCCTAAACGTGGCCACACACAACCCTGATGCCCTGACCTCCTTCTCCCTCCTTTTTCCACACATTAACAAACCTAATTCTTTAAGTACTCCAATGCTTTCAATCTTCTGACACACATAAACAAGGAAACAGGTTATTATACTGCATTTATAATATTTATATGTGCAAATAGAAGATGTACATATTTTTTCTCAAGTAACACACTTCTACAAACCCACAGAGCACACATACCATTCCTTAAGGGCCAATACATTTGACCAGTGAAGGAGAAAAAGTCCAAAGCTGAATGACTCTCCCACTGAGAAATGGCCCTCTGTGGTACCTTGGTTTTTTATGATGAGAGTGCCCTGGGCCAAGCCAAGCACCTTCCCTAATGCTAGGTCACTTTTTAGGACACGAGAAGAAGAGCAGCACCCGAAAATGCACATGGAAACTTACACCAGTAAATGCAGCAAAACCTTTGCCAGTACACAGAGACATCTGATTAGCAGGAGCCTCATGAATTCTACACCAGTGGCTCATTTCCAGAGGGAGTGGAAAACTGGCCTCGAGTAATTCAGCCCGTGTTATGTGTATACAAAGATCAGGCACGGTATTTGGAACAGGAAGCAGCTGCAGAAATTCTGTCAAGGTACCACAATTAAATGCGTTTACACTGCAGAGACTGAAAAATGCAGGTGTTATAATGAGACTTACAGCAAAATTTAAGAACCCTGCAATAACTTGCAGCCAGATCTTGGAGCTGGGCTTTTCCCTGGAACACATCTCCTCAAAACCAAGTCAAGCTGTTACATCAACAAGCCTACAGACTGCTTTGAGGCCTCAGCTGAAATTTATTTCTGGGATAAATGTATCTTTCCATTCAGCTCCACAGAAACCAGGCTTGTTTATTATTTCTTGAGCCCAATTTCTTACTTCAGGCAATAGGAAGAATGAGTTACATGTCCCCTGACACCAAACAGATGAGCACAATAGTGTTGGCCTTACTGCAGAGGACCCTCCAAAACTGGGGGGATGCAAGGCAGTTTCCCTGCTTTGTGAACACAAAGCCCATTTCTAGGACGGGAATCTGGAACTGGAGAATAAATTTCCAACATCCTTTCAGTGCTGTGGCAATGTGATCCCAACCTGAAGAGTTTGGAGCATATTCTGCAGTTCCATCCATACATATTTCTACTTGTGTTTAAAGCACATATTGTTCTTGTTTAGACAGAACTCTGGAGTCTCTACCAACAAACAAATTTGTCACTTGTTTACGATTGTGCATGAGGCATCTGTATTTTTCCAATGGCATAAGGTAACAGCAGAGCCACAGCAGCTACTCTGAAATGGAACAGCCACAGGAAACTTAATGGGCCTTAGAGATGTACAGGAGGTTCAAAAATAGAGAACTTCCTTTTTCAGTAAAGGGAGAAAGCAACAGAAAAATAGAGTAATATGGTTCTGCTTGGAATTGAAAGAAGAAAAAGGAGGGAGGTAAGTTTTCCCGGCCACACATCTCAAACCAAATGGATGTGCTTTAAACAAAGCACCTCACTTGCTTCGTTTCATTTTCAGGCTGTGCTGCCTGAGCAAGACAACGGAAAAGTTTAATCTCTAAAACATGAATGCCGAAAATAAATGCATTAGAAAATACCAAGCCAAAGCTATACTGGTGACACAAATGTGAAAAATGGAATTGAAATAAACTGTGCCAGAAATCTATTTCTAAAAATATGTCTTTACAGTAGTGATATTTATAAATTTGACATACTCTAAAATTTAGCTCACTAAAGATTATTTCTATGCAAATATGCATTTCTCAAACCCCATAAGCGTGCGAAAAATCCAAAACACGTTTCTTGAAAATCAATTTCTGTGCAGTACAAATGTATCAAGTTAGAGGCAGCACGCTGATAAATATTAAAAAGGTCTACATTGTGCAAAATGAAAACTTATAACAGGACACAGTGGTACCGTGCAGCATGTAGAGGTTCAGAGAGAACATGAAACAGCCCCACGGTTTCAAAAGGACTCTGTGGTCTGACATTAGTCATTTTGGTTCTGATAAAGGATGTTGTAGAAGGTGCTGCCCACATTATGCAAATCACTAACCACTTAATTTCCTTCCCAAGTGGTAAAGCTCAAGCATTTTCCCTGAACATACAGTGCTCATTTTCTTGTAACTCTGTGGTTTCTTTTCAATAGCCTGTGAATGCCAGCAAGTAAGAAGACAGCAGTAAGAAACTAAGAGGTTACTCAATGATTCCAAAGGTTATAGGAGTGCTTTTTAGATACAGATCTGAACATAAATTCTAGACATTCACAAAGCATTTTTACTTCTAATAATACCCCACTATCTGCTTCAATTTCAATATGCTTGGAACAGTCGTTGTCTCTCTTCCCTGCCACCTCATATTCCAAGAATTAAATATCATTTACTCCTGGGCCGTTTCTAGCATGAAATTCTCTTAAAAAGAGATTTGACTCTTCTAAAAGTGATATGAAACAAATTATATGGTTTTTTTTTTTCAGCAGCTAATTTTGTGTTTGAAAATATTTCAGGCAGAAACTACTTTGATTTACAAACAATCCAGTTCAATGATTCCTACAAAAGTCTCACTTCTTTTCTCTTAAAATGTACTGTCTGCTGCTACAAAACCATATTTGAAAAAAAAAATCTAAATGAACCAAAACATGGCTGGTACTAAATAGCCTTTCTCATCAATAAACAATTCCAAAATATTTCTCAAAATTCGTGGTTAAAAAGTAAAGATAGAATCTTGGGAAAAGGCACATAGAAAAACAGGAAACTGTCCTGTTCAAACGTGTTCTTATAATTACTGCCATTATCCCATTATGCAGTTTCTAAGTAGATTCCTGTTAGTAATCACTAGAACTCCCCTAATTTAACCCCTACACAAAACAATTAATTATCTTCTTGCCCGAACAGTACCTGACACAAATTCTGAATGTTGCCAATGTGAGTATACCTGAGTTTTAAAAGAGACAGAGAAACAGATGGTGCAACACAAATATTTCTATCCAAAGCAGCAGGATTTTATGAAGTGTCACCATAAAGATGCTCCAAGCAAAAGAGCCTTTCCCTTCCCTTCAGAGGTTAAATATGACAACTTAGAATCATTGTCCTTCAGTGGCCAAGGAGCAATTACTACTGTTAATTATGATTATTGTCATTATTATAAAACTTCTGCCTGAATGTTAACAAGCAAATTCAAAGCACTATCAAAGAAATAACAGCTTATAAAGCACTTTTGCAAATCCACTGGTCATAGCAAAAAAAAAAAAAAAAAAAAAAGAAAAAGAAAAAAAAAAGAAAAATCCACTGATCTTTTTTTCAGCAGTTCCTTTGATACTGGCAGTGTGTATGGATATAATATTAATCACAACATTCTGCACCAGGATGGCTAGAAAAGGATACTCATTTGATGAAACAATTATTTATTGTAAAGCCAGCAATTTCAATAACTGTGTGTCTGTTCCAGTGTGTGTGTGTGAGACAGAGAGGGAGGGAGACGCTGATAGCAGGAGACAGATCCGCCTGTAAAAGCAGACAAGGTGGTAGCACAGAGCAATATTATAGAGCTGCTATAATTACAGTGCTACTGAATGTGCACTCCATCCAAACTGCTCCTACAGAGTTTGTTTGCATGTTCAATATCAGGAAGATTCGTTGTAAGCGTCCTTCAGAGAATTTGTTTCCTTACTGGTTTTAAATATCTCTAAATAGCACATAGAAATAGAAAACATGCTTCACTTAGTAAAGATTT